>NC_133824.1:59530842-59833115 GCF_047830755.1 Zonotrichia albicollis
TTTGGCACATCCCATCAAGCCAGATGTTGCTGTCTCTAAATGAGCCAGCACTTTGTGTCAGTAATGCAGTGTCCTGAATGCACAGATGGCTTTTGGAAGGGAATTCAGTTACCTGTTTGAGAGGTTCTAAATTTCCATCAGGGCAGTTGCATAAAAAAGAAAAGAAAAGGACACAATCAATCCTAAGATGATCTGGCCATGGAATTTAGTTCCAAGAGTGCATTTTTGTGTTGTGGTGATTATTTAACTGGCAATCATTTGATGCAGCACGGAGGGAACAGCGCGAAGCTGTGTCAGGGGAGGCTCAGGTTGGATGCTATAAAAGGATCTTCATGGAGAGCGTGGTTGAGAAGTGGTCACAGCACCAAGCCTAAGGAGCTCAAGGAGCATTGGAACAATGCTCTCAGGCATGTGGTGGATTCCTGTGGCTGCCCTGTGCAAGGCCAGGACTGGGACTCCATGAGCCTTGCAGGTCCCTTCCAGCTCAGGATATCCCATGATCTGATTTTAGTAGCAGCTGTGAGACCAGAAACATTGTCCAAATGCAATTGCATGAGTTGGTTTTTATTATTCCAGGTGCTGCTGTCACATGCTAAAGGTGTCAAATACTTGAAGAGAGTTGGGTTTGAGCCTCAGGGTATAATCCTTCTCTCCAAGCCCTCTGGAAAATAGCAAAGGGATTTTTCTAGCCAAGGCAAGGACACATTTTCTCCCTGTGTGGGCTGCATCTGGAGACCTGGACATGAACAGAAAGTTACAAGTCATGGCTTGCATCTTTCAGAGGGGACAGGGAGCTGTGCATTGTGTACAGGTGGTGGTGAAAATGCTTCTGAGGAGCAGCATGTGCTTCTTCTTCCTGGCTTGAGTGGACATAATAACAGCAGCAGATGGAGCCACCTCCTCCCACAGCTGGGACTCAAAATGGTGTTAAAGAACATGTAAAGGCTGGACTTGAGTGATATTAATCACATGGTTTAGGGTAGTCACCTTGCTAAATCAAAGTACACTGGGATGTGTATATAATGATTAATGCAAGATGGGGACAGACTTTGTTAGAGTCATGTGGAAAGCCACATGTTCCCCTTGCTGGTTTGTCTTTGGTCTCCATCTGCAGAGAAATGGCCCTGTTTCTTAAGTTATAAAGCATCTGCATTTTAAGGGAGAGGAAATAGATTTGCTGAAACAGATTAAGAAACTGAGTAACTGTAAAAAAAGTTACTGTAAAAAAATTTACAATTGCTAAAGTAATTGTAAAAAAATGGGAAAGAGCATGGATTTTTTTTTTTTAATCCAATAATGAAAAATAATCCATGTGGACTTGGTGCATTAAGATGTATTGGATACAACAGTGTGAGGCATTTTCCATTTCTCCCTTTCCTCTTTGGTCAGTCCTATTGGCTTGCTTTGACACTCAGTTACAACCTCCAAGGAACACTTCCAGCAGCAAGATCTGACCGTCTGGCAAGGTTTTTCTTATTTGTTTTTTCCCAATCTCTCCCAGTAGCACGCTCTTAAGATAGCAAATGATGCCCAAAATGCAGTTTTGTTCTCAGCCTGTGATTCATCCCTGCTAAAGCCACAAACCGTGTAAGGAGTCCCACCCCATGTTGGCAGCTCTGCTCAGGGTGGTTGTTCTGGGCCAGGTTGGATGAGGCTTTGAACACCCTGGTCAGATGGAAAATGTCCCTATCCATGGGAAGGGGTTGGAACTGGATGATCTTAAGCTCCTTTCCAACCCAGACCATCCTATGATTCTGTTATTCCCTGTATGGAAGTTCAGTGGAAAATGCTGCTTTTGATCCCTTCAAGTTTGGAGGGACTTAGATCCCTGCTCCACAGCTGAGAGTTGTGGAGTGAGACAGAGAACCAGAGCTCCCTTCCCTTCCCTTCCCTTCCCTTCCCTTCCCTTCCCTTCCCTTCCCTTCCCTTCCCTTCCCTTCCCTTCCCTTCCCTTCCCTTCCCTTCCCTTCCCTTCCCTTCCCTTCCCTTCCCTTCCCTTCCCTTCCCTTCCCTTCCCTTCCCTTCCCTTCCCTTCCCTTCCCTTCCCTTCCCTTCCCTTCCCTTCCCTTCCCTTCCCTTCCCTTCCCTTCCCTTCCCTTCCCTTCCCTTCCCTTCCCTTCCCTTCCCCTTTGGGAGGGAAATAGCAGATCCCTGCTCGTTTGGAAAGTAAGCCCAGCATTTATCTCTTCACCTCTCTTATCAACAGGTATCCTGAAAATATGTTCAGATTGAGCAGCATTAGGTGTCCCAGGCTCTCTGGCTGTAACAATGAAATATTGATAAATGGCTGCGCTGTCTGATTGCTTCAGGTCTGAGGGAAGAAGAATTCAGTAAATCAAGCAGTGGCTTTCAGTTTAATGCAATCTCTTGAATTACAGTTTTGGTCTCACCTGCTGGGTTTGTCAATGCACAGGAGAAGATTCATGCCTCTCTGTTGTACCAGATATAAATAACTCAGAGCCCTTTTTGCACGTGAGGAAAAATAGGCTTCCATCAAATTTTGGTTGCATGTCACCTGCTAGACTTCTGCTGAGTATAATGTGAATCTTGTTCTGAAATTAATCTGAATTGAGACATAACACGTGTCTTTCAACATAATGAAATCTCTTTAAATTATGAATATCAAAATGAGGAGTGATGTGGAGCCAGCCAACTCAGTGGCTTCTTCTCCAAGGACAGGAAGCTTACAAACACTTACTGAAAATAAAACCTCTTCAAGTTGTGGACCTGAAAAATCAGAAATGCCTTTTTGAACATTTTGCCCCCAAAGTAGTGATTGGTTTAACCTCATGGAGGCTGGGACTAATAACAAATGAAGGTGTAATTCACAAGAGTAACTTGCAAGATGTTTACTAAATCTTACAAAGTAGGTGATGCTATTCTTGTTTGACCAGTGGGAGAGGTTGCTCTTGGAGTTTGAAATAAGTGGAAAAAGTGATGCAGAGAGTTCTGTGGCTGCTAGATCATTATTTTCTCCATTGAAAAGTAACTTTGTGAAGGTGAGGGGCTTTTTAAAGGTCTGAAAACATCCTGGTAGGCTCTAGAAAGCTCTTGAGAAAGTAATGCTCATCAAAAATTGAGGAGAGGCAACACAGTGCTTTGCTTAGCTTGCTTCTCACCATGCAGGTCTGAATTTTTCAAAGTGAGTTTGTGGGTCTGCTATGGGTTGTTTACTGCATTGATTTGATTTGTGGGACTTTATCATCAGTTGGATTCTAAACTTGGGTGCCCCCCTTGAGTCAGGGTTCCCTCATAATGGACAGAGAAGAAAAGGAAGAGTGTCTTGAGAAAGATCATCTGGAGGGGGTCAGCTCCTGCTTGAGTCACTTTTCTGCTTGGTAGGTAAAAATTGCAGGCTCTAAATAGGCTGAGAGATGATTTTTTTCTTCTGTATAATTCCATATTTCATACATCAGTCTTTATTAGACTTGGTGAATCCAACACACCTCTAAGTCCCTGAACCCAGTGGCAAGAGTCCTGTCTTAATTCTTGAGTCTTGGATACAGCCTTGGCTTTGGAATAGACTTTCAAGTAGTAGCTGAGTTTGATGTGTTTTGCTCAAAGTGCACTGGAATGGCTCATGTTGGAACAAAGAATGTTCCACTCTGGGATTTCTGCCACAGTTGTTACACATGTGGCACCTTACACATGGGGTTTGTGTCCATCTTTGTATTCTTTTCAATATGAAGTAGTTGGATTATCATGTTAAATCCTTCCAAGTCACAGCAAGGTCAGTGGCTGCTCTGGGTGTGTGTATCTTCCACAAGTTTTAGGTGAGATGGTCACCACTTGGAGCTGCAAAACAAGCACTGGGTGATCTCAGCTGGCCATGAACACACATTTATATCTGCCAGAATGGCCTGTCATCCTGACTTTCTGCTGGAGAAGAAGATTCTCTTGTGCTGCTCATGTGTTGACCTCTTACAGAGACCTTCAGTAAATTTAGAAGTCCTTGCACAATTGATCACCAGTTACTGATGGATTCCAGCACTGCACTCTTTGCTGTTGATTCCTGATCCTTAATCCAGCCCTTTGAGCTCTTATTAAATATGATGTCCTAATCAATGGAAGATTTCTCATCTGGTAGCACTGGTGTTTCTGGGACCTGGGGCTTCTCTGCCACCTCAAGCTTCTGTCCAGCCTCTGTGTGAAACGTCTCATCTTGGAGTTGTCTGCATCTAGCAAAGGAAGAAAAAGCAACTTCTCTGAAGATGTGGAGATTCTGATTTGGTGTTTGTAAATGCTTAAAATCAGCATCTTCAGTCCTGTAGCAGAAGTCTTCATCCAAAAGTCTGCAGTGAGTGACTGTGGCTTCATTCCATACGAGAGTCTCAAGGATCATTCTGGAGGATGGACAGAGGAAGCTCTCCTGTAGGGAGGTTCCCAGCACTGAGGGAAGCAGTGGTTCCCCAGCCCTCCTTCCCATGCTGAGGGGGAATGGTGAGCTCTCCTCTGGCCTGATTCAGTGTCAGTGCTCAGGGAGGGCCCCACGTGAGTACAAATTCCTTTAACTGTGCAGGCCCTGTGGATGGAGCCGTGGGGCTGAGAATACACTGCAGCATGGGGCTCTCATTTCCTCAGGGGGAAGACTGGTTTTCATGCAGCACCTTTTTATCTATAAGGGGGGAGAGAGTTAAGTATTTATTTACTCACTTATTTGCTTTATCCTGAGCAGAGCTGAAACCTGCATTTTCTGCCGTGCGCTTCCTTTTGTGTGCATTTCACTGCCAGCCTGTTTGAAAGCCCCGTGTTCCTCCGGGGACTTTCCAGACAAAACTGATGCAAAACTCTTTCTTCTCAGGTGCCTCACGATCATCTGTCATCCAATGCAAGCCAGGAGGCAACTGCCCCAGCAGACACAGAGGCATGACTAGGCAGCTCTCCCCTCTATCTGTTGCTGAAGATTCTGCTGCTCCCATTCTTGAGCTGCAGAATCGAAGTCCCTCGGGAATCTGTCGGCACAGCAGAGTCGAGAGGCAGAGCAGATCAGGTAGGAACCCACAGCCACACTCCTGGCTCTTCCCTCTGTCTCTGCAGAGGTGGGGCAGGGCCCGAGCATGCTGAGGTTTGGTTTGCCCCGTGCAGGTCCTTCCCGAGCCCGGGGGTGAGCGGGAAGGTCTCGGGACTTCTGCTGGTCAGAGTGACCCCGAGATGTGTTAGAAAATCTCTTTTCCCAGCCTGGCTGTTGAAGAAGGAGTCAGAACTCTTCTGGTGTCATTCTCAAGGTTGTTTATTGTTTCTTATCTATAAAATTCTTTCTCTGGCCTGCCAAGGTTCATTCAGCAGGTCAGACAGAGGCACACTGGCTGCCCTCGGGGCAGTGTTATGTCTTTATACTAAAAACTACGTGTACATTATTTACAATAACTTCTCAATACCTGTCACCTATGTTAGACAGTGAGCTTCTACTCTAAACCAATCCAAAAGTGCCAGCATCACAGCAGAAGATGGAGGCCAAGAAGAAGAAGGAGAAAGGCTGGACACACCCAGATTCCTCTAACTTGCCTTCTGAACCCCCATTCTAAAAACCCCAAAAATCTATTTTTCACCCCGTGACAAACTAATTATTATTCTGCTTAGACTTTCGTGGCTTGCAGATTCTCATAGAAGGTTGGTAATTTTTTCCATGGGTCATAATCAAAATCACAGGTGTCTTGGGCTCTGTGCCAAGGTCTCTGAGCCCCTTGGCAGGGGTTTGAGTAATCCAGGGCAGCCAGAGGGATGTCCTGAATTCCAGCAGGAAGGTGGCACGGATGGGAAGAGCAGGCTGGGATTCACAGGTACACGACGTGCATGAGATGCCCAGCACAGCGTGAGGCACAGAAGATCCTCATAGCTGGTTAACCCCAGCACACAGTTAGGTTTCCAGGGTGGTTGTGTCTCCTCAGCTTCAGCCTGGCCACATGCCAGAACCCTTAGGAGTTCCTTCTCAAAGACAGTGGTGACCTCAGCTCACGCCACGGATGGTCTGATGAAGAGGAAGAGAAGGAGCAGCAGGTGGAAGGATTTCTAGGCAAGACCATCACAGCTCAGATCATCATCAGCTGCTCCTCAGGGCTTCCATCACCCACTTCACTGCAGGAGTTTAGCTCAAATGAACCTGTAGGTGTGGTGAACACTGATCTGTTCACCATGGTGTTCATCCAGCAGCTGCAGGGGTGGGATGGGAGCAGTTACAATGTGCGGCCACAGGCTTGTGCGTCTGCTAAACCACACTGTTGAGGAGGAGAGACTTGAAATGAGTGAAATAATTTAACTGTCCAAGCTTTTTGGAAGGAAATTATTTAATTGCCTGAGTTCTTTGGAAGACTGCCTGTCTAGATACTGTGAGCAAAAAGGGGAGGAAGAGAGGTTAGATGTCCCTTGCACTCTGGACCTGGGGGAGCTGAACTTTCTCTTGTCACTGGATCTCTGATGGCAGCAGGAGTCACCCATTTCCTCCTTGTGTTGGAAAACAGAGGGATCTCGTGCTCCAGGAGTAGTCTCTTGATGGAAAGCCTCAGAAGAGTATTGGAGGTGATCATTGCTGCCAGGAGCTGATGCAGCATCTTGCAGTTAAGATCATAGCTAAGAAATCAGAAGACCAAATCTCATTTTTCCAGATATCAGGCTGAAATAACGGTGGCACTAAGGTACATCCAAAATCAGAATCCATCTTCTCCAAGAAAGAGCTCTAGGCCCCCTTGAGTGGTGTCTGGATGTCATACTCTTCTAAACACTTACTTTTCATTTAATAATTTCCCTTTTGATCCTAATCTTCCCATCCTTATCAGAGAAGTCTTAACTAGGACTGATCTAATAGCTAAACAAATACAGAGAATATGACTTTCTAGGGTCTAGTTGCCAAACAGCCAGAAGAGTTCTGATGAAAAGCTGTAGGTTTTGATTTTCCTCATCTCACTCCTCTGAATACTGCAAGCAAAAGGCTCTTCTGTGACCATCTTGTCAGCAAGAACTGCACTGTGGGCCAAGGGACCGTGCAGGGCTGTTTCTGCTCACAGCCTTGCACAGTTTGTCATGGCCAGAGCCACCTCCCTGTGTCACCTGCCGTGTGATCTGCATTCTTACCTGTGCTTTCTAGCTTGTTCCTGTGCTCTTCCCAGAATAAGTCTCTTGGTTTGCTCCAATCCCATCCCAATGCAGACCCCAAGGGTTTCTGCTACCTTGCCAGTTGTAAAATGCTGTCTCTCAAACACTTTGGCTGATCAGTTTGTTTTCTCCTCACTATCATTGGGTGTCTAAACACAAGGGCTTGCTCCATGACTTGGAAATCCCTAAACCTCTTTAATAGGAACCGTGTGCCTGCTCACCCTGTGGCTCACTCCCTGTCATTATTTTGAAATCTATTTCTTATCTTGTCCTTTTGGTTCTTTGGCCAGGAATTAGGTGTGCACATCCCACGGATTTTGAAAGCAGCTGTCAAGCTACTCTGTCACGGGGAATCAATCACAATTTCACTTAAGTTAATTGCAAATATCTGCTCTAGAGTTAAGTGCCTCCAGTGAGTTTAGATGTAGATGGATGTAGATAGATGAGGATGGAATCAGCTCCCCTCTCAACATGCCTTTCCATTATCATTAAATATAAAGGGGCCCCAGACAACATGTTCATCCTGAATACACAGTTATTTGCTAACTGCATCACAAGGGATGAATCCCACTGATTAAAAACTTACAGCAGCTCCCCACTGTGCACTTATTCAGGCTAAAACTTACACAGGTCTTTAAATCCAAGGTAGGTCTTGCAACAAGTGTGTGTTTCTGTGCCTTTCCCTGGCATTCAGACCTGGGACTGTAACACCCAAATCAAATGCTGATGGTGGTGTCATGCATAATGACACCAGTTGCATCATTATTGTGTAATTGGAAAATAGAGAGCATGGCTCAAAGTGCTTTATTCTTCTATCATTGTGTGATTATTTTAAGTGGTAGCTGAAAAAGGACTAATTGCATGGTAGTTTTACTTGGCAGGAAGACCTGCAAGTTGATGCTACTATAATATATTCTTTTTAAGCCATTCTTACTTGCAAATAAACTGTAATTTACCTTTCAATAGACGTCAGTCATTATTAGTACCATCAAAATATCTACTTTCTCTCAGCAGCCAAGGAGAATGCTAAAAGGATGCTTGCCTTTTCAGACCCATGGCTGATTATCCTCTGCATGTTTTTAATAAACCTGTAATTTTATTTAAATTCTTGATTCACCACTAAACAATGGAGCCACTGCATACAGATTATTTTTAGGGAAAAAAACACATCACACAATTACAACTGCAAAAAGCTCCATATCCTAGTTAGGAAAATTCTTGATTCCAAATCAAGAATAGCAAATCAGTAGCACTCCCTGCTATGATAAATCTTTTTTTTATGTGTAATGTTGGTTTACAGTAATAGCTAGGAACCCCAGTTTGACATTTCTTTATGGCTAGTGTAGCAAAACCAGTAATATGAAAGGAAATTATACCTGATTGTGAAAGAATTCCACTGTCACATAAAAGTTGGATATAGGATGGTGTATGCTCTCACTCAGTGCATCTGTAACTTCTCTCAAAACCATATTGTTTCTTCTGTACATCACATCATGTATTAATGTGGCTGATAACTGATGGGAGTAGTTAAGAACATCTTCAGGCCATGATTTTTAGAAGATTTTCCTGTTTCTTCTCCCAGACTGTGATGTGGTCAGACAGGGTGAATGGCTGGAGCTCAGTGTGCCCTGTGAGCTCCCAGGACAGCAGGGTTAGTGCTCCTTGTTTTCAGCTGGGATCTAGGAGAGCAAAGCAGGGATCATGGGCTGCATCTCTGGGAGATCTGTCCTGGAGCAAGGCACCAGTCAGTGAGATTAAATTCTCCCCACTTGTGTTAGGAAATGTGCACATAGACCTGAAAACCACTGAAAAAAACCCAAAACCACCGTGCTGAAATGGGAAATGCCAGCTCTCCTGTTGCTCCTTGATGATGTGCAGAGGTTTGTTTCTAGGCATGCCAAGCTTCACTTTTGTCCAGTTTCCGTTGTTAACTTCAGAAATGTAAGTACACCAACCTGACTGCAAAAAGCCTTTTTCTGCTTGGGTACATAAAGCCAAACTATTTCTTTCCTCCCCGTCCCAGCTTGTAAATAAAAGTGCTTGTGGAATTAAAGTGTTGAGGAATAAGAACTTGGTGCTGTCTCCAGACCTGCAGGCCCAGAGAGCTCTTCTGTCGCACACATGCACAGTGATTTGCCTCTGTAACATTTTATTCTGGAGGTTTGATGGCAGGGGGAATGAAGGGCTGATAAAGCAAATAGTGACAACAGCTTATTTGTAATGCTGTTACCTCAGCCCTCACTGTTGTGTTTGTGTTTGGTTCTGCCTCCTTGAAGTGACAGAGTTGATATTATTAAAACACTTCTGTGCAGGATTTCAGTATTTATGGGACATAGAGGAGTTACAGGGAGAAGGCAAGGGATGATTTGTGACTTGCACCAGAATGGGAGGTTTTGCCAAGAATTATTTCAAATGCATTCATTACATGTACAACTCTTTTTCTATTCTTCCTTTTTTTTTTTCTCTTTCAGGAGAAGAAGGAACACAAACGCACACAGAGAGCAGCAGCCAAGAAGCTGAAGGACAGACACGATGCCAGTCCTGCACATCCACATTTCTCAAGCTAATCTGGAGATTCCTGATCATTTTGTCCGTCTCTTCCTCCTGGGTTGGAACCACACAGTTTGTCAAAATCACTTTTGAGACCTTTGACTGTCCCTTTTTCATGACTTGGTTCTCAACAAACTGGAACATTATGATTTTTCCCATTTATTATTCCGGGCACCTTGCAACTGCACAGGAAAAGCAGTCTCCAATCAAAAAATTCAGGTAGGCTTCATCGTGGCAGTATCCCTTTAAAAACACTAATTCCTGAGGGCTGAGATCACTGCTGTGCTCAGTTCCACCCCGGTGTCAGAATAAAGGTCATGCTGCAGAAAACCTCATTCATAAATAGCTCACAGGAGGCTGACAGATGAGTGATGTGTGCTGAATAAACGGGAACTTGATTGTTAAAGGGCTTTTTTAATGAGTTGAAAAGGTCAATAATCTGCTTATAATCTTGCTGTTATGTTGTCTAATATCTCTATATTTTGTGTTCTTGCCTGGATCAGGTGAATCTATCCTGGTCCATTTATGATAGAATAGCAGTGTTGGGTGCAACCAAACCAGCTCCTGCCTGGGAAGAAAGATGCTCGGAGCTGAGGAGGTGATTTCCATGTGGAAGACCATGGCTTGCTCTCTGTGCTGAGCAAGAACAGCAGGATGGAAATTGCCATTTTGTGACCGTGTTCACAGGGGTTTTCGGATTGGGGAAGAGACGAGGATCTGACTCCATGTTTCAGAAGGCTTGATTTATTATTTTATGATATATATTACATTAAAACTATACTAAAATAATAGAAGAAAGGATTTCATCAGAAGGCTGGCTAGGAACAGAATAGCAAAGAATGATAACAAAGGTTTGTGGCTCAGACTCTCTGTCTGAGCCAGCTGACTGTGATTGGCCATTAATTACAAACATCCAACATGGGCCAATCCCAGATGCACCTGCTGCATTCCACAGCAGCAGATAATCTGTGTTTACATGTTGTTCCTGAGGCCTCCCAGCTTCTCAGGAGGAAAAATCCTAAGGAAAAGATTTTTCATAAAAGATGTCTGCAACACCCTTTCCTCCTGCTGGAAATGTATAAATCCCCTTTCAGTAGCCCCTGAGAAGTCAGAGAAATCCAATCTTAAGGGGGAACCCAAAGAAATCATCCAGTCCAACCACCAGTGCTGCTGCTTATCTTCACCTTAGGCAGTTCTGAGGAAAACCACATCTAATCTGTCTGCAGGGCTTGGAGGTGCCTCACATTCTGTGACAATTGATTTCCCAGCTCCTCCTCCACTTCTGTTATTCCACTGATCTGACAGTGGCATGGGAGCTGCTTTAAAGGACAGGACAAAACTCACCAAGAGACACCACACCTTGCCCAGGGAAGGAAGAGATTCACGGGGTCATTCTGGGCTAGGATCCAATTCTGTTCTTCCAGTGCAGGTTGGCTTGGAAATGAACCTGCCTGATCCAGCAGAATTGTCTGTTCCAGCAGGAATTACCCAGTGTGGGGCCCATCCCTGGCTCCTGCTGTCCCTGAGCACAGGGAATCCCATTTGTGACTGACTGGCTGCAGTGCACAGGTCCAAACTCTTCCCTCAGCTGCTTTTTGCCAGGATCTGGGAATGTAATTTGGCCCTAAATTATCATTTCTGTCAAATCAGTGTGACTGAAATTGAACAGTTGCACTTAATTAAGTGCTTCTCTGCAAACCCTGGTGCTTTGTCTGTTAATGAAGCTTCATTCAGATTTCTGCTGGAGTGTTTGTGAGAACATGAGCAGTGTCAGCTTGGCTCCTGCATGTAGGGTGAAGTAATAACAATTGCACAGCAGATGAGGAGGAAGGTGAGGAGAAATATCCCTGCAGATAAATCCCTTGGAGTTGGTTCTTGAATATATCTCTATCAGAGCAGCATTTTTGAGCAATGCATAAAAAAATTCCTGTGCTTGAATAATTTATATATTTATATATTTATATATTTATATATTTATATATTTATATATTTATATATTTATATATTTATATATTTATATATATATTTCCCCAGCCGTTATAAATTGAGCTTTTAAAGTTGAGGACAGTGTCTTAAATGCCACAGGAATTTCTGCAGTGGGTCAGTGAATGTGTGGACTCAGGAATAGTGTTAGAGTAATGGGAACTTCCCAGAGTATTTTTATTCCAGATATGTCAGGAACTCACATCCCAAAGAAGTAGCTGCTGGTAAATGATGAGTTCATCAGGGAGAACAACTTGGTCAGTCCTGTGTTACAACTTGACTGTCCAAATTCTTACAAATTGGATAAGGGATGGGCATCTCCTCAGGATAAGCTCTCCATTTTTTGGTGACTTAAAGGATTGAAAATCTGTAGGTTTAACTTGTAGACAGATTGAATTTGGAAAGGATCTTTAGAGGTCATTTCACCAGCCTCAGAACAGGGGTGTTTTCAAATCTGCATTAATTGTTTGTGTATTTTCTTTATTTGCATTCTTGATATTCCTGTTACAAGGCTTTTTATTACATTTTGTAAGATTTCTTGCTGCTTCATTTCCCTGTTTTATTCCTGTGCAGTATCTAATTCTTGTCAATAAACCCATTTGCAGCAGTTCCAGGCTTTGCTTGCAGACCAGAGGTGATTTATCTTTATGTTTCTGGAGGATGTAGTTACTCTCCAGGAGCTTTAAAGACAATCAGGCATTTTGTCCAGCAGATATTCCCAGTGGATCTGAACAAACAATATCTGTGACATCTTGGCAGAGATCAGTGATCCTGGAAGTGACTTGCAGAGTGCTGCCCCAGGCTGGCAAAGCTGCAGAGAGCCACTGCTCCTTTAATAAATCCCACTTGGAACGACAGGAGTCTCAATCCTCAGCTTTAGATTGGCTTTCTGGAAAGTTTAGGCTGCTCAGTACCTAAAGGAGCTGCAAGAGAGATGGATTTCTGACAAGGACATGGAAGGGGAATGGCTTCAGACTGAGAGAGGGCAGGTTTAAATTAAATATTGAAAATAAATTTTTGACTGTGAGGGTGTGAGGCCCTGGCACAGGGTGCCCAGAGAAGCTGTGGCTCCCCCTGGATCCATGGAAGTATTCCAGGCCAGGCTGGATGGGCCTGGGACAAACCTGGGATAGTGGAATCTGTCCCTGCCCATGGCAGAGGGTTGGAACTGGATGGGCTTTAAGGTCTCTTCCAACCCAAACCACTCTAGCATTCTATTATTATAATATTTCAGATTACAAATTGTGGCTTTCTTTACCTTAGAGATTCAATCTTGTCGTGTGAGAAAATAACTCATGGTTATGAACTTGCTGCTGCATTTAGGTGAAGTGTCTTGGTTGTCTTGAGGCACAAGACAGCTCTTGGTATCCCCTCAGTATTGTAAATAAAAGCTATGTGCCTCATAAAGAGCTTGAAACTCCTTGCATTAGTGCTGGATAAGGGGATATGAAGTTCAGGAAGCCCAGGAATAGGAAATTTAACCCTGCCATTATTTACCACAGCAGAAGACACTGCACAGACTCAGCTTAGGAGCCTGATGCAGTTGTGCTGTGGAATTGGTGGGTGACATTTTCCATGCCAGTACATTTTGCCTCCCCATCTGGCACCTTGGCTTCTCAAGGACAAGCACTGTGACACTGAGCAGCTTCCTGCCAGGATCCACCCACGGTGTGAGAGCTGAGATTGGAGCTGCAGCTCTTCCCAGCCTGGGGCACTGGCCAGGGGAAGCATTGGTAGGTGCAGGTTTAATCTGAACAAAACACATGGGAAGAGTTGGATTTCTTGGATAAGGAGAAGTGAGCATCACCTGAAGTGCAGACTGAGCCATGGGTGGGTATTTGTGTATGAAACTGTCACTGCAGGTTTGTCACCCACAGTCCTGTCCCTCTGCTGCAGCGGCAGCTCAGTGCAGCTCCCTCAGGCACCTGTGGAACAGCAAACCAGAGCTGCTCTGCAGAGGGGAACATCAGGAATACCATCAACACAGAGCTGGCCTTCCCATGGACCCTTCCTGTGGGACACAGCATTCCTGAGCCAGGCTCTGCAGGAGCCCCTTTCCCTTTGCTGCAGCTCTCCAGCAAACAGAGCTGGTCAGGCCCTTTCTGCCAGCTCCAACTCAGCCAGTGCTGGGGACACAACTCATCAGGGAGCTCAGCCACACTCAGTTTGGTGCCTGCCCCCTTGTCTTGGTTTGGAAAGACAGGAGTCTGCTAAGGAAGGCAGGAGCCTCCCCTGAAATGGAAAATGTAAACCCCCTCCCTCCAAATTGTTATAAATTTTAAATTAAGGGGAGCTCTCAGACAGAAAATATGGGAGCAAGAATAACAGTTCTTTGTTAGGGAAGAAAATAAAAAGATAAAATAAACAATGCAGTAAACTAAGACAGCACTGACAGAGTCAGAACCCAGCCTTACACCCTGTGGGTCAGGGTGTTGGTGGCAGTCCCATTGGAATTGTGGCTCAGCCCTCCTGCAGTGTCAGGGCTGGTTCTGCTGGAGCAGGGATCCTATAGAGAAGGATGTATTCTTCCTCTGAAGATCCAGTGGGAGAAGAGGCAGCTGCTGTTCCTCTGGGAATCCAGTGGAGAAGCTGTGCTGGTGTTCCAGGATCTCCAGATTATATCTGGGTAGGAATGCTTGGCTCCTCCCTCTGGGCTCACATCTCCCAATGGGATGCTGTAGCTCTTATCAGCCATGCAGTGACATTCAATAGCTGTTATCAGCAGATGTCTCCCCTGAGAGAGGAGTGATTGTGCAAGAGATAAGGAAAACTGCCCACTGAACAGAAGACCACTGCCATCCAGATGGCAAATGGAATACAATTTGCTTGGCAGTCCAGGACACCCCTACAGTGGAGCAGGGAGGTATTTTATTGCTGCAGATGCCATCATTTAGGCAGGAACACTGAATTTGTGCTCCCAGGAGGTGCTGCTGTGTTATCTGCTGCCCTCATGTCGCTGTGGCCTTGCCAAGTGCTAATCCAGGTGATGTCACTGTATTCATTCCCTGTGTTCCTGTGCCCCAGGTCTCTGCCTGCTTGCTGTTTTTTCTGTGAGCTGCTTAAAACCAGCTGCTGGATTTCACTCCAAAGGAGGGAACAAACCCATTCCTGTGCAGGGCTGGCATCAGAATAACTGAGAGGGCACAGGGCTGTTTAGGGGGTGCCAGAGGCAAAGCTGCACGACTGCCCTGAGGGGCTGTAATTCCTGAGAGCATGGCACACTGCCCAGAGCTGAGCACTACCTGCAAGTAAAAAGAGTTATTTGTGTTAGAGGGCAGGTTTTAAATAGACTTCCTGTGCATTTGGAAATAGTTTGTGTCGTCGTTTCAGGGTCAGCTGTCCCTGGATGTGTCTGTGCCTCTAAGGCAGCAGCCTGCAGCATTATTTGTGTGGGGAGGGTTTCAGAGAGCCCCTGGTCCTGAGCCCAAGGTTTTAATCACTGCCATGTCTGAAAACTCCTGCAAGTTTAATTTTAGTTGCATGTCAAAGAGGCTGAGTTAACCACTGAGCCACCAGCCCTCAGAAAGCCTCAGGCAATCTGACTGGGAAAATAAAGCAAAATAAAGCATTCTCCAAACCTCCTCACTGACTGAGCATTATTCAGGGAGCTCTCCTAGGCACAGGGGTGAGTTCATCAAGTTTCTGCCTCACTCAGCCTGACCCTGTCAGAGACTTTGCTGCATTTTCTTCACTGAGAGTTGAGGAACCTCCAGCCCCTGTTTGGTCTGGTCACTGCTGTGTGTGATGGAGGCCCTTCCACCTGCTTAAACAGCCCATATAACTTTATATATAATTATATATATAAAAATATTAAATTATATATATAATTATGTATAAAATAATTATATATATAAAATATATAAAGCAATATAATAATTATAATATATTACTATAATAGATAGAATAATAATATGTTATATTTTAATTTAATGTGTTACTATATAATGTATACTATATTGGTAACATTCTATTATGTATAATTATATATATATAATTATTTATAATTATATATATAATAATTATATATAAAATGTATATAAAGCAATATAATAATTACAATATATTACAATAATATATAGTATAATAATATGTTATATTTTAATATAATGTGCTACTATAAAATGTATATTATGTATTTTATAGATTATATATATATTGATTATATATATTATATTGATTTTATATATATATTATAAAGGTAAACTGCTATATCTCATGCCAAGGAACACTGACGTGCTGCCAGTGAGTCTCTTCTCCCACAGGGAAACTTGTCACCTCTAACTCCTGTTGAAATCAGACTTACAAAAGCCTGGAAAGTTAGGCATTCATTTATTTGCTTCACTGTGTGTTTGCTTTGCATCTCAGATAAATGATGCACACCAGTAGCTGTTCTTTTTTGTATTTTGAACATTTTAATCCTGATCTTTGGTGAACGGGACTCCTGAGAGTGTTGAGGTCAACTAGAGTGAAGGAGATAATTAGCAGTTCCACCAGCCTGAGTACACAGAGTTTGAGAATGGAATTTATTTTTACCAGAAATGATTGCTTTGTACACCTTAGTGCCATCAAGAAATGAGTGGTTATTAAGCTGAATGATAAAGCCATTTAAGATGTAGCTGATCTCAGTTATTACATAGATGTTATTATTCTGATTTCCTCAAAATGAGAGTGATGGTTTCCAATCTTAAGAGGAAAAAAACTGCAATGTCTTTAACAGCAAAATTCCCAAGAATTAGTAAAAATGGTTAAGGGGCCCTGAAAACAATTTTGTCTTGCAAATCAGGATAGTTATCAGACCACCCCCACCACCCCCAAATAACAAACATTTCTGCCATCACATTGCAGCTCAATCTTTGAAGTTGCTAATTAGTTCTGCATAATGAGTGCTTTATCAATCTCCCAGACACAGAGCACTGTGGAGCCTGAGGGCATTCGGATTATTCCCTCCACATCCCTTTCCTTGGAAGGATGTGCTGCAGGTTGAGGGTGCCTTGGTTCACCCCACTGCTTTTTGGGGTCACTTGTGGGACTTCCCACAAGTGTTTTAAGCAGTGCCAGGGTGCCTGCCATGCCAAGAAGTGAAGCACACTGGGAATATCTTCAGGAATGCCTTCAACCAAGAGTGCAGACAGTGGAATTGATAAAATACATCCTTCCCACTTTGAGATTCCTGAAATCCCAAGAAGCAAACAGCTCACTGGAGCTGTGTGGGACACAGTGTTTGGGAATCTGGGGGTTTTGTTTGCAGTTTAATTCTCAAGGAGATGTCTCCTAGAAAACACAGCTTTTCACTGTACAATAAAATGAAGCTGTTAAATACCTTCCCCTCCCTTTCCCTTCCTTCTCTCACACTCCTGTTTGCCTGGCTCACTCCCACTGCCTGGTGGCTCCCTTCCCCACCACGCTGTGTCTGGCAGTCTTTTTGAGTATCTTTAGGCAATTCCTAAAGCTTCCTTGGCCATACATAAAAATATATTTCAGCAAGAATGAAAACAAGGCTTGGAGCAATGCAAAAAAAGAAGAAAATTGGCAAGCTGCAGAGAAAAAAATGGTGATTCTAATCCCTGTGCTCATGGCCTTGAAGGCAGAGTCTGGGAGCTGTCAGAACATTATAGATAACCTTCATTTCTGTGTGTGAGTCCCTGGATTATTGTTGCACAGAGTGTGATTATTCCAGGTAAGTTGCATCTTTTCTTCTTCCAAAATTGCTGCTTTAAGATGATTGTGCCTTGTTTTCCCTGTGTGAATTCAATAATGGATTCTCCTGGGCGTGTGGGGTAGTTAGGAAAAGCAGGATAAAAGCCTAATGAATGTTTGTTGTGCTGCAGTGAATGCTGAGGAAAACCCTGGCTGAGACTGAAACTCTTTTCTTTCCATAGGGAATGCAGTCGGATTTTTGGTGAAGACGGTCTGACGCTGAAACTCTTTCTTAAAAGGACTGCTCCCTTTTCTATTCTGTGGACTTTGACTAACTACCTGTATTTACTGGCTTTAAAGAAGCTCACAGCCACAGACGTCTCTGCCCTGTTCTGTTGTAACAAAGCTTTTGTCTTCTTGCTTTCTTGGATTGTGCTCAAAGACAGGTTCATGGGAGCAAGGGTATGAACGAGCCTCTTTTCCACTCTCTCATGTTTTCATAATTGCACTTGAACCCATCAGCCATGGTGCTGCCACTGCACTGGGGCACCATGAAAACCTTTCTCATTGAGTTTTGTGGTGCAGCCTCAGAGGGAATTCAGTGTGGGAATTTCAAGGAGCCATTACAGCCAAGTGTAACTTGATGATTTACAATAGAAGAACTTCCAGTTTCATAGAAACCTGTTCTTGTGGTGGGGTTCACAGGAGTCTCAGGACAAGGGAAGAGACAAGAACCTTGACTCTATGTTTCAGAAGGCTGATTTATTATTTTATGATATATATTATATTAAAACTATGCTAAAAGAATAGAAGAAAGGATTTCATCAGAAGGCTTGAAAGGAAAAGAATGCAATAACAAAAGCTCGTGACTCTCAGGAAGTCCGAGCCAGCTGACTGTGATTGGCCATTAATTAGAAACAACCAACATGGACCAATCAAAGATCCACCTTTTGCATTCCACAGCAGCAGATAATTATTGTTTTTCTTTTCCTCTGAGGCTTCTCAGCTTCTCAGGAGAAAAAATCCTAATGAAAGGATTTTTCATAAAATGTGTCTGTGACATATTCTGTCTTGGCTTATTGAGCTGAAATTTTGTTAATTTTATTTTAAACTTAGTGATGAATCCGTAGGTTCTAACCAAAGCAGTTTTATTCCTTGTTTGGATAGACAGATGTTTTCAATGTGTAATGTGTATTTCTTGTGCTACCCTCTCACTTTTCACACACACATTTATGTGTCAAAATTGCTTTAAAATTAACACAGCTCTCACTGGCAGTAAAGTGGACCTACAAAAATTTAAAAGAGAACTCAAACAAAATTTTGTGCCCCTGAATCTGGGGAAAGCAAACTTGTGTAATTTTCCATACACACATCTCCCACATGCAGCAATTTAAACTGTTGGCTTCACACCTTGGATGAGGAGTAGTGAGGATTTCTGCTGGTTCATGGATGCAGATTCCCCTCTGAAATGGCTCAAGGTCCTGTTGGGCACAGTCCTGACTTAATTATTGAAAACCTTGAACTTCATTAGGCACTGGCTGGGGCCAGGTGTGGCTGAGACCAGAAGGGACCAACAGCAGCTGGATTTAAGTTCCATGGAAAGCGTGGTGGATCAGGACACTCATCCAAGTCAGTCTGGTTTGAAAATGAGCACCGCAGCTTTTTCTTTTTTTTCTTTTTTTTTTTTTCTTTTTTTTTTTTTTTGATTAATAGTAGGATAGAAAGGTCCAGAAATGAAAGGAAAAATCCTGTTGTACAGTTATCTCATCTGGCTTTTGGAGCAGCCACCAGGACACTGAGCAGGGCACTGTGCTTGCCAGGCTGAGGAGGTGAGCCAGTGCTTGAAGGTAAAGCCAGACACCTGGAGATCTATTTCCTACACAGCTGAAAATACAAAAAGATCAGGTGAATGTGACCCTCCCTCAGCCCACTGACTGACTCAAAGAATAAACAGGGTATAAAACCCTCAGTTCTCTACAGAAATAACAGCAACCCTCCACCCCTTGATCATCTGAAAAAAATTTAACATTTTGTACCCTTTAAGCTAATTTTCATCTCAAAGCAGCATCTTTCTGGCAGAGCAAGCATAGCTCTTGTGTTCTCCTAGACCACTCTGTTTTAGAAACCTAGAAGTAAAAGCTGTTTTCAGTTATTATTTATTTTTCACTGACTAAAAAAAGGTTGCCATGAATATACATTAGTATGAATTCTGTAAACACCATGGGGTTCACACAGGAAAAACCTGGAGGGAAAAAGTGAGCAGCAAATCCTGCACATAAACTGGATTGTGCTGCTCGCTGGCAGAGCCTCACTGGATGCCCATTGCCGGAGAGGTAATTCACAGTGTTTTCCAGCAGCTCTCCTGACAGAATAACACTTAATTATGTTAATAACCTCGCAGGAGAGTGTTGGAGAGCTAAAGTACAGCAGAGCAGCACAGACCCAGCTTTTTGTCCCTGGATGCCTCAGGAATTGGGTTATTTGGGCAGTGAGAACATGAAAAGAAATGAAGGTCTAATCCTATACCCTGAGCCACGTTTTGTGGGAAAAACTTTGCACCCAGGCCAGCTTTTCCAAGGAGCTCAGCTCCCAGCAGCTCTTCCAGAGCTCCAAAGCTGTTGGGCGCATCTGGGTGACATCGAGGTGGAGATTCAGAGTTCACAGAATTCACAAAATTCACAGAATTCATAGAATCACTGGGTTGGAAGAGACCTTCAGGCTCATCAAGTCCAATCCAGCCCCAACACCTCACCCCTGGCACCCAGTGCCACATCCAGGCTTTGTTAAACACACCCAGGGATGGGGACCGCACCACCTCCCTGGGCAGCCATTCCAGAACTTTCTCACCCTTTCTGTGAAACACTTTTCCCTGCTATCCAACCTGTATTTCCCTTGGTGCAGCTCGAGGCTGTGTGCTCTGGCTGTGTCAGTGCTGCTGCAGACAGAGCCCAGCCCCAGCTGAGCACAGGCACCTTTCAGGAGCTGTGCAGAGCGATGGGGGCAGCCCTGAGTCTCCTTTTCTCCAGGCTGAGCACCCCCAGCTCCCCCAGGGCTTCCTCACAGGGTTTGTGTTCCAAGTACTTGGGACAGCAGTGGCTCTGCAGTGAATTCCCAGCTCCCTGTCTGCAAAGGGCTGCACACACAGTTTCAGCTGCTGTGGCTGTGTTGGAGGCACCAGAGTTGTGCGCTCCGTAGGGAGAGCCTCGTGCCATCAGTGGTGAAGCTGTAGCACCCACCCGAGAGAGAAAAGCACCAGGGGAGGTTTAGGTTGGGTATCAGGAAAAATTTCTTCACAGAAAGGGTGGTCAGGTGGTGAACAGGCTGCCCAGGGGAGTGGTGGAGTCACCATTCCTGGAGGTGTTCAGGAAATGTGTAGATGTGATGCTTTGGGATATAGTTTAGGGTGGATCTGGTAGTGTGAGGTCAAGGATTGGACTCGGCAAGGTCTTTTCCACCCTTAACAATTCTCTGGTTCTATTTACCTATAAAAGCAGTGCAGGTGGAGCTCAGGTACCTTGAAGTACCTCCTGCCCTGGGCAAGGACACAGAGAACCATCCCTGCCTGCACCCTGGCATTTGCTTGGACACTTCTGAACATCTCTCTCTCAAAATAATAACACATCCATGTTACCTTTGGGAAGTCCAGACAGCTTTGGCTCAAAGCAAGCACAGATATTTTTAAAACTTTACATATTTGAGTAGTTCTGCTGGCTTGTGCTGTTTAGATTTAGACACATAGTTATATGTTTGCATGTTTAAGCCCTTGGTGGGGCTTCAGTGTGGAGTTGACTCAATGTGTTTTAAGTAGGTGCAGAGTAGTTTGGGGACATTTTTCTCCCCTGAAAATGTTGACTTCAGCCTGGAGAGAGGTTTCTTCCCCATCCTTGAAGGTGTTCAATGCTAGGTTGGAGGGGCTTGGAGCAACCTTGGATTGTAAAAGGTGTCTCTGCTGTGGCAGGGTGTTGGAAGTGTATGATCTTTCAAGTTCCCTTCCAACCCAAACCATTCTGTGATTCTTTACACATCATTTTCTGCTGTGCTCCACATAGAAAAAAAAAAATGTTTCTTATACACTGTTGGTTGGCCTTGCTCTCTTTCAGGGAAAAAAGGAAAAAAACAAGGCAAGCTAATTTCATTCCTTACCTAGGAGGCTCCAAAAGAAAGTTACTGCACTCTTCCATTAATTAAAAGCCTCATTTAATGAGCTGACAGCCACCTTTGCTTTCCTATGACCTTGCAGAGCAGCCTGCAGATGTGAGCTCAGGTTTCTAAAGCCAGCACCCGAGGCAGGCACAGGTCAGCTGTGCTGATGCCCTGGAATGGAACACGCAGGAGGAGCCTTGAGCCTGAAATTTAAATAATGTTTTTGCTGTTTTCAGTCTCAGGAGGTGTCGATGCTCCACATGTGTCCATCATTTTAGTTGTTTCAAGGGGGAAAAAAGTGCTTGGCTTTATAAATAATTGATTAAATTAGGGATCTGGCTCTTTAAATTTGGTTTAGACAGACTGGGAGTGAGTTTTTCATGGTAGGAATAAAGGGGATGATGAATGTACTCATTTTCACTGACACAAGGAAAGGGCTGAGCAGTGAGGGCACCAAGAGTTAAATCTGCATCCTTGCCCTTGGAAGGAGGGCATCACCACATTGGACTCTGCTGTTCTGCCTTCTGAGGCTGACACATTGCTGGAAATCCTCCAGCTGGCAGCTGAAATCCTGAATTTCTGTGCAGGGCGGGATGTGAAGGGCAGCCAGGCAGGGCAGGGGGTTCTGCACTCCCAGAGGAGAGGCCGTGGATGTCTGAGGCTGGGACTGTGCCCTGGCTGTCCCTGGGCATTGCTTCGAGGCTGGGACATCTATGATGTCTCCCAGGATGGCCCCACTGCTGGAATGTGTTATCCTGGGGAGGAAAAGGGGGAAACCTCCTGGTGCCCTCTTGCTAAAACCCTCCCAGATCTCATCCCACCACTGAGAGACTCGGGGGACTCCAGCCCACGTGTCTTGGCTTGAACAGACAGGTTCTGCTTAAGGAGGGCAGGAGCCTCCCCTGAAATGGAAAATGTAAACCTCCCTCCCTCCAAATTATTATGATTTTGAAATTGAAAGGCTTTCAGGCAAAGGTATGGGAATGGGAATAACAGTTCTTTACTAGGAAAACTTAAAAAAAAAAAAAAAAAAAACACCAAAAAACCCCCCCAAATCTAATTGTACAAAACCCCCAAAAAACTACTGCCAGAGTCAGAGCAGTCCCTGCCCCCTGTGTGTCAGGGGGTGTCCCAGCCCCATCCCAGGGGGCTCAGCCCTCCTGCAGTGCCAGCTGTGGCTCTGCTGCAGCACGGATCCTGCACAAGGGGGGAGTTTTCCTCTGCAGCTCCAGGGCTGCTGCAGATGGGCCTGGGCTCCCTCTGGCCATGCAGGGCAGCAGAAAGCTGCTCCTCTGGCAATGCAGGGGGCAAAGGCTGCTGTGCTGGGCCAGGCCCAGATTGGATCCAGGTAGGAATGCTTGGCTCCTCCCCTGGGCGGAGCATCTCCCCATGGGATGCTGGGATTGGATCAGCCCTGCAGGGACACTCAGTGGCCATGGACAGAAGATAATTAATAATTAATAGCCCATTAACAGAAGAGATTTGGAGGGAGAATTGGTTGTGGAAGAGATAAAGTAAAAACTGCCCCATGAACAGCAGAGAACTGCCCCACCTCTAGCAGATGGGAACAGAATACCCCCATTTCCAACCTAAGGCACCACAGCACTGGGGGATCTGGATTTCAGCTCCATGTCATGGTGAATTTGGAGTATCAGTGGTACCCTCAGGTTTTCCTGACTTGTATCCTGGAGTTGGGGTGTTTTACATGGAAGCAAGGTGGTACACAGACTTGCAGTGGGGTTTGTGCCTTTGGCACAGCCACTGCCATGTGAGGGGACACCTGTGTGCCTCAAGGACCGGTGAAATAGGGCTGATGGTGAGGGGTAAGGACTCACAGCTGCGCCCAGGAGATGAGTTTTCCTAGGAAGATGCTGGATGCCTATGGGATTTAAGAGTACTGGCATTTTTATCTGGAGTCTCAGAGATTGGCCCTGCCCTGGCAGGTGATTCTGGGTTCCCCATTGTCCCCTGTGTGGGAACAGCTTCACCTGAGACAATTGTGTGTCCCTGTCCTGTGTGTGCCTTGAAACATGGCTTTGCTCTGCTGTCTGGCTCTGCTGAAGTTATTTTGTGGGATTTTGGTGCTTTTTTGTTGCCTCAGTCTGGCTCACATCTGCCTGGGATGAGTGTCAGTGGTTTTCTGGGACTCTTGGCAGAACCGTGAGCTCTGAAATGCTGTTTTACAGGAGGGCACATGTTTGGATCAAGATGAAGTCTTTGAAGTCTGTGGGCCAAAGCTTATTTTTAAATCCAGGACTGAATATTTCTTAGATGAAGTTCAGTGAGGTTGTCAAGAGGCAAAGTGCCCATATCACATTGGTGTTTGCTCAGGAGATGTGCACTGGCTCAGGAAACACTCAGTGCAAGTTGGGTATTCAGTGCCTTTGAAATTCACACCCCACATTACCTGCTGAGGGCAATTAGGTGCAGAGGGGGAGTTTTTTAAAGAATAAAACACTTTGGGCTCCCTATCACTTCCTTAAGGTTCTTGGAGTCAAGACCCAGGATTTCAGATGTGGTGCAGTTAATGATTCCTGTTCTTTTTCTTTGAAGCTCCTTAAATGCTCTCTCTGGGAATTTCAAATGAGGCCAAAAACCTAAGCACAGATGTAAAGCTTCATGAAGAAATTTGGTCGTATCTGTCCAAAAAACCTCTCAGGGCACAGCCAAAACAGCTGGAAGAGCTCCCTGTGGTATCCTGGTATTCCAAAACACAAGGCTCGTTCCTCTGGACTAATTTCCAGGCTGTTTGGCCATCTAATGTTTGCATTTTAAGTCAAATTGGTGGATTTGATAAATATTTCTTTTGTTGTACAGTAGAGCGTGATGCCTTAAAATTCCTTGATCTTGCAGTTGCCTCTCCAAGCTGGATGTTTAGCTGACAGAATCCATAATGATGGATGTTCTGTCAGCAGGCCCCAGTGCTGTAGATCCACATCCCTGTCAGTGCACACACTTTTATTTTGCTTTACATCTCTCCCACGATCTTTCCTATTTGAGGGAAAACAAGAAAGCTCCAGGTCAGAGCAAGTGGGTGGTGACGCTCTTGAGAAGCCCCTCCCAGTGGTGATCTCAGCTTCACACTGCTTTGCTTTGTCTGTGCAGATAGTGGCAGCAATAATGGCAATCACAGGAATTGTGATGATGGCATATGCAGATGGTTTCCAGGGTGATTCAATTATTGGGGTGGCCTACGCCGTGGGATCAGCCTCCACATCTGCACTGTATAAGGTAGGTCACAGCTGTTTGTTGGCACTGCTAAATTCATTCGCATTAAAAAGACACAAATACAAAGAGAGTGGCTGTAGAATAAATGTTTTGTTGTGTTCCTCACTCCTGTGTCACCCACGTTGTGACAATGTCAGGAAATCTGCCCGTGAGGGTAATTAGTTGTCATCTGCCAATTACCCAGAATGGCTTTTCTTGATGAGCCTTTAATGAAATCTCCACTGCCACTCCAGGAGGAGTTTAAGATAATTTTTAAATCATGATAACAAGAGTTTATCAACACTTTTCAAAGGGGCTCTCCATGAGCAGCAGGGAGGAGAGCCAGGGGGACATTTTCTCCCCTGAAAATGTTGACTTCAGCCTGGAGAGAGGTTTCTTCCCCATCCTTGAAAGTGTTCAGTGTCAGGTTGGAGAGGCTTGGAGCAACCTGGGCTGGTGGAAGGTGTCCCTACCATGGCAGGGGGTTGGAACTTGATGATCTTGTAAGTTCCCTTCCAACCCAACTCATCCCAGGTCTGCCCTGCAGCCCCCTGGCACAGGCTGGGCTCAGAGCCCTGGTGTGAGCCTGGCACAGGCTGCTCATTAGAGACCATTCTGCTTGCAAGAAGTGGCTGCTCTGGAGGGTGAGGGCTGGGAAAGGCAGGGATTCTGTCTCAGGAACAGATTGGGCTGAGCGTGGCTGGGTTTGTTTTCAGCTCTGTGTGTCAAGTATGGAGTGGGTTGTGGTGGAAACCCTTGCAGCTTTAGACTTTTCTCATCTCTTAAATTTGTTGTAGCCTTTCAAAAGTCACTCAAAGTCCATTAATTGAAGCTCACAGAGGACAGGTTCTCACCGAGTGAGCCCTTCCAGGCTGGATTTCCTCTCACAGCAGGGTCATGCTGTGGAAGCCACTGGAGCCTCCTCCCAGCATTGCCACACTCAGGCCAAATCCTCTACACTTGCTGAATGAATGGAGTGTTCTTGAATTCTTGGTTTATTCTTGGTTTTTCCTGGCTTCTTCTACACTTTGTCCTCCTGGCATTTTGTGTAAAGCTTTGTTATACAGACTCAGCCATCCCCATGGTAAAGACGTGGAGCTAAAACCCAGGAAAGAGCAGAAATCTCACAAAAAATCCCCTTGCAAGACTCTTGTGTGGGAAAAGGGCTGGGCTGTGGCAAGTTTTCCTTTGCTGCACTCTCCCCAAGGGAATGGAGTGCTTCCACAACAGCCATGGAATCTAAACCCCTCCTGTCTCCTCTCCTCTGCAGGTTTTGTTCAAAATGTTTCTTGGGAGTGCAAACTTTGGGGAGGCAGCTCACTTCGTGTCCACCCTGGGCTTCTTCAACTTCATCTTCATCTCCATCACCCCCATCATCCTCTACTTCACAAAAGTGGAGTACTGGTACCCCTTCTCTGCTGTGCCATGGGGTTACCTGTGTGGAGTGGCTGGCCTCTGGTTAGGTAAGTGAGAAAACTATTTATTTATTTATTTTACCAGGTAAGTGATAAAACAATTTATTTATTTATTTATTTTACCAGGTAAATGATAAAACAATTTATTTATTTATTTTACCCCTCCAACCCTTTATAAAATTGGCCTCAGGCACAAACAATTTCCCCCCTGTCCCCTTAAGCAGCAGAGCTCTCTCACAGATTATTCCTGGTCCCAGTGCAAACTGGTGCACCTTAGAAATGATTCATATTTTTCATTACACTTCATGAAACATTACTATTAATTGAGATACAGTTAATAATTGATAGGTAAGCATAGTTATAATTAATAATAATTAATAATTAACAGTAATAGCAGGGAGTAAACATGAAGCAGCACTACTAATTGCCCATTTTTTCATTCCTACCATAGCTCCACACCAATGCCCCTGTCTCTGGCACAGTTTGACTGCTTTAAATCCCATTTCAAGGGGGCTGCACGTTCCCAGTTAGCTCCTGGGGGGTGTTTGTGCTGGGGCACATTTCTGGGGGTGCTGCAGGCTCTGGGCAGGGCTCACATAAGGCTCCCTCTTTCTGAGCCAGAATTGCCAGCAAAATATCTGTTAGATTCAGCCCAGGGGCATTTTAATTTCCACACATAACAGCATCCTTTCCTTTGGTAAAGTCTCTTTTATTCCATAATTGAAGAGGTTTTTGTCTCACTAGTGTTTATTAAATGGAAGCAAAGAAAATGTCATTGCCAATCCCATCCTGAGCTGCTGGGAGCTCCTTGAGCTGCTCCAACCACAGCTGCAGCTGCCCTGTGAGCTCCTGGGGGACCAAAATTAGGGATAATTTATCACCCAAGTGAATAAACCCAACCTCATGCAGGGGACTCAGCAGCAGGACTGGGTGGTGGATGATCAACAACTTAAATTTGTTTTTAATCTTTGAAGGAAAAGTTAAACTTAAGCAAAACTTTAAGGTTTTTTTTTTAATTTTTCAATGACATTGGAGCTCTCTGGGAGTGCTGTCATGTAACAAAAACCCCAAAACAACAAAAGACCAGGTTTTTGTACCTGATTAAAGCCTGTGCAAAGCCATGGAATATGATAACCTCAATATTATGGTTTGTGAAAGGCCATTCAACCCTCCCCTTTCCCCTGTGAAGAATTTCCTCTAATTTCATATAGAAAAAAACAAAATCAATCACTTTGTAACAACTCCCTCATTGTGGTATGGGTACTTAATACCACATAGTAATATCACATATTGTACCTTTAGTGTCCAGGGGGAGGATAAATGTCTCACTCTTGTGTTTTCCCCATTTTCATGGGTTATTTTCTCTGTTTTTCCCTAGCTTTCAACATCCTGGTTAACGTTGGGGTGGTGCTGACCTACCCCATCCTGATCTCCATCGGCACCGTGCTCAGTGTCCCTGGAAATGCAGGTACCAGTGCCACAGCTGCTGCTGTTGCTGCCAGAATGAGCCCAGGGGAGCTCAGAAATAAGTTTATTGCTTAAATAATTTGTTGGGTGGAAATTTAAGGCAGAGTCCTGTCTTAAAAAAATCTCTGTTCTTGAACAGCTCTCTGCTCTTCAGTCTCAGCCTCATCACCCTTAGGGGTTTGAGCACAGAAAAGATCTGGTTTTGGGGAATGCAGATGTGAAGCCATGGCTGTGGGAGGCTGCCTGAGGCTCAGGTGGGCTCTGGGGGCTGCTGTGGAGCTGAGAGGATGGGCCTGGAGGCGCTGGAGCTCTCTGGCCTACAGGCTGCTCTCTCCCCATCCCTGGTTCCTGCAGCCTGAGGGAGCTCTCTGCTGATGCAGCCTCTTGTGGATAAAGAGTTACCATAAAATGCCTTCTGTCTCAGAAATCACAGAATCACAGGGCCATTAAGACTGGACAAGACCTCCAAGGTGATCAAGTCCAACCCTCAATCAAATATCCCTGTGCTCACTAAACCATGAAGTTCCATGTCCACTCATTTTTGGACACTTTGAGGGATGGTGACTCCACCACTGCCCTGGGCAGCCTGTGCCTGTGCCTTACCAGTCTTTCAGAGTAGAATTTTTTCTGAATATCCAATCTGTCCCAACTTGGGGTCTTTTCCCTTTCTCCTGTCCCTTGTTTCCTGGGAGCAGAACCTGAACCCCACCTTATTGTATTTGGGTTCCCCCCATATGAAGGAAGGAATGGTGAATCTGACTCCATGTTCTTAGAAGGCTCATTTATTATTTTAAGATACCATATTATATTAAAGAATACTAAACTAAACTATACTTATGAATACAGAAAGGATACTTACAGAATGCTAAAAAGATAATAATGAAAATTTGTGACTCTCTTCAGAGTCCTGATTGACCAAAGAGTCAAAACACTCACACTAGAATCCAATGGAACAATCACCTGTGGGTAAACAATCTCCAAACACATTCCACATAAGCAAAACAGAGGAGAAGCAAATGAGATAATTATTGTTTTCTTTTTCTCTGAGGCTTCTCAGCTTCCCAGGAGAAAAATCCTGGGTGAAGGGATTTTTTTCCCAGAGAATGTGAAAGCCATAGCACCTGGCTGCACCCTCTTCTTGCAGAGAGCAAGAAGGTCCTCCCTGAGCCTCCTTTTCTCCAGGCTGAACCCCCTTCACCATGGAACTCCTGAGGTTTAATCCAGCCCCTCCAGGCTTCCTCAGAGCCTGCACAAGGGGGTGAGGACAGAGGAGCTGTGGCACCTCCAGCAGTGCCCTGTCAGATCAAAGCTCAGGGAGATCTGAGAGCCCCACGGCCAGTGTCACCCCCAGAGTGTGACACAGGGACGTGCCAGGCTGCTCCTGGTGCCATCCCCCACCCTGCTGCTGTTGTGATTCTGTTCTTTCCTCTCCTGCCAGCCGTGGACCTGTTGAAGCACAAAATGATCTTCAGCGTGGTGCGGCTGGGGGCCACCATCATCATCTGCATGGGCTTCCTGCTCATGCTGCTGCCCGAGGAGTGGGACGAGATCACCCTGAGGTTCATCAACAGCCTGAAGGAGAAGAAGAGCGAGGATCACTCCGAGGACATCACGGAATCCAGCGTGCACACGAGGAGCAGGAGCAGAGCCAACGGGACAGTGTCCATCCCGCTGGCGTAGGGCTGGAGGAGCCTCCCTGCAGGCAGATGTATATTCTGTGAATATAGCTTAACTCTCCTCACCACCTGAATGCTTCAAAAAACGTCATCTAACCTGAGCAGGGGGTGAACTGTAAGATAAGAGAAGTACATCTATAATAAATGTTTACATTTATACACTTAACGAGGAACGGGTGTAAATAACTGCAATAAAATCTTTTGTAATAAACAGATGTTTGAGTTTGTGGCTTTCTGAGCTGGTGAGTTTAAAATGTGGATCAAGTTTATGTCGTTTATCTCTCTTTGCTGGCAGAGGTAGAGCCATTTTGGAGGATACAAATCTTGGATATTTCCAGCTAAATCTCAAAATTTAACGTCTTGACTTGCTTTCAATGAAGTGCCCTTTCAGTGAGGTAGCAGTTTTGGAAAAGCATTTCAAACCTCTCCTGGCATTTTGGAGAATTTATTTCTGATGTTCACATTGATATTCCCAATTATTATCAGAATAAATACTCCATGGTGCACAGAACATGAGGCCTCTCCTCCAGACCACACTGAGCTGTGCCTCCTTCCAAAACCACATTTCTAGAAGTGGTGCTGGAATTTGAGTGCCTTTAGTAAAGCAAAAAGTAGCTTTATTTACCTTGTTTTCTCCCAGAAAAGGTGCACTCCCAGCTGAGCTACAAGAGTTTCAGGAGAGATGGAACCCCCTGGATTGCCACATTCCCTTGGAAATGCCATTTCCTATTTTCTACAGCACTGGGACAAATGAACATTTTTCTTAACCTCTACTGTGGAAAAGTCTTTCAAAAGCCAAATCAAACCAACCAACCTCCCAATCCTTTCCCTAGGCCTGCTGCTGTGTAATTTAGGCTGGTTTGCACCATTTCTGGGATTGACAACTGTCTTTATTTGAAAGCATTTGATTGGCAGACACACTGGGTTTTTTTAGGAAGAATAAAACCAACTGAAAAAGTAGTTAGGGGTGTTTTTTGATGGTATTTCTGCCAGGGGAAAAAATAATGTAAATAATAATTTATTTTACTCTTTTTATTTGACTCTTCTGTTGGATGTTTTTTAAATCTTTTAATGTTCGTGTCAAACTGTTCCTTGCAGCCAGCAGAGAAGAAAAAATATTTGTGTGTATTTAAAAGAAAAACCACAAACTTGGGCCGTTTCAGCAAATAGCTGCAGAATTAGGGCTGCAAAAACCAACCCAAGTGTCCCTGTGCCCTAAACCCAGAGAGAGGTCTAAGGTTTGCATTCACACACAAGCCTCTTACAGCTCCAGGTCTGCTGCTTTTGAGAGGAGACAGACAAAAAACATTGCAAAAAAGTTAATTATAAAGATACTGATGGGCTGAAAGCACCCAGCACACGGCAGCGTGGCCTCTCCCCACAGTTTTGGAGCTGATACATCCATTTGCATTGCTAGATAGCTTTGGGGGTGTGTTTTACTGAAATTCTAGCTCCTGCCAAACTGAACACATGGGGAAAAACCAAAATTTTCAGCATGCACTGATGAGTACTTTTTGGCAAGCAGCCTCATAGCAGCATCTTCAGGCCCAGGACTAGATCCTTCAAGGAAATCATTGAGAATTCTCATGGTTTGAGTCAGCTTTCCCCTGCTCGAGACATTCCATGGCCAGAGGCACAGGGTGGTAAAAACACTGTGATCCCAGCAAGGAAGGCTTGAGCAGAGCACCCCTGCTTTGGCTTGGTGTTCTCAGAATGATTCAGGTTGCAATATTCACATGTGTGAATTCTTTGCTTTTTGCCAAAATCAGGATTAAATAGCCAGACAGTATTTCTTTTTGAGACTCAGATGTTTGTTAGTTCTTATCTCTGTCACAGTCTCTCAATCCCTCAGTTCTCCAGCACTTCACTCTAGCAAACTAAAAATGTCGCCCCATCTCTCTCTCTAAAAGGCCTTTGAAGGATAAACTGTCCAATTAAAAAATGACACCTGAATTATTTTTACTTTTAACCCAATAATCAACCACCCCTGCCTGCAATGGGGACTTTTTTATCCAATTACACAAAACCACCCAAACCCATGGAGAAGAAGGTGAAGAAGAAGGACCAGCCTCCACCCTAAAACCTCTATGTTGCTTTATATATATTACTATATTGTAAAACTCTGAGTTTTCCACCCTGTGATATTACACACTTCTATTCAAACTCCATACCATAATCCCAGTGCTATCATTCCATTTTGGAAGCTTCTCCACCGCCTCAAGTCAGTGCAGTGCTCTCTTGGGGGTCAGTGCCTGTCAGCACAGAAAGTCTGAAATTCTCAGCAATTCCCAGGGTTCCAACAGAATGGCTCTTAAAAATCTTTTAGTCTCATCCCCCTGCCATGGGCAGGGACACCATCCACTCTTCCAGGTTGCTCCAAGCCCCATCCAACCTGGCCTGGAAAACTCCCAGGGATCCAGGGCAGCCACAGCTTCTCTGGGCACCTTCCCAGATGTTTCCAGGGGTGCTCATCCCCCTCAGCAGTGCCTTAAACCCCCTCCTTCTCCCTCTGCCCAGCCTCCAGTTCAAATTCCTCATTCAGCATGGACATAATGATTTTCCCTGGAGTGCAGCTCAGCCTTTCAGCTGGAGAAAACCCCACCAAACCCAAGAAATCAGACAACAAACAGGGAATCTTTGGCCTGATGCTGTTGGTGATCCATCAGAGGAACAGCAAACCAATAATCACCCGCATCAAGGGATCAGACATCAGCACCTCCACTGCTGTGGGTGTCTCTGGCAGCCCCTTCTGCCCTCTCCACCAATGTCAGGCTCCAATCCTCCAATTTCTCTGGCACCAATCTCCCAAGGAAAATGCCACTTTTGATCCAGCAGCTGCGTTATCAGATTCTGCTTATCACTGGAGGAGAACAGAAAGTGTCAGTTTGTCCAACGTCCTATATCCACTGCAATCCATGAGGATTGCAGAGCCTGCAATTATGGCAAACAGATATCACAAAATATCCATCTTTTGGGAAATTCAGAAATATCCATGTATCACTGGACACCTTTTCAGGTGCAGGTTTTGCCTCTTTGCAAGCAGGAGGAATAGCCAAGCATGTTTGCCATCACTTTTTGCAGGCATTTGCTTCACTAGGTGGGCCTCCAGAAATAAAAACAATATTCCAGCCTACCCAGGGAAAAAAGGAGCCACATTTTAATGGATTGGGGTGTTTGTCACACCTTTGGCATTCCATGGCAATCATTGAGAGAACACATCACACTTTGGAATCCCTCCCTGCCAAGCTGACAGTCAGGGCAAGCATCTGTGATTGCATTTGATGAAAAAGTGACTCAGTTTTGCTTGTTCAAAGTGGCAAAGCACTCTCCATGGTCATTGTTCATTTATCTGCTCTTGCATTTCCTTCCTCTAAGAATCCTGGAAGTGAACAACGTGCTCTAATGTGCAAACCAAAATATTTGTTATTTCTCTGCTGTAAAACCTGATGCAAACATGAAATGTAATGATACAAACTATGATTATCAACATCCTTTAAGGCTGATCCTTCTATTTTTCTATTCTGGAGCATCCCCAGCAGTGCCTGCCCTCTTTGGGCAGTGTCATCAGGACCACCCTTGTCCCCAGCTGGGGCTGAGCTAAGATCAATGTCAAAAGCAGCAGAGGGAGGAAGGAGCCATGTTCCTTGACCTCACAGATGTGTAACAACAAGCAGTATCAGCCACAGCAGTTTGTGTCCCAGCCAGGGATGTTTTCCTCTCTTTGCTGATCCATTTGTTCACTCTGTCACTGCCTGAATGTGCTGCAAGCAGGATCAACACCAGCCTGCATTGCTGGGCTTGTTTCTGCTTCACTCACTGGGGATTGGCAGAAAAGCTCAGGAGTTATTTTGGCAAAAATCCACCCCTCCCACTTTCCATCTCCTCCTTTGCCCACATGTTTTTGTGATTTAAAATTAATTTTTGAGGAGAAGCTTTAAGGCAGGGATGATCCTCTGCTGCAGTTGGGTGTTTGAGTGATTCCCTATTGTATTTGCATTGGAAGGAATGATGAATCTGACTCCATGTTCTCAGAAAGCTAATTTATTGTTTTATAATATATATAAAAGTATATAAAATATATATTAAAGTATATACAATATATATATTACTTAATATATTAATCAATATATATACATAATATATCAATTAATATATATTATATATTAATATAATAACAAAATGTATTAATATAAAACTAATATTACCCTTGTATATTAATATTTGTTATAAGCTGTATTAATATTTTATTATTAATATTAATTCTGAGATATAATATTTTTATAATTATTTTATAATATTATATTTAAGAATACTATACTATACTATACTAAAGAATACAAAAAGGATACTTACTAAAATGCTAAAAAGATAATGAAAATTTGTGACTCTTTCCAGAGTCCCAGCACAGCTTGGCCCCGATTGGCAAAAGAGTCAAAAAAACTCACACCAGAATCTAATGAAACAATCACCTGTGGGTAAACAATCTCCAAACACATTCCACATGAGCACAACACAGGAGAAGCAAATGAGATAATTATTGTTTTTCTTTTTCTCTGAGGCTTCGCAGCTTCCCAGGAGAAAAATCCTGGGCAAAGGGATTGTTCAGAAAATGTGAATGCCACAGTTCCCCTTGGTTCCCCCTTTGCCCTGTGTGAAGGGGAGTAACAAACTGTCCCGAGTCGTGGCACTGCCCTGCCCTGGAGCTTTTCCAGCATCTTCCTTAAAGCAAGGGCATCAGAGCACTTAGCAGCCAATGATTTCATTTTGACTGCAATAAATCTGCTGAAAAATCCAATTCTGGTGGGATCATCATCACTTACAAGTTCCAGCTGAGTTTGGGAGAGACTTTAAAGCAGTAAATGAAATGGGAGAAAGGGATTAAATTCTTCCAGTTCTCCTGGCAGGGACTGTCCCTAAAGGCACTGTATGGGACCAAAGCTCCTCCAGCCCCATGGTTCTACAGCACAGTACTCAGGAATTTCACTGAACTTCACAGATAGACAAAATAAAATAACATTTTGCATTAAATAACCTCCAATTCAAGAACAGGATGAGCATCCCTGCCCAGGATCTCAGCTGGCACCAGTGAACTGCAGCAAGGGCATCCTCCTGCAGCTCCCCCTCACCCCAAACCTCAGCTGCTGCTCTTGGGCTCTTTGCTTTTCAGAGTAAAACCCTTTGAGGAGGGAACGTGGGCAGGAGAGGGGACTGGGGAGTGTGGGGAGCCTGGCAGGATTTTGGCAGCTCCTGGGTAAAACACAGATAAAGCACATGGGTAAAACACCAGATAGAGCACCATGGGCTTGACCATCCATCTGGGTTTCCACTGCTCCCACACATCCATCGCTGCATTTAATTCATGATTTTCCCAAGCTGCTTAACAGGAATGACCTGTTCTCAGCTGAGGGAAGGTAATTAAAATAAAAAGGAAAAATAGACAGTGAGCATTGAGAAACTCTGGGGGGAATCAGGGCCTTGATTTCACATTTTCATTTGAAAAGAAGAAGGGGAAAATAAAAATACAGGCCAGGCTGCTCTGCTCCCTCGTGCCCTGTGTGACCTGGGAAAAGCAAAGTCACGAGAGATGTTGGTGCTTTGTGGCTGAAAACATGAACTGGTTGGGATCTTCCAGGGATGAATATTTTCTCCTGGGAGCAACCAGGTCTAGTGGAAAGTATCCCTGTCCATGGCAGGGGGGTGGAACCAGAAGATCTTTAAAGCCCTTTCCAACCCAAAACCTTCTATGATCCTATGCTTTTATGAACAATCAAATATGACTCAGTTTTACCAATATTCTCAGTTAGCTTTGTCCTAAAGCTGAATTTTTTTTCCAGCAGTGTCCTCAGGCAGCAGCAGCAAAGGAGGGGGAAACTCCTGGGCCAGGCTTTACTCCTGGGCCAGGCTTTACTCCTAGGCCAGGATTTACTCCTAGGCCAGGTTTTATTCCCAGGCTAGGCTTTACTCCCATTTATTTAATCCTGCTTCTCCCATGCAGGATGGGAGATATTTTAACCCTTCTGGAGCTCCAGGGATTGAAATTCCTTCCAAAACCTGAAGATTTAGCACAAGAGCTGATTGAAGAAATACCTGCAGGCCAGATGAGGTGGTGGTCCTGGCTGAAAATCTCTTGTAGGTAAAAACCAAAGTTTCTCCAGAGCTGGGCACTGGCTCCTGAGCTGCTTCCCCCTCTGTCCTCCCTGCAGGGGAATGGCTGGGAAGGGTCAATATTTAACCAAGGTGGGAAGGACATGTGTGGGAGCTGGCAGGGCCCTGGGTGGCTGACACAGATCCCTCTCCATGCTCAGGAGGGAGGATGGTTCCTGAAGGCTTTTCCTGCTCCCCTCAGAGCCCTGGCTCTGCAGGATGGGCCTGAGCTCCTCCAGGGTGACCAGGGTGGCCCCAGTGCCCGCCCAGGGGGATGTGCCCGCTCTGGGTGCCCTGCAGGGGCTGCCCACAGAGCCAGGCCAGGCCCCAGCCTGGGGAAAACCAATATTCCAGCTGGAACTGCCTCCTCTGAGGGAGACCTGGTACGGGAGAGCCTCGGCAGGTGAGGGGGCACTGCTGGGACATTGTTGTCACCTGGGGTCACCCTTGTCACCTGGGGTCACCGGAGCTGTGGCTGTGCTGTCTACACTGGACGTGGGTGCAGGGGGGGGGTTGGTGCTGCCTCAGCTGTTTTGTGCCATTTGTGCCATTTGTGCCATTTCCAGAGTGAAAAAAATGCCAATCGCTTGTTTTTAGAATTTTAAAAGTTTAATAGTAATAAAATGGTTATAAGAATAGTAATACAATTAGAGTAATAATAGTTTGGACAATTTGGATTAGGACAATATGAGACAATAGAGACAAAGAGTTACAGACAGTCTGGGTACCTTTTCTGGGCAGCCCAAAAAAGGACCCATGTTAACAGAGGATTAACCCTTAAAAGCAACAGCCTGTTGCATATTCATACACCTCATACATGATGCATAAATTCCATTCAAACACAGGATTCTATCTGGTCAGTGTCAACTTCTTCCTCTGAATCCTGACAGCATCTTCAGGACTGAGTGAGGCAGGAAGAAGTTAATTTCTTCTGATAATGGAGCAATAAGTTCTCTTTCTCTGAAAGATTTAGGTGTCTTGTGGCTTCTATCTCAGTGTGAGCCCTTTCTTTAGAAAAAAAAAGTATCCTACATAGCATAGTTTCTATTTTAACCTCATGTTATAACCTAAAACTATATTTAACACACTACTTAAGAGAATTAACACAGCATAGCATTCTAACATAACACATCTAATATTCATTTTAATATTTGTGAAAATCCAATCATAAAATAAGCATTTTTCACACCAGGATGTTTCAGCTTTGGGAAAACTTATCTTTTCAGTGTTTTGCAAAGTGTCTCACTCAGCAGAGCCCAGCTCCTTGCTCTCATCAGACACCCCTGCGTGCAGCCCAGCATCCCCTGGCACCCCCTGTGACCCCATCGCAGCCCTGTCCTGCCCACCTTCCCCTGCCAGGCACAGCTCTGCCCTGATCACAATCAGATCCTGGCCAGGTGAAGCTCAGCACTGGAATCAATGATGAATTTCCAGGAGCAGAGGAAGGCAGAGAGCCTGGCTGTGCTTCCCTACCAGCAGCCTCCAAACTCCATCCACTCCCAAACCCTTCCCAGAGCTCTGCATCCATCTGGAAGAGGAGGTGCAGCTCTCCACAAGGAGCTGGATGCTGACAAATGCTTCCCACAGCTCTCAGGGCAGTGTGGGGAGAAACATCCATGAAAACCAGGGAGTGTGAGGAAGGGCGAGGCAGAGGGAGGAGGATCTGCACCCCCAGCACCCCCTCCCTGCTCCTCCACTCCCAAAATCAATTTCTGACCCATACCAAGCAGGGTTAAGCATTGCTGCTTCACCAGAGGCTGGGTATTTCCTCCTGGATCGTTCATCAGGTGGCATCAGGAAGCAGTGAGAGCAAATAAACCTCTGGAGTGATAGCAGCGACATTCCCCGAACTGAGGTTTGGGGGAGAATACAAATCAGGTCTTGCTGTAGAAAAGCAGGTTTTATGTGCTCCACGAGAGCAAGAACAGCCAAATGTTCCTGTTCTGGGAAATTATCACTGGGCTTTTAACAAATGCTTGTTTAAAAAAAGTGTATTTTATTAAAAAATTAATAAATGCAATCTTCCATTACTTTCCATTTTCAGAAACAAGATGAGTATGCTCAGGAGGACTTGAGTGAAGTATTAACTCGAGCTGCTGTCTAAATAAGCAAAGCATCCCAGAGAACTGGTTTTGTTTGGTTTATGAGGGTCCAGCTTGGCTTATTTTAAACCCAGATTCCCGCAGAGGGGAGGATCTGCTGCTGCTGAAGTGCAGGGGTGAAAACCAGGAGCCACAAGGATGCCTTGAGCTGGGGTTTGGTGATTTGGGGACATCCAGCCCCCCGCTCTGTATCTGCAGAGCACAAGGACAAATGTCCTGCAGGCCCCATCCATGGATGGCATGGGAGGGAAAAATTCAAAACAACACCAAACACAAACCATCAAACCTCATAAAGGAGAAATAACTCCCTCAAAACCCTGCCCTTCACCCGGACAAGCTTCTCCTAAGGCACAGCCACCTCCCTGTGCTGTGTCCCCGTCCCCATCTCCATGGGCCACCTCCTTCCCTTTCCTTTCCCCTCAGAAATTCCCTGGGCACCCACTGCCTGCAGACAGAGGCAAAAATTCCCTTTTTCTCTAACAAGCTGCTATTCCACCATGTGCTCCCTGCAGGTTTGTCTCCAGAGGAGCCTCCTGTGCTGGAAATTTTCCCCTCAGGCTCCCATTCCTGCATGTGTGGAGCAGCCAGAGCTTCACTCCGTCGTTAAACATTGCCAGGGCTCTGCAAAACATTTACCTGATGGAGGAGTCACCATATCCCAAATCCCAGCACCTCACAGGAGGAAGAAATTCCTCCCTCTGAGGGTGGTGGGACACTGGCACAGGCTGCCCAGAGAAGCTGTGGCTGCCCCTGGACCCCTGGAAGTGCCCAAGTGTTCCAAGGATGGGGCTTGGAGCAACCTGGGATACTGGAAAGTGACTCTGGGATAGTGGAAAATGGGAAAAAAAAAGATCTTTAGAGTCACTTCCAACCCAAACCATTCCATGATTCTGTGGTTGTCTTCCTTCTCTTCCCCAAGATCCCAGACTTGGGGTCTTCCATGAGGTTCAATGAAGGCCCCCATAAACTGACCTCCAAAATACTGCTTTTCTTGTTAAATATAACTAAAATTTGATTAAATTTGACATCAAAAAATATGATTAAATTTGACATCAGCTAATGCTCTTCCTGCATTTTATCCCCAGCTCTCCTCTGCTCAGCCTCACCTCACTGAGCTCCATGCGTAAAATGTCATTTGCATGCACCAGGACAGTGTCTTGGGGTGAAAATGTGGGATAAACACATTTTCATAAATATATAGATAAAACGTTGTGTGAAAGAAATACTTCCTGCACATGCAGGTATTTATTTGTGCAAGGAAAGCACAAAAGGGGCAGTGGTGTCCAGCTGAGAGCACCAGCACAGAACAGATCCCAGCCCAGATCCTGTCCAGGGCTCAGAGAAAGCTCTGCCCTAATAGCTAACAGGGATCACTGGTGTGTGACACGTTCTTTTGGGCTGAGTTCAGGCTCTGGGAGGGCACCCAGCCCTTTAATTCCTGCTGCTGCTGCAGCCCAGCTCTGCCACAGGCAGCAAATCAGCAGAGCTATTGCTCAGTCCCACCAAAAAATAACAATAATCAGGGGCTGAGCAGCAGGAAAAGACCCAAACTTTGCCTGGGCATGACTTTAACAGGGCAGGCAGCAGAGATCAGGGATTGCTTGGCCAGCTGATTGTGACACTGTTCACAGGGGTTTTCAGATGAGGGAAGAGATCTGACTCCATGGCTTGATTGAAACTCATGGCTTGTTTCCGAAGGCTTGATTTATTATTTTATGATATATATTACATTTAGACTATACTAAAAGAATAGAAGAAAGGATTTCATCAGAAGGCTAGCTAAGAATAGAAAAGAAAGAATGATAACAAAGGTTTGTGTCTCAGACAGAGAGTCCGAGTCAGCTGACTGTGATTGGCCATTAATTCGAAGCAACCACATGAGACCAATCACAGATGCACCTGTTGCATTCCACAGCAGCAGATAATCAATGTTTACATTTTGTTCCTGAGGCCTTTCAGCTTCTCAGGAGAAAAATCCTAAGGAAAGGATTTTCCATAAAAGATGTCTGCGACAGCTGATAGTTACAGGGCATGGGATGAGCAGAATCCCTTGCCCACCCAAATCCCAGGGGCTGGGAGAGGCACAGGAGACACAAGGATGGTGATGGTCATATTTAAAAGCCTGAGTGGCTGTAGAGGTATTTAGAAATCACAAGCACACCCACTTTACTCCTGCAGCCCATAGAATATTCCGTGTGTCACTGGAATACACAGCCAGGGACATCAGTGGGATCTTCAACCAAAAAAACAGGGCACAAAGCTATGGCTGAGTGCACCTGATCACCCAAAAGTAACTTCATCCATTTCTTCAACCTTTAAGGGCCCCTCTCCTGGAACACCTTGCCGGGACAGGATGGGACCAGCATCATCAAGCAGCACCCACCTCGAAGGCCTCAGGTAAGGCAAACTGAAATATTTGTCTCCTCAAGCCAGGTCTCACAAGCTCTTGGAGATCTATTTTGTACTCAAAATAGCTCAGCTGCCTTAGAAGGCATAAAATTTTCCAGCCTGGGACAGAGTTTTACGCAGAGTTTTACCCAGTTTGGGGTTTTTTTGGCCTTCCCAGCAGGGCAGGCTGATGGGCTGGGGCTGTGGGAGCCTTTCTGCCCCCATCCACCCTGTGCTTGTGGCCTCGGTGCCTTCCTGAGGTGATGCCAGCCTGGAGCACGGCTTGTGGTGGCACATGCTGCCATCTAGTGCCACCTTCCAGCTTCATAGTTGGCTTTTTGGGTTTTTTTGATGCTAAGAGACGTGCATTGTCATATTTGCTGAAAAATCCCTTCGCCAGGATTGCTTCTCCTGGGAAGCTGAGAAGCCTCAGAGAAAAAGGAAAGCAACAATTATCTGATTGCTTCTCCTGTGTTTTGCTGCTTTGGAATGTGGTCTGGAGATTGTTTACCAACAGGTGAATGTTTGATTGGTTCCATGTGAATTGATTTCACTTAATGACCAATCACCATCAGCTGTGTCAGACTCTGAGGAGTCAGTCAGGAGTTTTCATTATCATTTTTGGTAACCTTCCGTCTGTATTCTTTCTCTATTTCAATATAACATAACATAACATAAATATAATATCCTTCTAAGAACATGGAATTAGACTCATCTCTTCACCACATCCTGGGGACCCTGCAAATACCACATTTGGCACTGGGGATTAGTGGGGAATTGTCCCTTTAAATGACACTGATTTTTCCTCCTGGATTTTTACACAGATCCAAAATGACAGCTCAGGATTCAGCAGCAATTCAGTGCAGACATGGCCCTGTTGAGTCTTAACTTTTTTTTTTGTTAGGATTGGGATTAAATGTGTGAGATGGCATTTTTTGTTTGGATTTAGATGTTTATTAGTTTTTATTTCTATTACAGTTTTCTAAATTGTGAGTTTTATAGTATTTTATTTTAATAAATTTTAAAAATTGAGTTATATCCCTTTTTTGTAAGTTTTTTTAAGGATAAATTGTTTAACTGAGAAATTACACTTAAATTATTTTTATTTTTAACCTAATAACTAATTATTTGTGATTTGTAATGTCAACTTTTTATTTAAATGTATAATATTATTTAAACTTATGAAGAAAGACTAGTTTTTGTTATAAATTTTTTATCTTGTTCTATATTTTTAAATAATATATTTTAATATAGAAATATTAAATAGTAAATATAATCTATTAATAATAAAATTAAAAGTTTAATATAAACTATTAAATAGTGTATAAATGCTATTTTAATAAATATTTATATATATTTATATTATAATATTTAAATATTTCTATAAATATATATAATATATAAATGAATAATAATTTAAAAATAGATATAGATATATTTTAAAATATTTTAAAAATATATATTTTAAAGGTTTAAACTCTACGTTTTCTACTATGTAATATTATACACTTTTATTTGAACTATATACTCATTATCTTAGTTTTGTTATTTAATTTTGGAAGCCTTCTTTATGGCCTCAGGTCAATGCAGTGTTCTTTTGGGGGTCAGTGCCTGTCAGGACAGAAAGTCTAAAATTCTCAGTGACCAGGGTTCCAACATGTCCCCATTTATTGGCCACTTGTTCATAATCAAGGAGTTAATTGTGCCCCAAATAAAATATAATTCAGGTGTTACAAAGTCTTTATGATGTCCCCTTTAATTTTTATTAAGCTGTACTGAGCTCTCCTCCTGGGAGGGAACTCCAGGTGGAATCACCACCCCTGGGAATGTTCCAAAATCGTGTGGATGTGGCACTTGGGGACATGGTTTGGTGCTGGACCTGGCAGTGCTGGGGCAATGGTTGGGCCTGATGGTCTGAGGGGTCTTTTCCAGCCTGGTGATTCCACGGACACCAAACCATGGAATGACCCAGCACCACCTCAGAGCCTGGCATGGTTTAAGGAGATAAAAACCCATGCTTGAGATAAAAACCCATGCTCAGAGCAGCCTGTAGAGCAAGGCTCTGCCTGTTTCACCAGCCAGCAGAAAAGGAACTTTGTCCCATGCACAGTTCTCCATAGAGAGGTCTTATTTAGGCCAATGTAGAATGTAAAGACTGGCTGGACAGAAGGAATGGTGCTCCAGGTCTCCTCTAATTGGGATCTGCCCTTTGATGACCTGATGGGATTTTAAAGATTAAATTATACACACTCAGCTTTGCCATGAAACAATCTGAGCTGTGGTTTGGCTTCACTCTGGTCTTGGATGGAGCTTTGGGTGCTGTTTGGGCTCAAAGAGAAATAGCTATGGGATGGAATTACTGTCAAACTGGGGCTTTGCTGCCTGTGCTGAAATGTGAAAGATTTCCCCAGTTTTGCCACTCCTGAAGGACCAGACGGTGTTCATCTCCCTGAGATGCCAAACTCCTCCCTGTATCCCAAGCAGCTAGGCCAGAATTGGAGCTGGAGAAATGTCAAGGTAGTTTCATATCCTGTTTAATGATCCTGTGGAATGAGCAATGTTAATATTATAAATCCTGGACTTGCAGAGGCTTGAACCTGCCATCCCTCCCCAAGCAATCGCTCCTGCGAAACCCTGGAGTCGGCCAGCCGTGGCAGCAAGCCCAAAACCCAAGGTAAGTGCATGAGTTTGTACCCCAGGTCATCCCTGGCTGCAGGCTCCTTTTTCCCTCCCCCTTGGGGCACCCTGAAGGGCAGAAGTTGGTGTTTAACCCCTGGCTGTGCTCCTGGCCCTGGCTGAGCCCAGGACACTGAGCTGAAACGCTGCCATGTGGGTGAGAGGATCCAAAATAAGGGGAAAGCTTCCTGATCTCCAGCATGACAGTTCCCTGGATGAGATGGACCTGCTGAGCCTGGGTATTTAATATTTTAGAGGCTGAAAGTATGGGAGGCACGTTTTTAAATTAGTTATTTGAGCACCCATCACTTGCAGTTGGTGGGGAGAAGGGAGAGACCTCCTCGCTCTCCCTGTCAGGAATTTGGAGCCAGGTGGGGCTCAGGCTCCTCCCAGGGAACAAGGAATGAGGGGAAATGCCCTCAGTTTGTGCCAGGAGAGGTTTAGATTGGATTTTATGGAAAATTCCTTCACCGAAAACATTGTAAAACATTAGAACCACTGCCCAAGGCAGCGGTGGAGTCCCCATCCCTGGGGGGATTTCAAAGCCATGTGGATGTGGCACTTGGGGACATGGGTCAGTGGTGGCCTTGGCAGTGCTGGGGGGACAGTTGGACTCCATAATCTTAGATACCTTTTCCACCCTTCGCAGTTCCATAAATCTGATTTGAAGGCTGCAAACACTGTGTGCCACAAACATCCCCTGCAGCCCCAAACATGCAAACGCCGTTCTTCCCTTTGGATCATGAGATTATCTTGGAGAACCAACTCCAGGCAGCAACACCTGGGGGGCAGAAGCACGAATACATCATTTTAATGAAGTTTTTTTCCCCTCCTGCCCCTGAGCTGTGGGATAAACTGCAAGCACAGTGGAAATCTGTGCTGAATTCCTGCAAGTTGGAGATGCTGGCTGCCTTTATCTGGGAGTGCCCGAGGGGTTTGTGAGCTGTTGGCTCTTCCTTTCTCTTTCAGAAAGTGCAGGTGTATTTATTTGCATCTTTAAATACCTTGTAGGTAGTGGAGAAGAAGGGGCAAAGCCTGAATCCCCTCCCTGGCAGGAGGCAGCACTTGCACAAGCTTCGGATGCTGGACTTGACCCGCAAGCGACAAGAGGTAATGCCAAGGTGGATTTGGAGAGTGTCACAGACATCTTTTCATTAAAAATCCTTTCCTTAGGATTTTTTCCTCCTGAGAAGCTGAGAGGCCTCAGGGACAAGATGTAAACACTGATTATCTGCTGCTGTGGGATGCAACAGGTGCATCTGTGATTGGTCTCATGTGGTTGTTTCTAATTAATGGCCAATCACAGTCAGCTGGCTCAGACAGAGAGTCTGAGCCACAAACCTTTGTTATCATTCTTTTCTTTCTATTCTTAGCTTAGCTAGCCTTCTGATGAACTCTTTTCTTCTATTCTTTTAGTGTCGTTTTAATGTAATATATATCATAAAATATTAAATCAGCCTTCTGAAACATGGAGTCAGATCCTCGTCTCTTCCTTCAACATAAGACCCCTGTGAACACGGTCACAGGGGAGGGGATGGGGGTCTCTCTCCCATGGACCAGGAGGCTTCAGACCTGTTGCTGGGAAGAGGAAATGAAGCTTTCCCTGAGTTTTAGGCAGAGGGTTGGTGGGGAGCATCCCCAGGCCCCTGTGATCAGCAATTACCTGTGATTTTTCCAACGCATTGCCCTCGTTTGGCCATGACTCACAGAGAAACCAAAAAATCCCTGTCCCAGTCATGTTCTGTCATGTACCCACTCTGGCAGATTCCATTTGCTTGGGTTAAACTACTCGACTGTGCAATTATTAATTCCAGGGCCAAGCCGCTAACGCTGTGCCACCTCGAGTCGAGCTATTAAAGCACATTAAAGCACATTAAAACACATTAAAACACATTCGCGCCTCTGCTGCTTGTGTTGACAACTCATTTGCAAACCCAGGCGGAGCTGAAGAGGAATCTCCACAGGGAGGCGAAAATCAATAAGAAAAACATCAAGGAATTGAGCCCCAAGGGTGTCCTTGGCACTCCCCAGAGAGGTGACAGCACCAGCAGCCCGGACCCCATCCCTGCTGGGCACAATCAGCGCTTTCCTGAAGACGACCTTGGTAAGTGGAATAATTTTCCAAGGAGATGTAAAACTCACCAGCCCTCCTAAATGTCATCAGAGGAGTTTCCCTCTGATGTGGAAGATGCATCCACTGCTCCATCTCCTGCAGGGATGAGAAGCAGGTTCAGGGGGGAAAGGCTGAGTTTGCAGGACAAAGCATTGGAAATTGGAATGCACTCACTGAGGCTGATCACTTTTTGGGTTTAGGGTTTTTTCCCCACTGTCCCTGCAGAAATGGATCTCAGCCACCTCTTCATCCTGACCTGTCCGAGGGATGAGCCCTGTCCTACTTTGCCTGCATGTGAAAACCTCTGGCACAGGCTGGGAATGTTTCACCCAGGCTGGAAGTGCTTAAATCAGTGAAAAACTCACTGAAGATGAACTTCCACCAGGAGCAAGGGGAACAAACCTGGCTTCCTATTCCCTTGTGGTTCTCCACCTCAGCTCTGTTCCCCTTGGGGATAAAGCCATACTGCCAGACTCTGTAATTTCACCAAACATAATCCTGAGTGTGTTACACCTGCCCCAGACGTGGGGTCTGGTCTCAGGATTTTCCTTACCTGCTGTCCACAGCCATTCCCAGCTCAGGTCCAGCTGACTGAGAAGCTCTGCAGCTGATATTTTATTTTTGATATTTTATGATATTTTATTTTTTTTCTCTCCCCCAGGACTCTGCAGGGCTGAGCCCTCTCCAGACAGGAGGGGGAAGGTTGACCTGTGGTTCTGCAGGGAGCCACGGACCAGGGATCTGTTCTGGGACTCCTCCAGCACAGACTCAGAGGAGTGGGAAGAGAGGATTCACCACAAACCCACGCTCGTGAGGACCAAGACAGAGAGAATTTCCCTCTTTGATGACTTCTTTGACAGGGATTTCTAGTGGCATGTCCCAAAGAAATGAGCCCCAGCTCTGGAGGGGCTGGAACCCCCCAGATGGATGGGAGGGGGTTGGGGACAGTGAGTGTGGAGTGTCACAGACACATTTTATGAAAAATCCTTTCCTTAGTATTTTTCCTCCTGAGAGGCCTCAGGAACAAAATGTAAACATTGATTATCTGCTGCTGTGGAATGCAACAGGTGCATCTGGGATTGGTCTCATGTGGTTGTTTCTAATTAATGGCCAATCACAGTCAGCTGGCTCGCACAGAGAGCCCGAGGCACAAACCTTTGTTATCATTCCTTCTTTTTCTATTCTTAGCCAGCCTTCTGGTGAAATCCTTTCTTCTCTTCTTTTAGTATAGTTTTAATGTAATATATATAATAAAATAATAAATCCAGCCTTCTGAAACATGGAGTCAGATCCTCATCTCTTCCCTCATCCTCAGACCCCTGTGAACACGGTCACAGTGGAGGAGTGAGGGGAAGATAGGAAAAGGCAGATATTTCTAGATAAAAAATACAATTTTGAGCTAAAGGGGACATTGCAGTTCTGTACCTGTCCCAGATGCCATCCTTGTTCTATACCACAGTCCCCAGACTTCTAAACCAGGGGTGTAATTGTGGCTTCTGAAAGCATTTTATTATAGAATCAGAATGGTTTGTGTTGGAAGGGACCTTAAACATCATCTAATTCCAGCTCTGTAAGTGTTGGGAGTGGAATTTCTGTGAGTGTGGGCCAGTGGAAAGGACATCTGGAAATGAGGAGCTCACTGATGTGGGGTGAGCAAAAACCCCCTGGGTTGTGTGGCTGAATCAAAATTATTGGGGAATAAAGCCTTGGATGGAGCAACAGTGAAATGGGGTAGAGAGAGGAGGAGGGGGCTGGGGAAAGTTCTGGTTAACCCCAAATATCAAATTTCAACTGAAATTAAATGTTTCTCTTGCCTCTGAGTTACTCAATCCTCCTGTTTAAATTGGTGTTAACCATTTTTAAACCACAACCCCCAGTTCAAAATGCGAGGTAAAATAATTCATTTAGAAAGTCTTTAAATTACATTTTTTTTTTCTTCGCATTTCTAAAATTCCTCTTTCACTTTTGTGGATTTTGGTTTGGGTTTCTTTCAGTTTCTGGGGTTTTTTTTTGGTTTGTTTGCTGTTTTTGGTTTTTTGGGGTTTTTTTATTATTTCCTCTCCTCCCTGTCCTGCACACAAAAATAAATGTACTTGCTTCAGAACTAACCACAAGATTTATATAAAATCTGAAAAATCTGGCTTTGGTTAATTTTTTTTCCCTGTCCAGGGTTCAGTGCTGGGGAGTGACTGATGGAAATGGAGAAATCTCCATCTTTCCCTGCAGACACTCTCCCAGGGATGCTGATCAAGGCTGCAGCACCTCCCAGGGATTTTAACAAGCTGCCCTGTTGCAATCTGACATTTCAAAAATATGATTATCTGAAGGTGTCTGATCTATCAAAAACGCTCTCACAGTTTCCATCTCACATAAACTGAATTTTTTTATTAAATGATCTCATTTTCCTTACAAAATAATTTGCTACCTGAGAGGGAACTTCATCCAACTCTCCTGTATCCTATCTGGTTGTCCCTGGAGGTCCATAAAGGCCACCAAGTTTGTGGTTCACAGCATTTATATAAAAGGATATTTCAGTTAAATATCACAGTTACTTTAACATGGCAAACTGGATAAGTAGGTGTGAAAAATGCATGTATTTTATGATTGGCTTTTGGCAAATATTAAAATGAATATTATAGATGTTGTTTAAGAAAGTAATGCTGTATTAATTCTCTTAAGTAGTGTGTTAAATATAGTTTTAGGTTATAAAAAATTTTAAAATAGAAACTATGCTATGTAGGATACTTTTTTTAAAGAAAGTACTCACAGTGAGAGAGCAGCCACAGGACACCTGAATCTTTCAGAGAAAGAGAATTTATTGCTCTCTTATTAGAAGAAATGAACTTTTTCCTGCCTCAAAGGTGCTGTCAGGATTCAGAGGAAGAAGCTGACACTGACCAGGCAGAATCCTGTGTTTGAATGGAATTTATGCATCATGTATGAAATGTATGAATATGCAACAGGCTGTTGCTTTTAAGGGTTAATCCTCTGTTAACGTGGGTCCTTTTCAGGCTCATGCTGCCCAGAAAAAGGTACCCAGACTGTCTGTAACTCTTTGTATTTATCGTCTCATATTGTCCTAATTCAATTTGTCCAAATTATTATGACTCTAATTGTATTACTATTTTTTTAATAACCATTTTATTACTATTAAACTTTTAAAATTCTAAAAACAAGTGATTGGCGTTTTTCACATAGGGGACTGGTGAAACACGAGGGAGGGAGAGATTTCCCCACCAGCTCTGATTGCCAGCACCAGCTTTGCCTCTGTTTGCAGCTGCAGACCAAAGGCATTAACCCTTCCTGGTGCCTCCTGCTTGTCCCTTTCCCACCTGCTCTTTCTGGAACTACCAGGGGACAAAGCATCCTCAGATCAGCTCCTTGCTGCAGGCCAGGGGCTCCAGGAGCAACAAACATCATCATCATCACAGCACTTTCAGCTGGAGACCTGATCCTCCCGTTTTTCAAGCCAGAAGAGCAAGATCAGAGTCAGTTCTGGGTTACCCAGGACAGGGGAGGCTTGTCCTGCATCCCTGTGCCCAACCTGTGCTCCCTCCCACAAAGCTGTTGTGGTGTGTCTGCTCTGCACCCTCAGGTTCCTGATTTCCACAGCCAGGAAAAGAGCAGGAGACACATTTTTACACTTATTTAAGGGAGTGAGAACACCCATGGCTGACTCACTTTCACCAGTATTTATCTTTGTTGAAAATCCCAGGCAGAGCAGGAGCTGGAAATCACAAAGCCCTAAATCAAGCTGGAGCCTCCACAGCCAAGCTGCCCAGGACTGAGCTGCTGTGTCCTGATTGCACCTGCTTTTGACATCCCTGAATGTACAGCCCATTACAGAATGTCTGCCTGCTCCTTGGGGAAAGCTGCACTTTGGAGAAAGCCCACACACCATGTGGGATCTCACCAGAAAAACACAAAAACAAACCCCAGCACAGGGAAGGAAGAAGAGGAGGAATCATTTTAATGAGAAGGAGAGCTGCTTATGGCTAATGAGTCCATGTCTGGAGTCTGTGTGTTTTAAAATGCCCCAAGAACTTTGCTGATGAACACAGTCAGTCTGTGTGAGCTGGAAATACCCTGAGAGCTTCGAGCTCAGTGCTGAGGGTGTGCTGAAAAGGTCAATGATTTAATGGGCTGGAACAATTAATCTGGCACTTGTCTATACACCTGTTCTCTTAATGATGTGACACATCGTCCTTCTGTGTTCCCATCTGTCAACAATTAAGCTATAATTGGTGGAAATGTAATTTATCTCGGATAGAGCTGATTAGTTCTCCAATAATGGTGCTGCCAGCCTTGGGGAAGAGTGCTGCCCACGGAGAAGTGTCTGTGGACCACTCCATCCACATCAGAGCCTGTGCAGAGAGACTCTCTGAGCATTCATTGATCAACCTGCAGCGTGCAAAACCTGCTCTTGCAGAAGGGGTAAAATCAGCAAAGCTGCTCCCATCGCAGGGGGAATGGCTTCCCAATGGCAGAGGGCAGGGGGAGATGGGATTTGGGAAGAAAAAGGGTGCACAGAGAATCCCTGGATCCCTGGAAGGGTCCAAGGCCAGATTGGATGGGGCTTGGAGCACCCTGGGATGGTGGAAGGTGTCTTGGAACTTTAGGGTCCCTTCCAACCCAAACCATTCTGTGAGTCTCTGAAACACTTCTGGTGCTCAAAACTGTCTGTCTGTGCTGTTCTTCATTGTATTAATTCATCACAACCTGTAGAGAGGCAGGTGGCATCTCATCCCCTGCTCATGTTTGCCAACATCCTTCCAGACACCGGAAATGAAAACATTTCCTTTGTGACTAAAGGTAAAACACAGACTTTTCTACAAACTGCAGAAGATTGGGGGGGGGGGGGGGGGGAAACCAACCCAACCAAGCTCCCTCAATGTGTGTTCTGCAACTCAGCCATGGAGCCTTCAGGGAGAGGAATTCAGCTCCCAGTTCCAAATGCTGGAACCATCTGAAGGCTGAGCCAGTCCAGGCAGCTCTGGGGAGGGCACAGCCTGTCCCTCACCACCTCTGAGCACACACAGCTCCAAGCCCTCTGACAGCCACAGGAACCAGAGTCTGAGCCTCTCACCAGGCTAAAAATGCGTTTTTGTGGCTATCCCACACTGTCCAAGGCTTTAGGGCAAGGCTGGACCCCTCCTGCAGGTTAGAGGAGTCTCAGCCCAGATCCAGCCCCTTCAGAGAATTCAGATTATCAATTTTCACCAAAACAGCAAAGAATGGAGATTTTACACAGTTAAGGATGTGGGGATGGACAGCAGCAAGGGCTACAGCCCCTACAGGAGATGTAGGACAGATTCCTGCCCCAAAGGGCATTGGGTCTCCCCAGGGAAATGGTTATAGGATGTTTTTGTCAAACATGGCCAGAGCAAGCCAAGTTCTTCCAGCTCAGGGTTAGCTGAACTGGTTTTGCTGAAGTGTGAAATCAAAATGATAATGCTCAACCTGAAGTCAGCACCAGCCTGGTGAAATCATTAGCAATTAAATGTACAATTTATAAGAGGAAATGTCAATGAACTGCACTTCTGTATTTAAAAATGAGCCAGGGTTGCTGTAACACCTCTGTTACTGCTCTTGAGAAAAGAAAAATTAATTACACTTAGCAAAGAGAGGTGTTAGGTAAATAAAGCTGAACAAAGCCCTACTGTAACTGGATCTCATGGACTAGTCTGGATTAATGGGATTTTCTGACCTCCCTGGGCTCAGTCCCACCTGGTGCTCAGAGCATTTGACCTGCTCAGGAATGTCTGGGTCTCCAGCATCACATCACATCCCCTTCCCCGGTGCACACAGCATTCCAAAGCAGGGAAAAACCAAAATCTGAGCCACTGGGATCCATCAGCATCCCTGTTAAACCCTTTGTGTGCCCTGGGAGGTGTGTGACAGGCTGGGATTGCCTCAATCTGCTTACACAAAGCTGCACAGAAAAGCCCCCGGGAGCAGCGACTTGAGCAGCTCCTTTTCAGGCTGTACACCAAGATTAAATCCTTATCACCAGCTTGGAAAAACACCAAGCTCGGCAGGTTTGTGTTTGCCTCGCCAGGTACCCTCATTCTGCTCTGCCACAGCACAGCCCAGAGCTGCTGTTTGCCCTTGGCCACAGCTCCCGGCATCCTTCAAATAATTCCTGAAAAAGGCCAGGCAATGGCACAAGGGTCCTCTGGTGAATTTAGAGGGAGGAGGCAGCTCCTGTTTGAGCCTCTTTACCTGCTCTGTTCCTGCATCTGGGCTGGCTCTGCCTGGCAGCAGTGATGCTGCAGGTTCTCTGTCCCAGTGGGAACACAACCCCCCTCCGCTGATGCCACAGGGCTGCCCACCAATCCCCCTGCTCTTGAAAGAGGCAGGAAAAAAAAAAAAAAAAAAATCTTGATTTCTTGCTCAGCACAAGGGTTGGAGCTTTTTGCCACCTACTGACACGTTGTGGGAACAGCTCAGCCAGAGAATTCCTGCGGGAAGGCTCAGTCCTGCCCTGGCACCCAGCCCATTGGAAAAGCAAGAGAAAACGATGCATCTGACTCCACTGATATCAGAAGGCTAATTAATTACTATATTATACTATATATTATTCTACTATACTTTATTATAGCAGAATATATTTACTTTCTTATACTATATATTATTCTACTATACTATTACTTTATTATACTATATTATTCTATATTATATGACACTGAATCTGCCAAGCACTCCACTCCACTGCCCAGAATCTCATGACTGTCACCCACACACCTGGAGTAAATTGGTCAGTGAATCAAAACACACCAGAATCCAATTAACAATTCCAATTACTAATTACCAAATTCCTTCAGGTAAACAGCCTTCCACAGTGCATTCCACTTGTGAACAGCAAGAGGAGCAGCAATTGAGATGAGAATTGCTTTTTTTCCTTTCATCATTCCTCATTTCCTTTCATCATTCCTCATTTCATCATTCCACATGTAAGGAATCATTTTTCTTGCTGGCAAACCAGATCTTGCTTTCTTCCCCTTCCATCTTGCCTCAGTTCATTTATTTATTTTTTCCCCTTTCTCTCCCCCCTAAATTCCCTTTCTGGCCAGGTTGGATGGGGCTTGGAGCAACCTGGTTTGGTGGGAGGTGTCCCTGCCTGTGGAATTGGAATTAAAGATGATTTAAGGTCCTTTCCAACCCAAACCATTCTGGGATTCTGTGGCATGAGGCTTTACAGAGTGTCCCCACAGGAGATGTCATTTACAGGGGAGCTGCAAATCCAGGGGATCCCCCAGAGCCTCTCCCATGTTTTGCCCCATAATTTTGGTCACTCCCATCAAAGCTGATGCTCCCCCTCAGGGATGGGGCAGAGCAAACCCTGCTGTGCTCCTGATCCATCCCCAAATTTCCCTGATTTCCCCAAATTTCAGTTCCTCCTCACTCAAAACTCATACCCACCCTGGCATTAACTGCTGGTCCATGCAGCTGTGATTTAACACCCAAAATTATCCATTTTACTCAACTAAAATATTAAATAACCACTGTTCTGTGAGCAAAGGGACAAAAAGGAGCAGTTTTGCAGTCATCCCTGGCAGATACACATTTCTAATTAAACACTGAGGACCAAGCAGGTGTCCCTCACTGGTGGCCACTTGTCCTCTGTCCCAAACATCACTCAAACCAACCAGCACAGCTCTGAGCTTCCACAAATTCAGGCTGAGCTTAAAAACCAGGCATTACTCCTACTTAACACACAAACCACCTCCTTCAGTTTAGCCAAGTTGACCTAAAAATGCAGATTTTTGCCACACAAAGATGCCTTTGAGAGCTGCTGGAGCTGTTTTCTTTTCCCCCCCCGCCAATGTTCTTCTTAGGAAAAAGCTTCTGGAGCTTCATTTGGCTACATTGCACTGCACAGGGACTGTGAGGCCTTTGCTGCTGCCCTGGGGTGGGAATTGATAAAATAAGACATTTAATTTTATTAATTTTTCTTAATTTTCTTAATTTTTCTTAATTTTCAAAATATGTTTGTAGGTCTTTGCAAAATGCATTTTAGAAAATTCTGCTTTTCCCTAAGAATCTCCCACTCTTAAAAACCAAATAAACAGAAAGTCACTGAGGTTAGGAGCAGGGGTTTGGGATTTTTTCCTCTGGTTTTCATTTATTGAAATCCCCATTTTTTCAGCCACTGCAAGTTAATACTGCTATTTTTGTAAAGTTGATTTGTAACAATGAGCTGGCAAGACACTACTGAAAGAAATCACAGAAATTGTGGCAGAAAATGCTAAAGCAGGAGGAAAAAAAAGAAAAAAAAAAGAAAAAAAAAGAAAAACAAAAAAAAAGAAAAAAGAAGGGAAGGCCTTCTCCCTGCAGCAACTTTTGCTTTCAACTTTTATTTCAATTTTCCCTACTATCCTCCTAATAAACCTCCCCTCGTGGAACTTGAGGTGATTTCCTCTTGTGGAGAAGGAATCACCCCCAAGCTGGCTAAGTCTCATTTATATCCAGGAGTGGCTTCAGGCAAAATTCATCCATCTCCTGGAGAAAGAGAGAGGTGGGAAGTTACAGTCCTGGTCCTGCTGGTGCTGGAGGCTTGCACTGCCAGATGGGGCAAAAATTGGGGTTTTTGGGGCTGGAGTCAGTGCCAGCTTTGCCTCAGCAGCCACTGCTCTGATTTATTTTCCCAGCTCTGCTCTGTTCTCTTCTGTCACATCCACATTCTCTGAAAAAATCCCTTCTTCCTGGATTTTTCTCCAGGGAAGCTGAGAAGCCTCAGAGAAAAAGGAAAACAATTCTTATCTCATTTGCTTCTCCTGTGTTGTGCTCACATGTGGAATGAGTTTGGAGATTGTTTACCCACAGGTGATTGTTCCATTGCATTCTGCTGTGAGTTGTTTTCACTCTCTGGCCAGTTGGGGCCAAGCTGTGTTGGGATTCTGGAAGGAGTCACCAATTTTCATTATTATCTTTTTAGCATTCTGTAAGTATCCTCTCTGTATTCTTTAGTATAGTCTAATTTAGCATTCTTTAATACAATATAGATCATAAAATAATAAATTAGCCTTCTGAGAACATGGAGTCAGATTCATCATTCCTTCCTTCGTCAGGGCACCCTGCAAATACAATATTCTTCCTTTCTTCCATCCCATGGCAAGAGCCCCTGTCTGAGATCCCAATCTTTGGTGTTTACAGCCTGAGGTTTTCCTCCCTCTCAGCAGACAGGAAAAACCCAGGAGTGAATCCAGAGCTGGGCTAAAGCACCTTCGAGAACATAAAGGGGCCCCAGAAGAGTTAGGGGGGAACTTTTGACAAGGGGAATGGCTTTAAATTGGCATAGGGCAGGGATGGATGGGATATTGGGAAGGAATTGTTCCCTGTGAGGATGTGAGGCCCTGGCACAGGGTGCCCAGAGAAGCTGTGGCTGCTCCATCCCTGGAATCTTCTCTTACCATAGGAACACAGATATTAAGCTGCACATTTTACAAGGTTAACCCCAATTTTTTCCTCTTTGGATGCAACACACTGACGAGTTTTCTGATGCAGGTGTTAAACAACAGGAGTCCAGTCTTCATCTGTGTAAGATGGGAAGAAATAATTACAAAACACTAAAAAGATTTTTAAAACCTCCAACAAAAATACAGAGAAAAATCTGAGTTGGAATTAGGCAGCAAGGAAAGTCATGTAAGTGGTTATGCTGTTGAAATAGTTAAAATGAGTGAGTTCTTACCTCTTCATTTCCCATCCCTGGAGTGCTCAGAGTCTGTACCTGATGTTCCAGTTTAGCACAATGAGGCCTGGCTTTGTGCTCACACCAGGAACTGCACAGGGGCACTGAGATCTGGAACAGGGAGTGAACCTGTGAGGGAAAAAACCTCCACAGAAAACCACTGCCCTTAGCCCAGATGTGTCCAGCTCCAGGAGAATCACCTGCCTGGGGCCAGCCCTGCCTGTTTGGTGCTGAGCCAGGCTGGAGAGCTGGGGGTGCTCCCCTGGAGAGGAGAAGGCTCCAGGGAGAGCTCAGAGCCCCTGGCAGGGCCTGAAGGGGCTCCAGGAGAGCTGGAGAGGGACTGGGGACAAGGGATGGAGGGACAGGACACAGGGAATGGCTCCCAGTGCCAGATGGAAGGCTTAGATGGGATATTGGGAAGTAATTCCTGGCTGTGAGGGTGGGAGGCCCTGGCACAGGGTGCCCAGAGCAGCTGTGCCCAGAGCCCTGGATCCCTGGAAGTGCCCAAGGCCAGGTTGGACAGGGTTTGGAGCACCCTGGGATAATGGAAGGTGTCCCAGCCCACAGCAGGGTTTGGAATGGGATGATCTTTAATGTCCCTTCCACTGTTACAGCCTATAATACACCCAAGATAGCTCAGCTACCTTTGGAGGCATAAAATCATCAGGATGGCTTCTGCTGCATTGTTGGGAACAAAAAGGTTTTATAAAAGGCAAAATAATATACAGAGAAAAACCGAGTTAGGTGCAGGAGGTCCTTGCCCCTGGTAAAACACCTCACAAAAGTGATCAGTTTCTTTGTTCACTTCTTTTTTTAGTTAATTGTCCAAGAGAGACTTTTTGGCTTCTGTCCAATTAGCTATCCTTAAATTTGAGGTGAAGTCCCCAGGTCCTATGAGGTGGCTTTTTCACCTAATCAAGAAGAGAAACTTCTGGGCTTATTTCCTTTTTGAGGGGACAAAAGATAGTTTTGTCCCTCCATCAACAAGCAGCACAACCCTACACCTTCCAACCCAAACAATCCTGTGATCCTTTGGTGGCTGATTTCCTCAAATTTCAGTTCCTCCTGACTCACAGCTGATGCCCACCCTGGCATTATCTGCTGGTCCACGCAGCTGTGATTTAACACCCAAAATGTTGGTCACTGAGAGCTGCTTTTGGAAGTGTGGCTCTTCTGCAACAAAGGCTTCACAAAATCTGCGAGAGCATCATAAAATTTGGCTCAGTGTCCCAAAGCACTTCCCATCAGACAGGAGAGAAATAATGAAATGCTTTTAGGGCACCGTTTTCCCTGAAGTCACCTCCCTTCAGTGTCAGGTTTTGCCAGCCATAAGCAGAATCCCTGATGGACCGGAGCGATGAGTCAGGTGTAAAATGGATGTAAAACGATAAAAGGTGTAAACCCGAGCTTTCCCCTGGGGAATCCCTGTCCTGCAGGGCTCCTGCAGCCCCCCAGCCCCATGGCTATCACCTTCCATCCCTCCCCTGCTGCCTGCTTTGGTGGCCAGGTGTAACAGGATTCAGCGGTGCTGATTGCACTGATTAACACGCAAATCACGCCCCGGAGCCTTGGATGCTTCCTGCAATTCATCATCCTCTTGGCACGTTTCAAAGAGCCCAAGAAAGATGATTTTAAAAAAACCCAAAAAAAAGACAAAGAAAGACCTCAGACGGAAAAACAAAGCAAACAACAGTCCCAAAATGTGAGAGCAGCATCAGGTCAGGCTTTCTCACTGCTGCCAGGAGAAGGAAGGTGTTACTTTGGTGACCAAATTAATGCACACCAAGCCCTGACCTTGAGGAAATGTCGCTGCTTTCAGAGCACAGGCAGTAACCCAACACCTGGAGAAGCAGCACACTGCCCACACAATTAAAGGCTGCTAACATGAAACCCAGCCTTCCATCCCAGACACAGATCTGGGGTTAAATGCCCTGGGAGATGGGAAGAGCAGAGAGAGAGAACAGCCTGGGGTCTCCTCCCATCCCCTTGGGTGATTTTACCAGCCCTGAGCAGGTTCCTAACCTGCCGCACCACCTGTTGCTGTGAAACTTTTCCCAAAGGTTCATGGATTGCAGTCCCTTGGTGCTTTACAGCAAAGGTTTTGTCAGAGAAGTTCATGGATTGGGGTTCCATTGCAGGATGAAGCTGATGAGGTAAAGCTGTGGCCATGGTGAAGGCTCTGAGGGATCCCTGAGCATCCATCTCCCTGATTTCCTTCAGAGTGGACAGAGCTGGCCACAAGGCCATGGCCATGGTTTGGGATGCAGCCCACACCTCCAGCCTCCAGAAAAAAAAGGATTTTGCACAAATTTTCAGTTTGTTCCCCCTCTCAGTGCCTGGCCAGAAACAGACAATAACCCCAAAAGTGTTCTAAGGACATAGAAAGTTTAACTGAAAGAAAACAACAGAGTTCCCAAATGGAAAAGCAGGATTTGTCATTTCAGGTTTCCCAGGTAAAGCTTAAGCGTGTTTACCAAGATGGATTTGGGAGATGTGATTAATTCCCTGCTCAAACTTGAGAACATTTATCTGCCTGCTTAAACCATCCCAGGGGAGGCTCAGATCTCTGAGGGCATCATGAAATGCTGCTGAGCAGCCCTGGATGAGGAGGAAACCCTTCCCTGGTCACATGCATGGCAGGGTGATGCCTGGAGGGGCTACCTGGAACCAGAGTTAAAGGAATAAAGGAATAAATAAATAAATTTATTAAAAGGCCTTCAAAGGATTCACCTTGGGCAGTACAAGAGCCCAACCATGATTCTACCCAAGATGGATCCCAAGTTATCAGTTTTCACACTTTTATAAGTTTTGGTCCACTTCCATATTGGGGTTAATTGTCCAATTCCAGCTCCAGTTTATGCAGTCCCATCCTCTCAGTTTGGTCTCCTCAGTTCTCTGTTGTTTGCACTTTTTGGGGCTGAAACTGCAATGGTGTCCTTGGTTCTGGGACTGGAAAAGGATTGTTTTGTCTGACTGAACTGTGAGAAAACTTGCTAACAATTTAGTTCAGAGTCACACACTAAGGCAGTGCAGAATCTGAAAAATGTGAAAGCTAAAACTTAGAGCATCAGGGGTTTGTTGGGCACAGAAGTTGGGAGCAGCTCCTGGAGAAGTCTCTCTGCTTTCCTGCTCCTCTGGGAGAGCTCTCTCTGCCAGACCAGCCTGGAGGAAGAAACATTAATCAGAGGGGTGGGAAAGGCAGAGGCTGAAGTGCAGGTGATTGTGTTCCTGGGGAGATGGACACAGGAGCAGGGGTCAGTCTGGGTTATTTTATAACTGAGGTGGAAGCTGCTCCATGGGGAACACGCAGGGAGGGCAGCCAGCCCTGCCAGGGCTCAGCTGGGAGCTGGGAGAGCTCACTTGTGGTGGCTGAGCTGCTCTCACAGCCAAACACCAAGGTGCTGCTCACCCTGCCCCTGTTCCAGCTTGGCCTCTGCTAGCTGAGCCTTTCTGGGAGCTGCCTCAGTTCATCACCAGCAGAACACACATCACCAGGTGGGTATTTGTGCTGAGGGACACACTCTTCTCAGAGGAGGGCACACACTGGCTGCAGGCAGGGCTGCTCTCCCACCCTGTTTCTGTGGGCTCTGGTATCCCATTCTGCATCAGGAGCTCATTCTTTTCACCACCTCTCGGCCTGTTCAGGCATCTCCTCCTGGCCACACAGAGCTGCTCAGCTGGATGAGTGCTCCCCTTTCAGAGCAGCCCCTCCTGACCGCTCTGCAAGAGGCATCACCTTGTTGGCATGCTTTGCAGCCCCAAATTATCTGTGAATTTCCCCTCCCAGCCCCAGGGTGCCCATCTCTGTGCTTGCAGGGGACACTGGGGACAGCTCATGAGCTTCACACCTCTGACTTCCCATCCCTGGCACTTCCCTCTCCTCCTATCCCTTATCCCTTTTCTCCTCATCTGTGTTATCCCACCCTATTTGAGGCTGTTGCTATCAAGGAAGAATCTGTTTCACCAGGCTTGGTTTGCCTCAAGTGTGTAAAGCAAATATAATATATAATATATAATATATAATATATAATATATAATATATAATATATAATATATAATATATAATATATAATATATAATATATAATATATAATATAATATATATAATATAATATATATAATATAATATAATATATATAATATAATAGATAATATAATATATATAATATATAATATTATTTATAAAATACTTATAATATATATTATATATTATACTAATAGTATATAATATATTGTATATAGCTATATAGTATATACTATAGAGTTATATACTAGATATTATTACTATATTATTACCATATTATTAATATATATATGATGTTATTAATATACTATATATCATTACTATATTATTAATATAGTAATATTAATAGTATATAATATATATTATATACTATTAATATTACATATTATACACTATATAATATAATATATATAGTAACCGCATATAATATATAGTACATAAGTATATAGTATATACTATATTCACAATATAATATTTTATATATTATACTATATAGTATATAATATACTCATAATATAGTATAATATATTATATAGAATTATATAATATTCTAAGGACATTATTATAACATTTAATATATACTATATTATATATAACACTATATATAAAATACTATATATAAAATACTATATATACTGTATTTATATTATTATATTATATTATATTATATTATATTATATTATATTATATTATATTATATTATATTATATTATATTATATATACAAAAATATTAAAATATGGGAGTTCTGTGCCCTCTGCCCAGCTTCATCCATCAGCCCAGCCTTGCCTCTCTGCTTCCCCCCCATATTTCCTATGAAAAATCAAGTGCAGAGATGAGACCTGTGCATCCCAACCTTCTTTTGCCTCATTTCTGTGCAAAGCTCTTCTCAGCAAGCCTGAGCAGCTGCTGCTGCAGATAATTCACCCTGGGATCACCCAGGCAGAGGTGGAGCAGGCTCCCAGCACAATCCAGATGGGATGCAGCCACTCCAGATCTTCAGGAAGCAGCCTGGTGATTTGTTGAGCCACATAAAGAGCACAGCGGGGCACAGCTGTAGGAGCCAGAGGACTGGAAAAGCAGCTGGAAGCTTTACAGAACCTTTCAGAAGGAGAAAAGGAAAATTTTCTTGCTGTAAAATTTTGACTTCCAAAGATGCCCAGGTCATAATATGGAGCAAAAATGGCTCCACTTTTTGTGGCTCCACCTTGCTCTGGATGCAAGGTTTCTCTTGAAAAGACTAATCCTTTGTGTAGAGTCTGTATCTTGGGATTTTGGAGTGAATACCATGTACTCAGAGCAACAATGTGGAGAATGATGGAATCATTTATGTTGGAAAATCCATCTAAGATCATCCAGTTCCCCCAGCACTGCCAAAGCCACCACAAACCCATGTCCCCAAGTGGCTTTGGAATCCCTCCAGGGATGGGGACTCCATCCCTTCCCTGGGCTTGACAATCTTTTCAGTGAAGAACTTTTCACCTGTATCCAATCCCAACCTCCCCTGGCACACCTTGGGGCTGTTTCCTCCTGTCCTGTCCCTTGGGAGATGAGACCAGGAGGAGTCAAAGCCCCCAGCCCTGCATCCACGTGTTCACAGCCAAACTGATGCCAGCCCCATCAATGCCTCCACTGCCTGCAGAAAAAATGGGTGAAAATCTTGCTGCTAAACCAGCAGAAATGTGGGAAATGTCCAGGATACATGGGGATATGGCTGTGGCTGTAGTTCCATTTCAGGACCCAAGACATTCCTCTGGCTGCCCTGGGTGATTCCAGACCCTGGCAGGAGCTCAGAGACCTTGGCATGGAGTCAAACACACCTGTGCCTTTGATTTTAGTCCATGGAAACAATGACCAACTTTGTGTGAAGAGTTACAAGGCACAAGAAGTTTCAGTAGAATGATGGTTAATTTATCACAGGGTGAAAATTAGAATTTTGGGGATTTAGAATAGGGGTTCAAGAGGCAAGATGGAGGAATCTGGGGTGTCCTGTCCTCCTTCTTGTCCTCCATCTTCTGCTGGGATGGTAGCACTTCTGGATTGGTTTAGAGTGGAGACAGATTGTCTAATATAAGTGATAGGTATTGGAAAATTATTGTAAATAAAGTACATGTAGTTTATAGTATAAAAAGCCAACACCACCCCAAGGGCAGTCAGTGTGCCACAAACCTGCTGGACAGACCTCAGCAGGTCAGAAAAGGAATGTCATAGATAAAAAAATATAAACAACCTTGAAAAGCAGAACTGATGAATCTCCACTTCTCACAGGGCTGGGAAAAAAGAATTTCTAATACCTCAAAAGTCATGTCAGCAACAGGAACCCAAGAGTTCCATGGCCAGGGCATTGTTCTGCTATCTCTGGTGGAGAAAGGGAGCAGTGTCCCTAGGCAGGGTGACAGCAGGATGGCTGTGACGGGCAGCAGGGATTTAGAATTGCCAATTAAAAGCTGTTGCCTGTTGCACAGAGGTTTCAGAGAGCTGCCCCAGCTGAGACAGCTGCTGGTGTAGCTGCTGTTTCAGGAGGTGGTTTGCTTTATTGCTGCTTTGTTAGCTGTGACCTACTGTGGTTCACCATTTCCCCCTCAAGACATAATTTTAAGGAAAAATTCAGTTTCTGTTTGGTGAAGCGAGGCTGTCTAAGCCTCGAGCCTCATCTGAGTCACAGGAATCAGAGCCCCCATCCTGTGTCAGGACCAGCTTTAAGGATTAACCCTGTGGCTGCAGAAAGTCCCCAGCAAAACCTGCTTTGGCTCAGGTCCATGAGATCAGGCTCCTGTAACAACCCAGTGCTGACAAATGGGAACTCCCACACCAAATCCTCGCTTTGCTCTTTTCTGTGCCTTTCCCCTGCCATGTGAGCTGTGTTTTTAGCAGGATAATGCTTGCTCAGGCCATTCTTGTTTGCACAGAGAGAAGAAAAGGGTGGAAGACGAGCAGATTTCCTAAGGACACCCCTCCAGCACATCCCAATCCTCCCATCTGTACAAGGTTTGGACAATCCATGTACTCCAAGGCACAATGACAGCACTTGCCTCTGAAGAAACAGCAGTTCTGATTCCAGAATTCATTAATCCAAAGGATTCCAGCCCCTCCTGCCTCAGTTTCCCCTTTTCCTCCCCAGCCTGTCCTGAGCCAGTTTGCCCAGTGCACACAATGCATCCAGTGCAGGCTGACAGAAAGGAGTTTTGGGGCTGGATACAACCAAAAGAAACCCCAGAAAATAATTTTTGCACTTCAAGGAGCAGAATTTTGCAGCGTAAAGAAATCTAAATCTCCCTGGAAACTATTTACCAAGGAAAACTTACCCACAGTAACCCATCCTTGGAGTGTCAGAACAGCTTGAAACTAAAAAGTTTGCAGAGCTCAAGCAGGAGGGAAAAAGGGATGAAGCTGGCAAAAGATCATTAAGAAGATATTTAAAAATGTTTTCCTGGAATTTGATTTTTATTTCCACACTTGGATTAAGCTCTTCAGCTGGTGAGGAAAAAAAAGGAGAAGTCACTCTCAGGATCTGTGAGAAGAAAAAAAAAAAAAAGGGCTCTTTCTGTAGGTTCAAAATGTTCCTGGGATTTTGAGGCTGAGAGTTTTCTGAGAGCATTTCTTCCAAAGGACTTTCCAAGAACACACAGTAAACTGCAAAACAATCTCACAGAGAACTACAAAATTCCTGTTGGAGAGATAGAAAAGTTATTTTCTGTCCACAAGGACAGGGCCAGAACATTGAAGTTTGACATTTCAATAAATGTATTTTTTGGCCTGTTTTGACACAGCAAGAGGGAGTGAGAATACTGAGATTATAGAGCCCAATGCGAGGCAGCACCTCTGTAAAAGTCTGCTCCATATTCCATTTGTCAGTTTATAAATGGAGCCACCAGGAGTAATCTCTGCTTCACTGAGATCACCAAATTTTCAATTTCCCTTCAATAAAACAAAACAAAACAAAAACCCCAAGGAGAACACTTTAGCTTTTTAATCATATCCAGACCTGTTTCCTGTAATGAAGAACTTCTTTTCCAATCCCAGGAGAGCAATTCTTTGAATGTGACTTTCAGATAGTGAGATAAAAATCTCTGCTGTTTGCAGGAAAAGGCTCCAATGCCATTTGTGGCTTGAACCACTTCCCAATTTATTTATTTACTTTCTGAGGCTGTTTACGTTTTCAGGCAGCCCAGCTCACTCATCCCTAACACTCAGTTTATTGCTGCAAGAAACACAGCCCTGTGCCAGCCACAGGACAGACTTCAGACCTGGGGACACCAAAAAGCTTTTGGATCAAATCACCTGGGTAAAAAAATGGGTGGAAAAGAAAATTAAAAATTCGATTTTGTGGTGAATTCTATCACTGACCAGCAAGCCCTTCATTAGGGCTGAGCCTGAAACTGCTTTTCATTCATTCCTGGAGAGCTGCAGGACTCCCAGACCAGCATGGAGAGGGGACATGAGGGACAAGGACATCCTTAATTTGTCTGAAGAGCAGCTGCTTCTCTTCTTTATGTAATTATCTCCTCCAGCAAAGCCTCCTGCTCGGAGTCAATGGGGCTGGAGCACACTTAGCCCAGCTCAGGAGTGACACATCCACTCCTTTCACCAAATGCATCCAACTCCAAGGGCTCCTCTGTTTGTTCTTGCTGATATTAAAGACTAATTTTGATTTAGACTAAGAGCCTTTTCCATCCCCTGGGAGGGAGCTGTGGCAACATCAGAGTATTCAATTAACTGCGTGCTCTAAATTACTCATGGAAATTACTCGTGTTCATGTGGACAGGGATTGTCAGGGTGCTGTCTGGAAGGGGGTTGAATAGCTAATATAATAAATATAGTAAAATCAATATCATAAATATATATAATATTTATATAATTTATAATAAATATATATTCTATATATAATAAATATATATTTATTGTATATAATAAATGTCTATTTAATATATCTAATATATTTATTATAAATATGCAATATATTCATTATATATAAATATATAATATAATATAATATAATATAATATAATATAATATAATATAATATAATATAATATAATATAATATAATATAATATAATATAATATAATATAATATAATATAATTAATATATTTTTTCCAGGAGTTGGGGTACAATAATCTTTACAGGTCCCTTCCAATTCAGGTTATTCAACAAGTCTATATTATTATTATTATATATAAGTAATAATTTCAGCTTTGCATAAATCTTTTCTTGCTTTAGCAAAGCTGCTTGGTCACCTACTTTTTCAACCTTCTTAACTGGCATTTTACAAACAAACAAACAGAAAAAGGAGAGCAGCAGGTGGCATCTTGTTACAGATAGAAAGTAGAAAACCAGTTGTCATTAAGGTCCTGTATTCAATCTTTGTCCACTGCCCCCCCTTTGTTACCTTCTCTCAGTCTTTGACACCTGGAGAGAAGCATTCACTTTAGCAGAAAGTAATTTTCCTTTCCTGCTTTTAAACAAAAAATGCTTCTTTATTTTTAAAAGAAAATGGCCCAAATCAAGGCAATAGCTGGTGCAGAAAATAGGAAAAACACCTCTCAGAGAAGTTAAGAAGCTGTTTAGGACCTTTTTTGCTGATGCACTTGGAGTTCATTTTGATTGTGATGGATAATTTCTTAAATCCAGGATGGAACTAGTGGTGGATGCAGAGCTGGAATTTAAATGTCTCCCACTGGAGGTTACAAACTCCAGCCACCTTCACAGGCTGAACAGCCAGAGAATCATTCACTGCAATAACAGGGTCATGGAAGGGTTTGGGTGGGAAGGGACAATCTCATTCCACACCTGCCATGGCAGGGACACTTCCACCATCCCAGGATGCTCCAAGCCCTGTCCAGCCAGACCTTGGGCACTGCCAGGGATCCAGGGGCAGCCACAGCTGCTCTGGGCACCCGTGCCAGGGCCTCAGCACCCTCAGTCAGGAATTTCTTCTTCATCTCCTACCTAAATCCACCCTCTGTCAGTTTGAAGCCATTGCCCCTTGTCCTGTCACTCCATGCCCTTATAAAAAAGTTCCTCTTTAGGTGCTGGGAGCTGTAAGGAATCAAAGCAAACTGGAAGGAGAAAAGCCTTGGAGCTCTCTGGCAGGTTGGGCGCAGCCCTCAGTCACCTGCACACCACACACAGCACAACTGCTGGCAAATCCCCAGCGGTTTAGGAGCCTGAACAAAGTGGGGTAAGTAAAATAGAATACAGCTCAAAGTACATGGAAAGTACTTTGAGAGGATTTCAAAAGTACATTTCTTCTAAGAACATACAGGACGCCTCTGTATGCTTTGAAGAGTTCTCAGAATTGCAAGGGCTGCAAGCAGTTCCCAATTCTTGCTTACTTGCAACCAAAATAATAAATCCCATCCCTATCTCCCAGGAAATCCAGTGTCTGTGTTAGTCACGACTTAACAGCCATAAAAAAGAACCCATTTCAGTTCAGCTGTGACACTGTTCAGATAAATGATGTTCAAGATGTCCCTGACACAGCCATGGCAGTTTTTAAATCAAGCCATGATAGGCACTTTTCTCTTGTAAAAATTTTCCCACCATTTCTCTGTCACAGAATCCCAGAATGGTTTGGGTTGGAAGGGACCTTCAAGACCAACCCTGCCGTGGCTGCTCCAAGCCCCATCCAGCCTGGCCTTGAGCAAGTGTGAGTTTGTATTTTGTAGAGAAAGCAAAACAAGCATTAGAACATTCCCGTTGAAAAGGAAATAGATAAACAACGTAACCATTTATTTGACTGCATTGTATTTAGACAACTTGTACATTTCGTAACCCCACTGGTTTTGTTCTCATCAAAAAGGATAAAGGGACAGAAGAATATAATCCACTCAAAACAGCAGTCCAGTATTTTGAGATACACTTGCTATTTTCATAGATGCCCACCTGATACCTGAACTCCAACACAGGTTGTAATGTTTATACAAGACCTGAAGTTTCTTCAACACAGCACTGAGTTGTAGCAATGTCTTGCAGTGCCCTGAAAAAGTTTGTGACATACTCTGCAACACCAATTTGATGATGCCTTGAAGGTGATGAACCTGATCATTTCTTAAAAAAAAACCCAACATAATGAATGCAAACATCCAGACTGACATGTCAGCCAGTAGCAACATTTGGGCAAATTTAAATATAAAAGCAATCAACTCCTTAGTTAGATTTGTCAATGCAAAAAGGCGAGGGGGGGAGAGAACTGTGTTTAGCAACAGACAGGAGAAATAACCAACCTTTCCTTGCTAGATTCCTTTTGAAAACCTATGCAAATTCAAGGCTTCCCACTTGATTTCCTAATCCCAAGCAGCACAGAGAACAAATCTGTTTGACAGGACCCAGCACATGCAGCTCAGTGTCTCCTGCAGTGAACTGTGACACAGCAGCCATGGCAGAACCTTTCAGGCCATATTGAAAAACAAAAACAAGAGAGAGATCTACACCTATTTTGCTCAGTATTTTCAACACAGGCATGGCAGCAACCACTTCTTACAATAACCAACCAGAATTGTATTTGAAGTTTGCTCCAGAGGGATGTTTTTGGCAGTGAGGAGGGATTTCAGCTCACTCGCCAGTCGGCTTTTGAATCTGAAGACACCCACGGCTTAAACATTAACCAATAGAAAACTTGCCTGTCTGGCTTTGCAGACTGAAACCCCAGCAAGACACACAAGGCAGCCCAGTTTGCAATTTGTGAATCAAGCCCAGCAGCTGCTTGCAAGGTCTGAAACCTTCCTGATCCAGCTCCAAGGCAGGACATAGGGACATGTCCTGGACCACAGCTGAGGGAAACCTGACTCAAGGGATCCAGTCCAACATTGAACTCTTAACACTGATCAAAACTGCTGAAAAGCCACCCAGAAAAACAAGAGGTTTGATGGTGTCACAAGGCAGCAGTGGCTACACACAGGCTTCAGGCTGAGCTCCAGCATGTCCTGGGAGTAACAGACCCCACTGACAACACTTTGTCTTGGGCACCCTTTTAAAGATGAGTTTTCTTTACTGAGGGGAACAAACCCCCTGGACAGCACAGATGGTGTCTCTACAAGCAGAAAACTCAGCAGGGCCAGCTTCCATTAAAAATCTTTATTTTCAAATACAACTCATGATTTGTACATGGTAAGAAACGTCCATCACCATGTGCGATTGGTCTGTGCAAAAGGCGGCTTTGCTCAAATCCAGTTTTCCTGCACAGGGCTCTTTTCCAAATGATACTGGAGGTAGGGGTTTTGTTGGTTTTGTTTTTAGTGTACAGTAATTAGCAAAAATGAAAACAAACAAACAAAAAAAAAAAACCCAAAACCAACCCCACGACTCAAACCAAACTCTAAAAAGGAAAAATAAAAAGTGTAGTAAGGCAAATCTGGAGAATTCGCTCGGTTCCATGAGAGTGGATTCACTGAGAGTCCATCCTTTGCTCCCTGTAAGGACCATTCACCTCAGAGCTGGACCTGATCCTGGTGGGTCCCTTCCAACTCTGAACATTCTGAGATCTCTGATTACAGAGGTGCTTCCACAAGTCACCTAATACCTTTATTCTTGTCTTTCAAAAAAACAAAACAAAACCAAAACAAAATAAAACCCCCACAAAACAAAACAAAAAACCCAACCCAACTGATTCATAGACCTGGGCTATGGAATCACACAGAACAACAAAGCCTTGACAATGTCATTACTGAAAAAATTGATGGGTATTGGTAAAACCTATGTAAGCCCAAATAAAGAAAGGAAAAAAAATAAAGAAAAACAGAGCAAGAGTGAATGCAAGAAAGAGAGACAGAATTCCTTCCCCGCTGCTTTGATTTTAGAGGGGAAAAAATCCCCCAATAATTTAGCTCATGTAAGTTGAGAAAATGAGAGCAGCTGAAAATGAGTATGATACACCTTGAAATTCATTTTCAAGACCAAGAACCAAAGATTGAAGCATTTTAAAACACTGAAGCAAAGCAATCTGAATCTGAAAAAAAATTGTTCCAACTATCTTAAAATAGTTGTTTCTCAGAGCTTCTAGCAATAATTTTGATTAAATAAAAATCATACCAATTTACATTAATTTTCTATATCTTCTTTTAAAAGAAGTCCCTCACTCTTTTAATGACAAAAGTGCATCCAAACCCAGCAGAGATTCACTGGTGCCACCAGGTTTTTTTAGCAGCTACTCAAGGTTTTAAAATAGCTTACACTTCTTGCTATAAGAAGGGCCTTCCAACCCCTTGTTTGGGAGAAGTATCCGAATTATAAAAATCTGAAATAATTTATTATCAAATCCAGAATTTAAATAAAAGCAGATTTCTTTTTTTTTTTCCTTGCAAAGACAACTGAAGAAAGTAAAAGAATAAAAGCATGCACTCCAAACTTAGAGGTGAAGACAAATATACTTATCTATACAGGCACTGGCAGACGCAATTTAATGGTTACTCGTTGTAACACACACCCCACCCTACAATACATTTTTTCATTCACTAATCACTGAGGTACCAATATTTAAGAATGGAAAAATTCAATATTGAAAAATAAAACCTAAAATTGAAGCCTTTTTTTTCTTTTTCTTCTTCTTCTTCCCCAGAAAACTATGGCAATTTTTGTATGAAATGTTAGTATACTTATAGAATTTTACAATCTACATTGGCTTTATTTTGAATTTTCGGGAACCAAACGCGGCGTTCCCATCCAGGTTTTCTCTGCTAAAACGTTCACTGTGTGGATGTCCTAAAGAGTCAGCAGACTTGCAAATGAATGAACATATCTTGGCTATCACCTGGCACATCTGGCTGGTACCAAAAGGACTCGGAGTCTGAGACAATCGGCTTTAATTCGGAACAAATGCGCCATGCCAAAGTGCAACGAATGTGTGCGACACTCAATGGGACACTGACAGGTCTAAGAGCTGCATGGAAAGTACTAAAAGTCCACCTTGCAAAGCAATTTGGGACAAATTGCAATGCATGCAAAGGACAACTCTGCGCTGCTGGGACGTCGCTTGCTGGCTGGGGTCTCCTAACGCAGCCACAGTTTCAGACGCAGTGCATCCACTCCATTTAAATAGTATCTGAACAGCCTCTTGTCTCGCACAAAACCAAGGTTTTCATAAAGTTTCAAAGCAGACTTATTTGTGATTTCTGTTTCCAATACAACCTTTGAGGGAGAAAAGAAAGAAAAAGAAAGAAAAAGAATTGTGTTGTGTTAGTCGGCAGTTGCAAGTACACGATTGCTGAACCAATTCCAAAGGTTTTATTTAAAGGTATGGTTGTTAGCAATGAATGGAATTCATTTCTTCTTATCTTTACTTAATTAAGCAATATTTCCACATTAAGCACTCATTTCCACATTAGAAAAATATAAGATAGCAGTTCATCCACAGCTATAATTGTAAACAACATTCAAGATTATAGTTCTTGGCTGTAAACAGTATTTCAGTTCAGCACCTCATAACAAGGGTAAAAAACACATCAACAAACAAATCCCAAACAGCCTCCCCCAAAACCCAAGCTACCAAACAGGTTAGGGTCCAAAACATCTTTTGAGTGAGTAACTGAACTTCTGCATGTCACAAGAACTTGGCACGGGAGGATTTTATGATTTAATATCTTTGAGCCCTGATCCCTTGGAGTTAGATGTAGATAAAAGCTCTGAATTGACACCAGCTGTTAGAGCCAACGTTTGCAGTGAGTATTTGTGCTCAGCACAAGAATCACTCAGGGGTCTAAGCTGGAAAGCACCTTCAAGATCATCCAGTTCCAACTTCTATTATCCCAGGTTGCTCCAAGCCTGATCCAGCTTGGGTACCAGCAAATACCCTAACCCAAATCACAGTGCACACCAGAAGATTAAGCAGTTTTCCACATTTTCCCCCCTCTGTTGGTAAGATCCTAGTTGCAGAAAGACCTGTCAGAAATAACTCAGACCAAACCCAAGTCCAAGAGTAGTCTAAATTAAGACTCAAAATTGTCTCAGGACTGTCAAACACAAGCAAGAAAACTATGCTGGCCTTACCAAAACATTAACCACAAAACTTCAGAATTTTTCAGACTTGTTTCTCTCTCTCTTTTCCCCACATGCACTGAACAGAGCTCTGCCATAACTGCCAAGCCCTGCATTGCCTCCATACAATACAAACTAATTCTGCCTCTTGACTGGTATCCAACTCAATTATTTAGGGTTCTGCTATTAGCAAGAACAGGGGCTGAACTAACAAGGCCTGGGGCTCCATACACCCCTGATAGTGAATATCCACATATTAAAGAGCAGCTGATGGTCACTGTAGAAAGAACATAGAATGAAAATACAGGACTAAAATCAGCCTGGATTTGTAGAGCAGTTTAAGTCCATCTACTCTGTGGCTTCTGTGGCCTCCCTTCCTTCAGGCACACATTCCCATTTCCTTTCCCCCCAGTCTCCTGCCAGCTCTCAAGGTTGGTTGCTGAGCTCCTTCCAAAGCCACCTGGCAGAAAACCTTTCCTTTTTCTCTCCACAGGGTTTGTTTTCTGCAGTCTGAGGAGTGGCTAGGCCAGTGTGAAAGGGGGAGGCAGCCAGTGGTCAGAGTGGCCTGAAACTTGAGTCAAATAAATGCATTAAAAGGATTTTTAAATCTTATTGGAAGGTGACCAGTCTAACCACTGCCTGCCACATCCAATGGGCAATCCCACCTGTGTGTGTCAGTGTAAGGATGCTGAAAGAACAATGAAGCTGGGGATAACAACCCAATGAACAATATAAGACTTGGAAACAGTTAGTTTTACAAAAAGGAACTAAGAGTCACACATTGAAATATTAATCAGCAAACTTCTTAAATTACAGCAGGGCAGTGCTGTAGCTGCACATTTAAGACAACCCAATTCAATCCTTAGTTTTGAGAGAAGAATGAGAGATTAAATTTCTCTGTTTGGCACTTCCCAGAACATTACTAGCAAGTCCTGTGGGCTGATGGGGAACTCCTAACATCCTTCATCCATTAAAATGGGTAACTATTCATCTGTAAGAAATTATGGAAGCACCATCATTTTGCTGGAGAAAGCTATTTTCTACACATTGTACAACTCCTTAATTCCAATTTAAACAAAACACTGAAGCCAGAGCAGGAATGTGACCTGTGCAGAGGATTATTTATTTGAACTCTCAGCTACCAAGGACATTCACTCTCTCAAAGGTTCAGTAACCTGGCACAGTGATGTAACAACTCTCTATTCAACTGCAAGCACCAACACCTGGCAATGCTAAAACACTTCCAGCACTGCAGGTGATTGAGCTGAAGGGAGTGGTTCAATGTTGAAATACAGGTTTGTTGGAATCCCACTACCTGAGTGAATGCTCATCTTGAAAGCAAATGCAAGAGATTTGCTCTGGTATTTCTAAGGAAGTCTCAGCACAATGAAAAGTAATTCCCTGATCTCAACACACTGCAGCTGGAGACATGTTTCTGTTATCTGAAAAGGAAACACAGGCATATTTTATTCAGGTTTCATTAGCTTCCTTTGCTGAAGAATGCATCGCTTCCTGTGTGAGCTTTTCAATCAAGCTCCAAACCTTCCATTGTTACATTTATTTCTGCTCTTGTGGGTTGATTTTGTTGTAACATATGCCTGTTAAATCCTCTGATAACACAGCAACACCCCCCTGAAGGGCAGCAAAGCTCTGATTAGATTTAACAGCATTTTCTGCTCAAGTTGCAACTTTCTGAAGGTTGTGACATTCTATTTTATCTTAAATTTCATAAACCAAACATTTTAGCACAACTCTAATATTAACTGGGTTTAGAAGCAAAAAGATATCTATATTAAGAGTGGAGTGCAATGTTCCTTGTTGCTGTATTTTCACACTTTTAATTTATTCCTGAACTGAAGCCAACTGGAGTGGTCAAGCCTTCTTGCTTCTTCAGCTCAAACTCTGATGGAACTCAAGTTTAAAACCCAAGTCATAGAATGGATACAGCCAAATTAAGAAAGTCTTCTCAGCACTCAGAGGAGGTTGCTATTCTTACTTTTAAGTCTGACAAATCATCAGACTCAAGTTATGAGGGCTTGTCCAGTGTCCTTAATCAATTTAACTGCCTGAGCTTTCAAAGACAGGCATGGCATTACTCAAAATCTAAAGTTCATACTTTTTATGTTTTGTAGACTAAGGAGAAACTAAAAATATCAGCAATGTAACGATTTCAAATAGGATTCCATAAAAATGCACATTTCATTTTTACTAGTGTGGTGCTGAATTAAAATTACACACCTCCCAGTGTGGTCAAAAACCCCACTCTAAATCACCCTGAAGTTCCAATGGGAAGTCTCATGAGAATCTGTAGTTCCCTTTCATGTTCTACATTTTTGTTTAAAAAAGGTTTTTGAAGTCCCATTACTGGAGTCTTATTTTCATTAGTCATCAATCCATTCACTTCTTATGACTGAAAGATTTTTTCAGTAACACAAAGTGAATGGATTGTATGCAGATTCCTGAGTCATTTGTTACAGATGGAAAACCTGCATATGAACAACTCCTCCTTCCTAATTGTAATTAAGGGATGTAACAGTTCCACAGGATGGTCTTCAGCTGTAGAGTTGAGGGAAATTGCTTGCCAGCAAAAACAGTACAAAAAGCAGCCAAGACACCCACCTTGCTGCAGTCTGCACATGCTTTTCTTTTTTAAACCAGAAGAAAAATATTTCCCAAACTTTGGAGCTGAAAGTAGAACTGTTCACCTTCACCTGATTTATTTCCATTATTCACCTTTTCTATGCAACCAGCCCAGAGTTATCCACTGGAAACTCAGCCCAGAACAGCTCACTACCCCAAATATCAGAATTCATGAACATCAGATACTTGAGAAAGTCATAAAGGTGTAAAAAAAAAATCCAAATCAGAATGCCTAAGTTTTGTAATGTTCTATGCAGACACTGCAGCTGGAAGCTGCTGTGTGAGTGCTTTCTCCAGGCCTGAAGGTTATTTCTGGTTCAAGCAGCCACCCCCAAGAGCAGATCACTTCCCTGGTTTCTATTCTAATGTAGGCCATGGGCAGCTCCTCCCCTGCACACAGATTCCATTCCACCCAATTCCCCTCCTCAGCCACTCCACAGCTTTCCCTGAGAAAATCTTCCTCACCCCTGAGGAAGACTCTGCCTCTCAGAGTAACCCACTCATTCCACAGGCCTGCCTTGGTTTATTCCCACTAAAACAACCTCCAGGGGAAAAAAATGTCCTTAAACACCAGAACATTGCAGCAGGCTTTGAAATGCCACCTATCAGCTGTGATTTGTCAAGATCTTCATCTCTGGTGTTGCAGAAATCCTTTTGTTTTTCAGGACTCAATGCTGGTACCTCCAAAGCCAAATCTGTGATACTTTGAAAAGCAACACACTGAGTGAGGCATTTATCAGATTATATGCCACAAATTATTAAAATTAAGTCTATTTACTGCATCTATGCCATAATTAGATTGAAGGGAAGAGTTTCCAAGCAGCCTTTGGAAATTTTTCACGACACCCACAGCTGCATATTCATGTTTTTAATCCTATTCCAAGCAAGTTTCAGAAAATAGCATTTTGTTTTTAATTGCACTCCATCTTATCTCAAAAAGCAGTATCTTTTTATTTTCATCAGGATTCAAAGATGTAGAAAAATACCTTAAAAAGCTGCAGGGATGATTAAACCATTTCTATGCCTCACACAGACAAATTATTGTGATGCAGCACTTTGTGTTTGATGAGCTTTAAGCATCAATTAATCAGAAACTGATCTCCTGACAAGTGTTGTGAAAACTGGTGAGACCCAAGAGTTGGGCAGAGCTTTTCATGGGTGCCTAGTTAAATTTTTCAGATTCCACATAACCTCCTTATTTTACACCATTTTGGGTATGTGGAAGAAACCTACTTGGTGGCAAAGAAAAAAAATAAACATGAAAACATTGGCTCTTTGGTAGTGGATAATCTATATGTGGAAAAGAATAACATAAATAAAAATAAGTGTGGGTGTGCCTCAGCTGATGGTGCAGAAAAATAAACAGTGAAATACTCTGCTTGTATTCCATGCTCACTAAAGAGCTCCCAGTTCAAAATTTAGTGCCAGCACAAGACCCAGCTGGTGCAAAAGTCCCCAAAAATCAGGGGATGAGTTTGGAATCATCATTCTACAAACAGCAGTTCCAAAACCAGGAGTCTGAATTGTAGTGCCTTTGAATAAAGAGACACAATCTGAGAAATGCCCTCTGCCCCTGGTCCAAAGCATTTATACAGCACCAGAGAGGAAAATCTGTGACTAAGACTTAATGAGACCTCACTGCAGACCTGCAACCCTTATCACATTTATTTCATGTTGATGGAGATAAAAACCAGCAAAAAGGGATCTTGGATTAATATGACAGTGGTAGAGGAAAAAGACACAGAAGGAGGTTACTGTTAGAGGTCACCTGTTAGATAGTCCAATCTAAAAATGAATTTACATGAGGAATAGCACATTCAGAAATTACACAGTAATTACTGCAACTCAGAGCTTGACTAGAAACATCCAGTTCTACTCCTGACTCTCTAATAACAGTGGGTAATTCACTTCCCTTCTCTGCATCTCACTTCTGCAGCTGTGGTGTGAACACTGTAACCCTGACCCTTAAGTATTTTGCAATTTTTAAAAAATCTTGACTAGTCTAGAAACGGGAAATCAACTCAAGACCATAGTGGAAAGCAATGGGGAGAGCAAACCAACCAATCTCTCCTTGATTAGTTCAGTGTAGACAAGCAGTAAAAGAGATTAGAGGAAAGCATTTTAGAAATCAGGATAGAAACAAGAAGCCAAAATAAAGAACTTAAAAAGAATTACAGACTGCACTGTAGTGCCCAACTACAACATAAATGAGAAGGTGAGGGGGAAGAAGACAGCAGCAAGCAGAGGCATGACGGGATCTGAGGGGAAGAATAAATCTCCCAATGAATGAAGCCAGAGCACAGGCAGGGATACTGCAGGAAGAGAAACACAACAAGTGGAAAATAAACTGCAGTGTTTGCCAGAAGTCCTGTGACACCCATTGTAGCTTTGCATCAGAACTTCCCCAGGGGGCAGTGGGACAATGGAGGGAGCAGCTGAAGTGAGATAACGGAGAGATCAAAGGCTCATTAACCATGACACACTGAAATGACAGTGCTCACATGTCAGGAACAAGTGCACTGTGCCAAGGAGCTGGAAGTTAAAGGGACACACAACCTGGGCATGGAGGATGGATGGATGCAGGGAGAGCTCCTCACAAGTTAAACAAGACACACAACAACATATATATTTATATTTATATTTATAAACAAGAATTTATAAAATATTTATTTATATTTCATAAACAATATTTATATTTTTAAAGAAAGCAGGAATTGTAATTTGGTGAAAGAGCACCAACTTGTAGGGCAGGAAGTTTGCCAGTGGTTCAGTGCCTGTGCTCACCCAGTGCAGCCCTGCTCTGTGCAGTGTCAGAGGAGGCTGATGAGTGCTGTGATAAATCCACATTCTGCAGCAGCACAGCACACTCTGTTCTGTGCCTGGGTGAGCTCTGAAGGGATGGCAGGGCCACACAGGACATGCTCAGCCCACTGCTCAGCTGCACCTCAAATGGGGCCCTTGCAGGAAAATGGGCCTGAGTGAAGGCTGAGGCAGCTTCACAAGGTAAATTGCTGAATTTCAGCACTTAGGATAAATTTAGAAAGTTCATCTCCTATTTGTGCCATACTTTTTTTGAGGTTGTTTTCCCTTTTATTCTAAAGGAGCTTCTTACCAACTTATTTCCCACCTAAAAAAAATCCTAGAGAAGAAAAACCTGTGAAATGAATCTACAAACAAGAGAGTGCAAATCATTTATATTATGAAAGTTTTGATTATAAAATCTTACCTCATCACAATCTCCTTCAACCATAGCATAAATAGCTTTCTTAACCAAGTTTGTACCTGAAACACAGATTTCAGTAAGTGTCAGAGTTGCAGTGCAAAACAAAAATGCCAGTTTATATATGACTAATGTGTGCTACCTACATGACATGACACCTGGGGAAAGGAGGGAGGAAAGAAAAACAAGGAGTTGCAGTCAAGCTGCAGTCTCAAGTTTGAACACTAAAATAATCTGTGAAGTTATCCAGAGACTCAGCTCAAGTGCAAGATTCTTGTAACACAGGGATATTAGAAACTGGCTGCTCTGCTCAACATGGTGTTAAATATAGCCTTCCAAGATGTGATTCATTCCTTTTTGTTGCATTTAAAGTCAAAATCTGCTGGCATGTACTTGAAGGACATTCATCTTCCATGGGAATTTCCTCTTACTAAAACAAATACTTGTATTAGTAACAGAACTTATGAAACCACAGTTTTTATGGCTCATTCCCATTTGGGTTTGCTAGTATCTAATAATATTCTCAAGGCCCATCCCTTTCCCTCAGTCAAGCATTAAGTTTAATTTTTTAATCATTATTTGTCATCTATTTCACAACAGTTCTACAAATGTAATATCCCTACTTGTCTGTAGAACTGGGGTGAAATTAAAAGCTGAATTCAAAGTTATTAGTGGAAAAAACTGCTGTTCAGTGAAATTGCATAAATCTCACTTCCATAAGAAGGCTATGGAAAAGGAAAAAAACACCAAGGAATCTACAGAATGCTGTAATACATTCTCAAAACTTTAATCAATAGAGATTTTCCCTGAATGTGATGATAAAACTGTTCTACATTTAAAGCAGATCTTCAGATTATCAGCACACTGAGAAACAGCAAGGTGGCAAATGTTGGAAAAAGCCAACATATATAATGTTAAAGTAAGCAAGGCTTTAAAGATAAATTCTATGTATGTAATTCTAATTTAACCAACTGACTAAAGTGAAGGAAAAGTCTTGCAGTGATCTTCATAATAACAGCATTAGCTCTTATTTACTTCTGAATCCAAGCACCTGCAATTAAATTATGGCAGCCTCCTTCATGACTCAGCTAAAAGGGAAGGAGAGACAGTGATTTCTCAGTATCCTCTTCCTCTGCTCCACTACAGAAACCAACAATGGCTTTTGAATTGCACTGGGGAAAGAAAAAAATCTGCACATGCTTGAACAGTTGTGGTAATGTGTTTTTTTTGGAGGGTTTTTTCTGGAAGAAAGCAAACACAATGATACATTCTGCAATGGATCACTGTATTTTTTGATTGCAAGTAATTTTCTGTCTTTAATCACAGAAGCATGAGCTGTTCAGTGTGGATGAGTGGTGAAGCACAGCTCTAAGCTTTGGAGCTGACGTCTACATTTAGTTAAAAATACCTTACATAATGTAATTTCACAATAACCAGCATGAAAAAATTAAGTTCCATAAGAAGAGATATTTAATTAAGCCAACTTGGCTAACTGGAGTTAGAATGAAAATCCCTTCACCAGGGCAAAACTGATTAATGAGAAAGGGCAAACTCCCTGCCAAGAGTGATTTCTTTACCATGTACCTTCCCAACAAAACAGATCTCCATTTCAATCACTCAAGTAACAACACACAGCTATTTTTCTTCCCTGATTAATACAATAATGAGCTCCATACATTCTCCCTGATGGGTAATATATGCATAATTTATAGGGGGAAGTCAGGGAATAAGTTCACTGTAAAAAAGGAGCCTGAACACAACATGGAAATACAGTGATGAGGGCACACATAAAACACAAAGCAGCTCCCACTGTTATTTGGCAGAGGTAAGGAGCCTGCCTTTCTTTTTAGCCTTATCAGATCCCAGGTGTGAACACACAGGGCATTTCAGGTTATTTTAACAAAATCAGAAAATCCACTGGGGAGCTCGCGTGGTTGAGTAAGGCGAGGATGACACACAAAGCACCACATCCTGAACTTCAGTTCAGCTTAAATCTTTATGACAGCTACAGTTATCCCAGCTGGAGAGGATTTAAAGAAGAAAGAAGACAAAAAAAAGGCTATTCTTACCAATTCCTTTTCTTCTGTATTTGGAATCCACTGCTAACATGGCTATATAACCTCTGCGGAACATCTTTTTGTGCATATCCAGCTTGCAGACGATGGCACCTACACACTCCTCCCCTACCATGGCCTTAAAGACAAACATACACAGGTGGAATTCTCAGTTTGGGATCCACAGTGCTCCCAAAAGCAGTAAAACACTTCATTTTTCAAGTCAAAGAGCCCCACAGGATTTGTTTGTATAAAGCTATGAAAGGTAACAATGTAAATTTTAAAAGCGTCTCTAAAAGTATTACTAAGATTAAAAGATTTAAATGCTTTATTACATTCCAAAAAAGTTCCAGGACAATTAACAACCAATGAATTATTCCTGGGGAGAACCACACTATCATTGCACAAAGTCTACAGGTAAGAACACATGTGATTAAAAAGGGAAGAGAAATAAATAAAAGGGAAAATAAATGGGAAAACAAATAAAATAAAAGATCAGGTTAAGGCATAAACTACCCTTTCATATGGGCTTCTGCAGAGGAAAAAAGTCCATTCCTGTTTTATAGTGATCTGAATTTTCCTGTGCAAAGGCTGTGCTAGATAACATGCTTAATTTTTGTCTGGTTTTAATGTCAAGGCCACAAAGGATCAGAGGAAAGTGTTGCTGCATTTAATCTTTAGACACTGTCGTTTTCAGTCACATGACACCAGGAGAACAAACAAAAAGCACAGTTAATTTCACACATTTTAACTATTGGGGATTTCGTTTGTTAAGAGCACTGGCAGTTAATCCCAGTGGCATTGTCACAGTAACCGTGGTCAAGGAGATGTAGGAATTCTGAAATATTAACAAGAAAAACCCCAAAAAGGAAAGGACCCAACTCCTCCCCAAACCACTTGCACACCCACTGTGCTCACCAAAATTTTACCATGAGAGAAAGGAAAACTTCAGTGATGTTAACTGAGGGATTAGGCAGCACAAGGGATTAATGACATTATAACCTGCAGCAGCAGAACCGAGTAATGCTGCAGAGTGGGACAGCATCCAAGGGGAAAACAAATTCCTGTGCACTCAGGAAAGATGGGCAGAGATAAAAGAAACTCCTGATTTTACATATGGCTGTGTGAGAGGATCCACAGCCTCTGACAGAGCTGCAGGGAGGACCAGCCTTGGGCTCGAGTGCAGCAGCCAAACCAGGAGCACAGCACATGATTGGCACAAGCAAGTGCTGCCACAAGAGCTGGGGACAACCCAAATTTACAACTCTAAGCCACGTCCAATGCAAGGGACTTGCAGAGCCAGCACTGCCAGGCCTCAGAGCAGCCACCTGGGAAGCCAGAGCTCACTGCTGCAGTGTCTGTGGTACAAACTCAAGCACCTGAACCCTCGTGCACAGCCTGGAGGCCAAAGCTCCATGGACAGAAGATTCCTTCCTGCAGGTCACACTGCAGGCACAGTCTCTTCACCCCAAAAAGAATCAAATCTTTGAGCATCTCCACCTGGATGTGGGTTATTAACCAGGAGCTGCAGCAAAAGTGAAATGAAGCAGCCAAAAAAAGGTACAAGCTGCAGTTCCAAAGCCCTGTGATACAGCATGATTATAACCCCATCTCTAATGCAGCTGAAGCAAATATAACTATTGCTAAGTTTTTATTTGGCAGGAAAACACATTTCAGCAGTATCCAAGAACAACCCTGAACAATCTAACGAGTGGTTTTTAAAATAACAAACAAAAACTGTAGCATGATCTAATTGGACTGAAACACAGAGCCTCTAAGCAATCTTTCATTTGGTCCAAAACACAGGTTATTCCACAGGAAAGAGGAGCTGTGCATGCAAAGTTTCAGCTCAAGGCAAGTTCTGGATCTCAGCTCAGACCTGAGAAAAGCAGGGAGTTAAATAAAGAGTATCATCAGACAAACTGCTCAGAACATTGCTATAATTATGCAGAGTACCTAGATGTAATCTTATCCCTCACTAAAAAAAAAAGCACACCACAAACTAGCATGTTATAGTTGTGCTTTGCCCTGGAGTGAACACGTGCAAACTGTTGATCCTAACAGTTATGTGGAGAATTTTTAAGGTATATTTATATATTATTTTTTTTTGCATGCTTCAGGACTAATGACAACCTAGATTAAGCTATTTCTTGTCCAGGGCACTTTTTAGAAAAGTTATATTCATGAATCATATATTTAAAATGCTAAATGAACAGCAAAGAATTTTGTCTCGGTGATCAAAGAAGCAAATACCCACTGGTTTTACCACTGCTGCCAGAGAGCGGAATAAAGAATGACTCTGTTACCAGTTCTCCAAACCCCTAAATCTATTCCTCTGTCTTCAGGCAGGTTAGTCTGGCAGTTCATCTACAGCTGTTCCACTCCCAAAGGCAGTGCTGCATTTCCACCTCATTCTGAGGGGGTTTTGTTGCCTTTCCTCTCCTTTCTCCTTCTTTCCAACCTTATCTAAAGCTGAAAGTGAACCTAAACCAAAATGATGCAAAACTTTGTAATTTAATTTCCTGGAGAAAGTTAAACTGTGTGAATTAAAAAAAAAAAAAAATCCAGACTGGAATAGGGAGAGCTGTGAGGAGGGAAGAAAAGTAGCTCCCACACAACATCATTTAGGAAAAAGATAATCATGAGTCAAATTTTCCTTTCAGGTATACAAGAGTACTTCTAAACATGCAATTTTCTACAAACAGAATTCAGCCTAAGTCACTATTATACATTATAAACTCCACAGAGTACTATAAGATTTACTCCAATAGTAAGTTATTAGTAGCAGGATTAACATACATGAATCCAAATCCAATATTTGCATCATCTTTGTTCCTATGAATAAGTTTAAATGCTTAAAACAAACCAGATTTTAATATACTGGAACAGCTAGTAGAGAAATGTCTGTAAATCATCAAGAACATTACTTTTCATAGAATTAATCAATTTGTATTAATTTCATTATCAAAGATGGCATTATACCTGTCAGCCACAGTCTGAGTATGCATTTAATATCCAGATCCTGGGAGTTTTGTTTAAAGCAGATTAAAACAGCCAACTAGCCCCAAAAGGGAAATATTTTGCAATTCAAACACAGAAGCTGCACTGCCATTTTTCCTTTCTCACCTCCAAAGTCCATCCCAACCATCCCAGGCACAGCTGGGCAGGAGCTGGCTCCCATTTAGGGATCAAGTGACCAAATGCCATCAGAGGATCCACTCAGGGAATGGTTTTACCCTCACTGTGCCACCTCAGGCCGAGCTCTCCCCAGCTCCTGGCAAATCCCACCTCCCTCCAGGAACCTGGACAGCAGCAATTCCCTCCTGGCTGAGGAAAAGCCCCTGGAATATCTGCCCTGCCTGCTGTCACCTGCTCAGGTGCTGCAGGGACTTCACTTTTCACAGTCACAGACTGCCTGAAAGGGAGATCCCTCCTAAAAACAAACTGGAGTACAAAGTTTGCAAATTTCCCTACAAAACTTCTTCCTACATCTGCCACAAGACTTCTCAGACAACCTCCTGACTTTTCTGGTTCTTCCTTTTTAAGCCCCAGGTTTTCCACAAGTGAAGAACAGGGATGATGTCTTACAAGTCTTAATTTCAACACAGCAAGACTCTTGAATCAAATCCAATTTAAAAAAATGCAAAGCATTAGTATAAAACAAGACTTAACTGCAGTCATTTAGGATTTACAACACATTTAAAACCACTTACATGGAATTAATAGGTTATTTTTAAACTTGTGAAAGTTTAAATTATAAATGCTGCTAGAGCTAGTGGCAAAGTTAAGAATCCAATAAAAGCATAGATTTTCTAGATTTTTCTTAAAAGGCAGCTGAGTGGTACAGTGAATTACAGGAGAGGTTACAACACTCAGCCTTTTATTACATTCTGTCTTATCCAAACTCTGGCACAGAGCAAGCTTTCCTAAGCTTACCTCTCCCACGCGAAAGGATTTTGAAAACAATTTTCTGAAATATTTAATTTATCAGTCTGAAATGCAAGCCTCAGAACTTTAGCACTGCTAAGACTAGAAGCTTCAAAACCACTTGAAAAGAAAGCTACAACGTTGAAAATGCATTTACAATCCATCTGGGGACAAAGATGTAACATTGCTTAAAAATACTTGACATGAAACACAAGATGCCCCTTGCCCCTATCATTCTTTGACAGAGGAGTGGGTATTTGAGGGGAAACTGGGCTGACAGAGCTTCTGAGAATAAGTAAAAATCAGACATTTACTGGGCACCCACACCTAACACACACTGCAAACCTGCTCTTCTGAAGACAGGCAAAACTTAAGCTGAACCAGACAGGTGGAGTTTTACAGAATCCCAGAATGGCTTGGATTGGAAAAGACCTTAAAGATCATCAGTTCCAACCCACTGCCATGGACAGGGACACCTTCCACTGGAATTTTATGCAGGAAAATGTTATTACCTTGCCACAGTCCAGATACTGCTCAGCACTGAGCAGTATTCCCAAAGCTGCTACCCCTAAAGTCAGGAAAATAATTATATGGAAAAATTAGATATTGAATTTAACAGGGTTTTAAGACTTTCAGTATCTCCAGGTCCTTTTGAAGTGGAATATCAACTTCTTCTTTGAGTGTACAGTTAGGGAGTGGTCTGAGCCTGCAAAACTCTGCTCACCACTGACCAGTCAGGGTTGGTCTCTGCCCTCCCACCTCTCCTCCTGCACCTGGGACATCCTACAGGAATAGATCTGCAGCTTTAAACCAGCAGAGCATCACCCTAAAACAGCTAAATACACACACATTTACACATAAAAGCTGTCAGAGAGGTAACACAGCTCCCAAAATCACAGGAACACAGGGGCTGGCACAAGGCAGGAAGAGGGAGTTGAACAGAAGGGGAAAAGAAGCACCAGCCCTTAGAGCAACTGGGCAGCTTGGGAAGGGCAAACCAAAATTCAGCCACTTTCAGATCCATGCAATAAAGTTAATAATGTCCCCAGAAATTAGCTTGGCATGGTCAGAATGGGGAAATCACGTTTCAGATGGTTCACCAAATAAACCACCAGAAAGAGACAAGTGCTGTTTGTTCAGGGAAAGCACACATCCCACCCTCAATTTCAGGGGTGTCAGTCTTTTCCCCTCACAGGGAGAGGGAAGGAAAGGTGCCATGACAGGGCAGACAGGTGAATGTGCTCTGGACGAGTTTTCAAAAGGTGATGGTGAAATTCAGTAAAGGAACTGGCTGAAGCCTTACAGATCTTTTTCCAAATACAATCAAATCACAGCCTAACCCCCTCTTCACAAAATCTGAAACCAGAAGGGTGTGGGGCCACAATGCATTAAATCAAATGATTCTGTGAGATCAGGCACTAAGCTTCATGTTCACCATCCTGACACTTCTTCCTAATTGAAATATGCAGTCCCTGACTGATGATAAATATTTTAAAGCTATTTATTGGAGAGAAGTAGCTCAGGAGTCCATTAACTGCAGGAACAAATTATATTTTATAGATCAGAAAATTTTCAAGACAACCTTTTAAGAAACAAACCTCAAAAACATTAAAACCAGTCACAAAAAACCCCAACCTTCCCACACATGAATCTAACACAACATGCTGCAAGACCTTCAAATTATTAAGCAGATAATTTGCTGGCTTTAGACATTCACAGCCATATATAATTTTATGTTCTTTACATTGTTTCACCTTTCTAAAAAAAAAGGCAAATACATCGAGTTCAAGAAAAGTTTTGTTGATTTTTCAGGGCTATCAAAAAATGAAGCTGTCACTACAAAATAAGCTTTCTTTCCTTTGAGTGATATCTTACTCTTTAAATGCGCTTATTAGAAATCATCTGTTTTAGTTTTCTGTCAAACAACTTGTCACTGCTCTTCTCACAACAAAATTCTCCAGTTATTCCCTGACCAAAAAAAAAACCCCATAATGAGTGAAAGTCTAAAGAAATGCATTGTGATCTAAGAGGATCCAACATTGCCTTGGCATCACCAGGGCTGCACCTGATGCTCTAAGGATGGACTTTTGTAATTCTTGAGCATTTCACTCTCAGTGTGAGGTAAATCTGTCACAGGCAGAGCTCAGTGTTTGAACATCACTGTGCTCTGATCAGCATCCCTCTAATGGCAAACATGACTTGGCATCCAACAACGCTCTCCGATATTTTCATATTCTGTTTTGTTCCAGAAGGTCAACATTTTGCTTTGCTCAACTTCCTGGAATCCTACTGTATTCCCTCTGCAGGGTTTTAAGGGGCACAGTTGTGAAAATCCTCCTATAAACCATATCAACCCTGCTATAAATTCCAGCAGATCCTGAACGGGGAGCATTCAGGAAGTTCAAGGCTAGATGGGCTCCATTGGCCTCACCTCTTGTCCTCATGTTCTACCAAAATTTCAGAGATAGCCCTCAACTGAAGGGTGACTTGGCTCTGGCTAAAACAGAGCTTTCAAGAGACAAGAATTCCTCATTTTCTTTAGCAAGGAAGTGCCACAAACTCCCCTGAACGTTCTGTTTTGCAGCTGGGAGTGCTGCTGTGAGTAAATCAAGCACAGCTAAGCCCTTGCTATGCACACGCACTCCTCAGGCCAGCTTCTACTCACTTTCATTTACCTGTGGAAGCATTATCATCCTAAAAGCTTGCAACTGAGACACAAAAAGTGCTAAACATTTAGGAAGGCAGGGGGGCAGCTAAACCAGCCTTTCAACAGTGCACTGGGAAGAATACAACGCTAAATACGCTGTTAGTGCAGGGAGCCAACGTGAGGATTCCTGCATGCTGCGAGCACTCTCACACCTGTAAAAGCAACACAGTGGGACTTGTCTTTGTCAAAGTAAGCTCACAGATCAAAAAGTCTGCTAAACCTTTCACAGTGCCTCCCCACCTATCACTTAGCATTTATGTGCCAGCCCCGCTTCAGTCAGTTTTAAAACCATTGTGCAAGAATTAGCGAGCAGTTACAAGGCATTAGTGGACTAAGTACTTTCTTTTTTACATCCAAGCCCAGGAACTGAGACAGAATCATAAAATGAGCTACCAAAGGTCACAAAAGTCAATGTCAAAACCAAGATTAGAAGCCCTGAATTCCTGGATCCTAGCCCTGCGCTCAAACCCTTTCCCCACCATTTAAAACACGTGTTAACAAATGCAGAACTTCGGCCACGTGCTTTACTTGTACCTGCACGGGTCACAAGGGGACAGGTATTTCCAAAAAAGATGATTAAAAGTATTTCCACAAACGCCAACCCTTCCATCCCCTCCTCCCCAGCCCCAAGCCACTCCCAATTCCTGCCCTCCCTGCTCCCTCCGGCACTTACCAAAAAGCAAAGTTGTGGCCAGTTGTGGATAAAATACCTATATGTGTAAATGGAGTAGGGTTCAGACAGATCTTTGGTGATCAGTCTCATGATATCGGGCATCTGCAGCTCTGACTCATACTGGACGTATCGTATCGTTAGGTCCTCCTCGGGCTGACAGTCCGTTCCCGAGCTTTTCAAACTGCACGCTGCTTCTAAGGACCCGGAGAGTAGCTGCAGGGACTCCTCCTCCTCCTCCCCTCCTTCATCCCCCTCCTCCTGCTCTTCCTCCTCCAAGCCAGTCTCTCCTGCCAGCCCATTGCGGGCTGCAGTCTTAGCAGCAGCAGCAGCCGTGGTTGTGGCAGCAGGCTGGCTCTTGTCCCCTTTAGCCGGGGGAGAAGGAGGAGGAGAGGGTGCAGTCCTTCCCTGGGGAGGGAGGTGGTTGGCGTGGGGGGACGAGCAGGGCGCTGCGCTGGGGGGCGACGACTGCTGCTGTCCGGAGCCCATTGTTTTGCTGGCTCGCTTGTTCTCCAGCCCCTCGGGGGCCGCCCCTGCCTCCGAGCCGAGGATCTTGCCCTTGAGGGAGGCCCGCAGGTGCCGCAGCTCGGGGCTGATGAGGCCGTTGAGCTGGTGGTTGTGGTGCGGGGGGTGGTGGTGGTGGCGGTGGTGGTGGCGGTGCTGCGGGCCCCCTTTGCCGCCGTCGCTTCCTCCTCCTCCTCCTCGCTGCTGCTGCTGCTCTCGTCCGCCCGCGGGTCCCTCCTCTTCCTCCTCCTCCTCTTCGGCCTCCTCGTCCTGGGCGCCGGTGCAGGCGGCGGCGGCGGCGGCATAGGAGGCGGCGGAGGAGGAGGAGGAGGAAGCAGCTCCCCCTCCTCCTCCTCCGGGGAAGGGGGAGAGCGTGTCCCCCTGCGGGGACAGGACGCTGCTAGGCCCCGGCGGTACCTCGGCCATATCCTACGGGAGAGACCGACACAAACTCACCGGGGAGGAGGAGGAGGAGGAAGGCGCCAAACCCAACGGGGGCCACGGGAAGGTGTCGGGGGGGGGGGGGGGGAGGAGAGGCGCGGCGGCCTCACGGGCCGCGCTCGGCGGGGAGCGGAGTGGGGGGGGGGAGCGAACAAAGGCACGCACGGTGCCCGGGCCGCGCCTCGCCGCCCCGCCGCGCCCTGTGGCGGCTGCCCCGCTCCCCCTGCGGGCGCGGGCGGCGCCGTTCCCGCAGCGCTCGGGGCCCGCGGTGCCCCCGCCGCCACCACTCACCGCCGCGTCTGGGCAGCTCCCGCTCCGCCGCCGCCAAGCGCGGCCGCCGCGGCCGTAAAACCCGCGGCCAGTTCCTGTCCGCCCTTACGACACTTCCTCTCTTGGCGGCGGCGCCTGGAGACGGCGGGGCGGGGCCGGCGCTCTCAGACGGGACCCGGGGCGGGGAGAGCGGGGCAGGGAGCGGGACAGGGCCAGGGACACGGAGTCAGTCTCTGGGTTGGAAAAGCTCTTTGAAGTCGTTGAGCCCAGCCCATTACTGAACACATCCAGTCTTTCATAGAGTCGGAGTGTCTATGAAAGTATCCATGTCTATGATCCTGAGCGGGGAGGGATCATGGAGTCCCACGCCCAGCCCTGCACAGGACAACGCCAGCAATGCCACCCTGTGCCTGACAGCGTTGTCCCAGATCCGAATTCTGTCAAGCTTGGCGCTGTGCCCGTTCCCTGTTCAGCCTGTGCAGTGCCCAGCACCCTCTGGGAGAAGAACCTTTCCAGATATCCCGCCTAACCCTGTCGTGCCTCAGCTCCTGCGGCTCCCTGGGCTCCCCAGAGTGGCCAGATCAGCCCCTGGCCTGCCCTGCTCTCCTCAGGCAGCTCTGGCTGCGCAGGTCTGACCTCTGCTCCTGGCCGGACACACCAAATGTCCTCAGCTGCTCCTCATGAGACCCCTCCAGACCCTTCCCCATCCTTTGGAATAGCTTTGTGTCTCTTGCTTTCAGCACCTCCATGGATGGTGACTCTGCCACCTGCCTGGGCAGTCCATTCCAGTGTCTGATCACCCTTCCAGTGAGGAAATTCTTCCTGATATCCATCCCCTGGCACATCTTAGGAGTGTGTCCTATTGTCCTGTCCCTGTTCCCTGGGAGCAGAGTCCAATCCACCTGGCAGGAGCTGTGCAGAGCCACAAGGTCCCCCCGATCCTCCTTTTCTCCAGGCTGAGCCCCCTCAGCTGCTCCTCATCGAACTTGAGCTCCAGATCCTTCCCGAGCTCCATTCCCTATCCCCAGACTTGTTCCAGTCCCTGAATGTCATCCTGGATTGTGAAAAATGTGTATTTTATGATTGGCTTTTCTCAAATATTAAAATGAATATTAAATGTGTTATGTTAGAAAGTTATGCTGTGTTAATTTTCTTAAGTAGTGTGTTAAATATAAATTTAGGTTATAACATCAGGTTAAGATAGAAACTGTACCATGTAAGATACTTTTTTTAAAAGAGAGGACTTGCAGCAAGATAGCAGCCACAGAAACCTAAATCTTTGAGAAAAAGAGAATTTTATGCTCCATTATCAGAAGAAATGAACTTCTTCCTGCCTGCTCAGCCGCCGTCAGGATTCAGAGGAAGAAGCTGACACTGACCAGACAGAATCCTGTGTTTGAATGGAATTTATGCATCATGGATGAGGTGTATGAATATGCAACAGGTTATTGTTTTTAAGAGTTAATCCTCTATTAATGTGTGTCCTTTTTCAGGCTTACTTTGCCCAGAAAGAGGTACCCAGACTGTCTGTAACTCTTTGTTTCTATTGCCTCATATTGTCCTAATCCAAATTGTCCAAATTATTTTATTACTCTAATTATATTGCTATTTTTATAACCGTTTAATTACTATTAAACTTTTAAAATTTTAAGAACAAGCGATTGGTGTTTTTCACGTGGATGGAGGCACCCAGGGCTGGCAGTGTGGCCCCAGCAGTGCCCAGCACAGGGGACAGTGGCTGTCTGCTCTGGATTTTGTTTGACCAGCCCGAGCCTGAGCAGGCACAGGCGCTGCCCACAAGGACCTTCCCAGCTGTGTTGAGTCTGGGGACAGCTGCCAGAGGTGTTTTGGTGACACTGTTGCTGATCAGAGCTCAGGAGTTGTTGCTTTTCCTTCCAAAAGTTGCATGAGATGCATCCATTCCTGCCTGGATGAGCCTTGGGCTGCATTGTGTGAGTGGTAACAGTGAAAATTCAACAAGGCTGAAAGAATCTCAAGCCATCTCTGCTGCTCTTCTGCCTCAAATAAATTCTTTTAAGATACTACAGCAACAAACAAGTCCTTTAGGTATGAATATTATATTAATGTGCACACAAAGCCCCTCAAAATGCAGAGAAATTGTGGGGTTTTTTTCTTTCCTCATGTAAAGCTTTGCAGGGCCCTCATAAAACCTGCTCATTTTCATTTGCTACAGTTATTTTTCAAGGAAGTGACAGGTGTGGGCTTAAAAGTAAAATCCAGGAACTGTTCCACATGTCCTAACAGGATTCTTTAATTAGGAAGAATTATTAGTGTGGGGTTACAGCCTCCTGTTTATTAACTGCTTAATGCTGAAGTGAAGTGGGAAAAGAGTAAAAGATTTGTTGGAAATTGAGGGAATTAAAGGCTTATATTCAAAGTAACTACTTAGGGAAATACTGAAATTTTGAGAAAGAAATGAATCCTTTAACATTTATTTATTCTGAATCCTTTTACATTTATTTATTCTTTTCCAAGTCTCCTTTGCCCCATCCCTGGGAGTGTCCACGGCCAGGCTGGATGGGGTTTGGAGCAGCCTGCTCTAGTGGAAGGTGTCCCTGTCAATGGCAGGGGGTTGGAACAAAATGATTTTTAAGGTGCCTTCCACCCCAAACCATTTAGTGATTATTCTATGATTCAGAAAGGTTAATTCATATTATCTCTACCCATGTTGGCTTTGTGCTCTGCAGATCTGTTCTTAAACACTTCTCTCTGCTCCACAGAGGTGCTCACATACAAAACTGTGCTCAAAGGTTTCATTTTTATTTTTCTGTGTGTGTTATCAGGCACCAAAGGACCCTTGTGGGCCCGATGGAATTGCTCTGGCTCAAGTTCACTGGCCTGGGGTAGTTTAAAGAGAAAGAGCAAACAAATGTTAATGTAGGACTTGCCCAAATTCTGCTCTCACTTCCATGTAGCTGCTGTGGGATTGGGAGAGTCAGAGCCACATTTTAGGGTCATGTCTGTGTGAAGAAGGCAATCCAGGCCAGGAAACATTGTTAGGGTGAAGATGATCTAAATCATCATGAAAGCTTGGTGTAGTGGAAGGGGAGTTGGAATAAAACGATCTTTAAGGCCCCTTCCAACCCAAACCATTCCATAGTTTTATGATTTTATTGCTGCTGCTGAGATATGCTCAGTCTGAGTTTAAGGTTGTCTTAATTCTCCTGTTATGAAAATAACTGCTTAGCTGCTTTGAAGGTGCATATTCTCAGCCAGAACCCACACCTTTTTACTCTTGCCCCTAATTTTAGGTACATTTTTCTCCTTAGTTTTCCTCTCACTGCTTTCTGAGCATCCCTCAGCTGTGAGCACACAGCCCATCACAAACCACATGTTCTGAGGCAGGGACGGGGCTCAGACCCAAACCTTGCTGTTTGTCATTCTTTGTTCAGTAACTCTGTGACCTTGGAGGTGCCCATGGTTAATTTGTTAAGAAAACAGCAACTTGGCAAACTTTGGAAACTTAGTTCCAGTATCTGGGAAAAGAAAGGGAGCTGCTGGTGGCCTTCCTCTTCTCTTCAGTGTTGAAGAACCTACCCTTTGATTTAGTTTCACAGTTGCTCTAAATGTATTATAGTAGAAAATGGACAAATAAATTTACCTTTGTTCCCTGTGGTAACAAAGTGACATCCCAGCAGCACCAGAAATAAGGATGCTGGGGACAAAATATTGAGCTGTACTTAATCTGGGCCATAAAATATAGGAGCAGGTCAGTGCTTAATAAAGAAATTGTTGGGATTTTTTCTCAAAGAAGGGGAAGTAGTTTGACATGAGGGTGTGACAGGGAAATAGAACTGAAAAGTTCTCTGTTGTTCTTCACTTATTAACAAAAAAGCTTTAAAAAAGTTACTCCTAATGGTGATTGCATTACTTGACCACACCAGTAAAGCAGTAATCAAGTCTATTTTTCCTTTCCATCTGTCCAAATAAAAAATAAAGTATATATTTTGGAATCTGCTTTTTCACATGGGCAAATAAAAGTTTTTTGTGGGACTTGTCATTGCTATGGCTCTGAGGGTGTTCCCCTTCCTGGGGTTTGCTCATTTGGAGTCAAGGTCAGCTTTGAGATTGATGCCTTGTGAAGGCTGACCTAGAACAGAGACTGGACTGAGCTAAAGAATAAAGAAGGGATTTATCAGGAGGCCTCAGTGGATCCACCTTGGGCAGCACGAGAGCCCAGCCAGGGCTGCACCCAAGATGAACCAAAATGGTCGCAAAATGGACAATTGATCACAGGGTCTCTCACTTCTATAAGTTCTGCTCTATTTGAATATTGGAATTCATTGTCCATTTCCAGCTTTAGCCCAGGCAGTCCCACCCTGCTTGTTTTTCTCTCTCCAGCCCACGGTGTTTGTGCTCTTGTGCTGAGATTTGGATCATTTGTCCTTGGTGCCCAGCTGGAGCAGGAATTGTTTTGTCTCCCTGCTCTGTGCACAGAGCTCACGATCCCCTGATATGGAGCTCAGAATTACACACTGCAGCGGTAGAGAATCTGAAACCTATAAAAGCTAAACCCTGTGGCATCAAGATAGGTCCAGCATGACCATTCCTGCTTCATCCTGTGCTCTCCATGGACTTGTTGGGCCATCTGGGCTCTCAGCTGAGCCTGGTCACTGTCACCAAGGTGTCTCTGCTTGCTTTGCTCAGGTGTGGAGCTGTGCCTGTGACACACTGGTGTCCTCACCTCTTCCACCCATCCCACCTCCCTGCCACACTCAGTCCCTTCCCTTCCCTTCCCTTCCCTTCCCTTCCCTTCCCTTCCCTTCCCTTCCCTTCCCTTCCCTTCCCTTCCCTTCCCTTCCCTTCCCTTCCCTTCCCTTCCCTTCCCTTCCCTTCCCTTCCCTTCCCTTCCCTTCCCTTCCCTTCCCTTCCCTTCCCTTCCCTTCCCTTCCCTTCCCGTCCAACTCTGCCATTCCCTCAGAGCAAGCCCAAACCTTGCCATGGTGAGCAGGAATCCTGCACTGATTCCTTTTTTTTTTTGGTGATGCTTTCAAAATTTAGAGACAGGCACTGTGTGGGCAAAGATGCTGTCATTCCACTGAAGCAGCCTGGCTCTGATCCTCTGCAGCTCCAATAAATACAAGAGAGTAGCAAAGATGTACCTGCAGGTCTGAAATTTCTGCACTGAACTCTGCATTTGGAGAGGAAATGCAACGTGTGCTGGCAGAGGTGGGAATACCAGGTCTGTCCGAGTTCCTGAAGCAGCAAATAGAGAATTTAAAATAGAATAAAATAGATTTTTTTTATAATTTAAAATTGTAAAATTTAATTTATTCTAAATGCTAAGAATTTAGTATATAAAAACATTACAGGGTTATAGGCACAGGGAAGGAGGAAATCAGGAAAATTAAAGTTTGTGTGAATGTTTCAGACAGTGTTGTTCAGCTCCCCCTGAGGGAAGTGGCTGTTTGAGGGCAGGGCTGGTGCTCAGGGAGGGAATCTGCCATGTAAAAGAGGTTAATGGGGAAAGGCTGCGGTTTGGGAAGTGTTGTAACCAGAGAAATCACCAGAGGGGAGTGTTGTACAGCACTCCAGCATCTGCAATTCCCACAGCACTGACCCCGTGCCACAATCCAAGTTTATTTTACCAGAGGAAGACACAAAAGTCACTGCCTGCGTCTCTTTTGACAGCAGGAACATTTTTCTCCGTGTGAGACAAGGATTTGTCATGTCAAGATCAATAAGCAGGAGAATTGCCATCTCCACCTCTGTAGCTGTGTTGAAACCAAGTGTGAAACGACAGTGAGGGGTTTGACAGGTTAAAAAAAAAGGAATACAAACCAGAGATGTGTGAAGGATGAGTCAATCATGACAATATTTATTTCATTTCTTGGCCTTACCTCTTTTTTTCATCCTACAAGAGAAATCATGAGAGTCTTTGATCACTGACTGGGAGCTGGCTGCTTTTTCCCTGTCTACTGTCAGTGGCAGGAAGAAGTCATGACTCAGCAGGAGGAAAAGGTGTGTCCATAACCTCATTCTCCTTCTGATAAGGTGCTCTTAAGCTTTTGAGGAAGAGTTTCCTACTGTCTGCTACCCTGCCAAGACTCCTTTTACTCCTCCCTGTCTCCTGAGAACACAGTGCCCTTCAGCAGTGCTGGAAAAAACAATGCAAAGAGCAGAGAAAATCTCTTTCTGTTGAGCCCAGGTTTGATGTGTGCTTAAAAACCCAGTGAAAATGCACTTAAGAGCAGAGATGCTGCTTCAGAGATGATTTCATGCCAGAGGATTGACTCCACTGTGCCTGGCATTTGGCCTGGGAAGCTGATGGGGAATGATTAATTTCAGATGATGCACTGCACTGTGGATGGCTGGAGACAGCTCTCCTCTTCCCAGACCTTAACTGAGAATGGGAAAGAAGGAAGAGTTTGGGGGAAGGTGCAAGTGTGACTTCCAGCAAAGCTCAATGTATGGCTGCAAAGCTGATGCTGGCAGCTGATCCCAGCTGGACCCAGCTGCCCTGGGAGCAGCCCTGGCACAGCAGGGAGGGTGCTGTGAGAATTGGGCATGTCTGCCTTTCTCATCCATCACTGTTCCCTGCTCCCAGCGTTGCACAAGGAGGGATTTGCACTTGGGCAAGCCAATGTGTTGCTCTCCTTGCATGAACTGCTCACCCACACACTGTGACCCATCCCAGTTCATGGTGTGAAAGGAGCACAGTGGCAGGAAATTCGGTGTAGTAACAGCCACCAGCAGTGTCAGGCTCAGTCTGGCCCCCTTGGCTGGGTTTGCCTTATAGCTGTCAAGGAGAACAGTTACAGCATATTAAAAAATCATGTGATGCTGTAAGTGAGCTTGCTGAAAGCTGTACAATGGAGACAGACCCAAATTGTAGTGTTTTGGGAAAAAAGCAAACCAAAATCCAATATTAATCTGCCTAAACCTGATTAAAATAACACATAGCAATTTAGGTCATTAAACTATGATCATTCTTTTTGTGCATGTCCTCTGCTTGTTTCTAATTTGCTGATAGATTCTCTAAGGAATGAAATATTTGATAAGTGCCTTAAAAAACTGCAGGTGAGGATGGAAATTTAATAAAAAATGGGAGGGTTGAAAGAAGCTAGGGAATTATGGGCACATCAGTTTACCTTCATTTTCCTGAGAAATCCTGGAACAAATAATCAAACAATTTGTATGCATGTAAGAGAGGACAAGGAGATTAGAGACAGTCAAGAACAAATCATATCAAATCAACCCCATTTCCCTCCATGGCAGAGCAACAGGCTTTGGGACAGAGGGGAAAACATTCAAGTTGTGAGTCTTGACATTAGTTAGACCTTTGTTGGGAAAGACATAAGCAAGACAAGGAAATATTGTAAATATGGAGTTAGAAAGAGCTGAGCACAAAGTGTTTCAGAGATTCACCAGGAAGGTGTAAGAGATGTGTACTGACCAGGAGAATTCTGAAAAATGTGACCTATATGAACAGTGAAGTCCTGCAGTAAACTCCTAGAGAGGTTATCATGGAAACCTCTCAAAAATAAAAATCACTCAGCTGATTCTACCCTGTTGCACAGGAACAGAATAAAGAAGGTTCTTGAGGTCTTTTTGTACTCTGCTTCTATTAAAACTCCAGCCATGTAATAACCTTTGATTGTCTGTAGTGGATTTTGCACCACAGAATTATGTGTGCAACAGGAAGCTCAAGCCATGTCACTCACATTAATGTCACTGGCAGAGCACTGAAAACAGAATTAGCAAAGCATTTTGTGACTGCCAATCTAATTTAGTAAAAGTTACATTGCCTGAGTGTTAATGAGTGTTCCAGTGTAAAGTGGTGTACAAAACTTGTTTTCTTCTCTTATATGATGCTACATGGACAAATTCCCCTTTCAACAGGATTCCACAATGGAGCAGAGGGGAAATAGCTGGCCTGGGAAGTGAAACTCCTGCTTGCTCCACACCACACTGCACCAGCACTGGGCTTGTCACTCTCCCTTCACTGTGGCATAGATATGTGAGATAACCAGAAACAGAAACTCCAAAGTGCTGCAGGGAATTAGGCAACTTAAACCACCATCCTTGCTAAAATTTATTACTGTGCATGTATAAACCCATTTTTATGCACTTAAGGCCAGTACATCCAGTCCTGGTATTTTACTTGGGACTGCTCATGACCTTAAGCTTAGATGTGGGTTAAAGTGTATTGCTGGCTGGGATCTCATAGTTTTGCCTGGATTTTTTATTCTCCCATTCACACGGAATCAATTCCTGATGCCACTGAACAATAACTCAGCTCTGGTTTCCCCAGGGGAGGAATCCAGCTCATATTCTACACTGAGCCTCATGCAGGGCCAGGGATAGGCAGAGGTATTTTGCTTTTGGGGAGGAAACCCAAGTTTCCACACTCCCTTCTGAGGCAGAAGAGAGCTGCCTGCAGTGCTCAGAATAGTTCAAGGGAATTTTTTTAATGCTTTCAAAAATATCCTCCAAGTGAGCCTTGGCAGTGTCTTCTGCACCACCTGCTAGTGATACTCTGGAAATCAGGAGTGGCTGAAGGAGGATAGTTGGAATAAAAGTTCCCTGAGAATTTCACCTTTGCACTTGTTTTGATGCTCAGCAAAGCCAAAGAAAAATAAAAAGGCACTTTTTGCTCTGAGTGTTTTTACTCTGTTCCTTCTCTCAAAAATCTGACTGGGGAGGTTTTAGCCACAAAGCTTCAGGACAGAGGATGTTTTGTTGATCCTTGGTTCCTGGAGGATCTCTGGATGTTGGTTTTGCTCTGAGCATGCACAGAGTGACCACCTAGCACAGGCAGTGCAATGCTTCTGCCCAAAGCATCAGAGGTCTGAACACGAGCCTGGTGAGGGCAAAGGGCAGCTGGGAGGTTGGGAAGCTGAACTTTGTGTTTTGTTGGCTCAGAGGGCAGGAGGTGGGGCTGGGGGCATGCTTGGATGGAGAGCAGCTGTTGGGTGTTGGTCACACTGGGCACAGGTTTGTCAGACCCTTCATCAAGAACAAGGTTTACAGAAATCCCATGCAAACCTCAAAACCCAGAGGAGTAATGAGTGTAAGTGGAAAAGAAGAAATGGTCAGACCCTGCCTGATTCAAGAGGCAGAGAACTCAAACCTCTCCTACAATTACAAATGGGAGTGCAGGTTTGGATCCAGTTCAGTCTGTGGATCATTTCCACACTCTCAGGTGGTGGTGCCCAGTGTGAGTACTGAAAATCAGGGATGGCACAAGGTGAGCTTTTCTCGTGCCTGTGAACCACACAATGGCCTTGGCTGGAAGGGGCCTTAAAGCCCATCCAGTTCCACCTCCTGCCATGGGCAGGGACACTTCCACTGTCCCAGGGTGCTCCAAGCCCCATCCAACCTGCCCTGGAGCACTGCAGGGACGGGGCAGCCACAGCTCCTCTGGGCACCCTGTGCCAGGGCCTCCTCACCTTCACAGCCAAGAGTTTTTTCCTAATATCCCATCTAATCCTACTCTCTGCCAGTGTGAGCCCTGCTTACACTGCATGAGAACAACCAGTCTGGCTTAGACCATGGATTGACCATCATTTGGCCCAGAGATGTGTCATTTTGCAATTTCCTGATGCGTGAGGGGTGTCCAAGTGGCTGCATCAGGACTGGCTGGGCACTTCAGCACTATGGATGAGTGCTGGATGCTGCAGACACTGGCCCCAAATCCTGTGTCTGCAGGCTGACAGCCCAGCTGAGCTCACTCCAGCCCCTGCACTGAAGGATCCTTGATTATTGCCTAATTTGAGCCTGGGGACTCAGCCATAACGAGTGGGTGATTGAATGAATCATGCCTCACTTTCTCTTCCCCAACACAGCAATTCACCCACATTTGTTCATTACTCAGACTTGTTTGCCAAATAATTTATGCACATAATTTCAGGGTCGGCAATTCATTCACATGCAGCCTGGGTGAGTGTTTAGCAATTGAAATGAGAAAGTCAAGATGTTTTGTTTGGGCTCACAAGTTTTTGTTTCTTGATTAAACTCTCAAAACCGTGTTGTAGGGGTGACTGCTCGTGTCAGCGAATTCAGAATGTAATTTTTGCATTTACCCTCTAATACACACATACATTCATGATGTCTTCACTTGCTAGTAAACACATTGATTGCAAAGTCTGTGAAAGGAGAACACCAAAGGAGCCTAAATTAAGCTAATAATTTGAAACAATGAAACATATGGAAAACTAACCTGTTGTGTGATCTTTTAATTCTGTGCAAAAGAAAAAAGGCTACACTGAAATCTGGCCAAAAAGTAAAGTGATAAAATGAGTACTGGATGCTTTCCAGCATCCTCTGAAATGTTCAGGGTAGAAAATGTCAAACTGCTTGAATTTGAATCTTTTAAAGAGAAAAAATAAGCATCAGAAGTATAACCAAGAAATCTCCTGGATGTGGTGATACTTAGCAGGGGAATGGAAAGTGGTAAATGTGGCACCAGATTTTAACACTGTTGTGTCATGATGGAAATCTATAACTCATAAATCCTTCTTGGGTACCCCAGTTCTGGTTCCTTTATGGATGTGGAAGGGGTGTACGTACATAAATACATACAGGGGAGTGGCAAATGGCTGTAGGTGAGGTGGAATTGGGAATGACAACAGTTTATGTGTGTTCAGGAGAACCAGAGGGAAGCAGCAGCTGAGGGTTTCCAACTATCTGCAAGTACTTGGCTCAAGAAGTTCCCAAGAGGAAAATTATTTGAGTCGGAGAGAGTAGCAGAGGAAACATCACTTCATGCTCATGCTGCTCCTGTACTTTTCCTAGATGTTCATTTTGGCCACTGCTGGAGATGAGACAAAAAGCGAGTGTGGGTTGGATGAGTCTGGATCAATGTGGTTGTGGAGCTGGGAGATGTCACAGACATATTTTATGAAAAATCCTTTTGCCAGGATCTTTTCTCCTGAGAAGCTGAGAAGCTTCAGCTTCCCCATGTTTTGCTGCTTTGGGATGTGATCTGGAGAATTGTTTACCCAGCATGTGAAATTGTTTTTTCTTGATGACCAATGACAGCCACCTATGTCAAGACTGTGAGCAGTCACAAGATTTTATTATCATTCCATTCTTTTCTTTGCTAGCTTTTTGATGAAATCCTTTCTTCTATTTTTTTAGTATAGTTTAATATATAATTTTCTTTTAATATAATATATATCATAAAATAATAAATCAGCCTTCTGAAACATGGAGCCAAGATTCTCATCTCTTCCCTCATCCTGGGACCCCTGTGAACACCACCACAGGGAGAGGCAGGAGGTGCTCTGGAAACCACAGCCTGGAAGCTCTTCATTCTGTAGAGGCAAACTGCAGGGATCCCCTGGGATACTCAGATATACTGGAGTCTCTGGAAGATTTTTAGCAGTTTTATTGCAATCATTTTTAAAATAAACTGTTTTATTATGGTGTTAGATGAAAGCCCTGTCAGGGATTTCTAATTGTTTAAAGAAAGGAGAGAAAATACAGAAACAATGGTCATTTTTCACTGCAGAGGGGTTATCAAGCAGATCCCCTAAAGGTCTAGATAAGCTCTTCAGGAACTGACCAGAAAAAAAGGGGATTTCTGAGGTGCCACACCTTGCTGGGATCACACAATTATGTGGGATGGTTTAACCTAAAGATTTGTGTTAAGGGAAGAGAATGGATCCCCACTCCTGCAGGGTAAACTCCTGGGAAATTCTGTCTTGGTAAGCTCCAAATAATAAACATGGGAAAGAGTAATTAACCATATATATGTAATCAGAGACTCTGATGGGTATTACCTGCTCAGGAAAGAAATCTGGGTGGGAATATTGATAACTCCATGGAGACAAGAATTTAATTCCCTGCAAAATACAAGAAGATAAACAAACCACTAGGCAGAGAAGGGAAAATCTGTGTCCTAATAATTTATTTATTTTTTAAACAATACCATGAGAATTATTAATAGACTTTAAGTAGCCAGGTAGCTTCCAAAATGTTTTCTGCTGTCATATTCTCCTCATAGGATGAGCATTCATGTGTTCCAACCTCTTGTGTATTTGTGTGATATCAAGAGCAATGGAGAGATAGGGCTGGTCAGTGGCCCTGTTTTGGAGCAGTGAGCAGTGACCAGGAGCTTCCTTGGCCTCAGATGAGCAATATGTCAGCTGTGAGCACTTTTGGAAGCAAGTGTTTGTCTTGGCTGTCCTGTTTTCCCTGGATGCCGTGGCTGTGTCCAAGCTGGTGCAGATGGCAGCAGCCAGAGTTAGGTCTTCATTCACAAATGGAAGGTGACAGGGAGCTGCTGCCAGCCCTGACCCATCTCCCCCATCACCTGTGCTGGGAGGGACATCAGCTTCACACCAAGCCCGAGGTCTGGCAGCTTGGTTTGGTTCCTTCAGTGGCTCCCAAACAGCTCCATCCAAATTCCCAGGGATGTGGGAGTGCTCAGCTCCAAACCAGACCTTGGCTCTACAGGATTCAAACCAACCCCTGATGAAGGGAATAATGATGCATCTGACTCCATGGATATCAGAAGGCTAATTAATGACTTTATTATACTATATTATTCTGTACTATTTTACACTACATCTAAACTGAATCTGCACAAGCACTCAATTCAGTTCCACTGCCCAGAATCTCATGATTATCTGCTGACTGACATGCTTGGCCCTGACAGGAAAAGGAAACAAATGTTGAAGATTGCAATGCAAGATGTTTTCAATTACCATCTATATGGCAGATTACCTTTGTCAAGTGGGCAGTTTGCCTTATCTCTCTCTCTGAGTGGCCACATTCACACCTCCCTCAGGAGGGGACATTGCTGATAACAGCTATTGAATGTCCCTGCATGGCTGATAAGAACTACAGCATCCCATTGGGAGATGTGAGCCCAGGGGGAGGAGCCAAGCATTCCTACCTGAATATAGTCTGGAGATCCTGGAATAACTGCACAGCTTCTCCACTGGATTCCCCAGAGGAACAGCAGCTGTTTTTTCCACTGGATCTTCAGAGGAAGAACACATCCTTCTCTACAGGATCCCTGCTCCAACAGAACCACCCCTGACACTGCAGGAGGGCTGAGCCACAATTCCAATGGGACTGCTGCCAACAGCCTGACCCACAGGGTGTCAGGTTGGGTTCTGACTCTGTCAATTTGTTCTAGTGCACTGCATTGTTTATTTTATCCTTTTATTTTTCCTTTCTCTATTAAAGAACTGTTATTCCTGCTCCCATATTTTTGCCGCTTAATTTCAAATTTATAGCAATTCAGAGGGGTGGGGAGGGTTTACATTCTCCATTTCAGGGGAGGCTCCTGCCTTCCTTAGCAGACTCCTGGCTTTCCAAACCAAGACAACAAAACCCCATCACTCTGGGTAAACAATCTCCACATTGCATTCTACTTTTGCACAAGCACAGGTACAGCAAATTAGATAAGAATTGTTTCTTCTTTCTCTGAGGTTCCTTGCTGCAATTCCCAGAAAATATCCTTGGGAAGTTGTGTTTTGCTTTTCTGTGTGAAGAGAAATGCAGCCACATAGCTCCTCACTGGGAGATGGAGCTGGGTGCTATGGTCACCGCCGGCTGCTCCAAAACAGAACCAGTGACCAGCCCCATCTCTCCATTGCTCTTGACATCACATTTTCTTGCACAAATACAAGGGAGGTTGGAACATGTGAATGCTCATACTGTGAGAATATGACAGCAGAGAACATTTTAGAAGCTACCTGGCTACTTGAAGTCTATTAGTAATTCTGATGGTATTAAAAAAAAAATTCCCTGCAAAATACAAGAAGATAAATAAACCACTAGGCAGACAAGGGAAAATCTATGTCCTAATAATTTTTTTTAAATGGCATGTGGGAATTCCCAGCCCTGTGGGGGTCAGCAGTCACCGATAATGTGAATTTAAAGCTCAGAGTTTTGCTCCCAAGCCCCTGCACACAAACCCCTCCGTGTTGGGCCTTGCAGCTGGTGCTGGCTGCAGAAGCTGCCCATCTGTGCCGAGGGAGAAGCCGTCAGCACTGACTCACTGCTCCACCACCTCCTCCTTTTGGCAGAAACCAGTACAGGCAGACTCAGAGGACCCTGGCAGAGCAGAGCACTTGCAGTGAGGAGTGGGGGTTGATGCTGAAGGGATGTGACACCAAACCATGCTCAGAGCTGTCATTCCCAGGTAGGAAAGTGGTTTCCATGGTCCTGTGTGGGCTCATGGAATCACTGCATGGACTCACTGCACTGTGGTGATTGTGAGGTCCCCAGGACGAGGTGAGAGATGAGAATTTGACTTCATGTTCTCAAAAGGCTGATATATTATATTATATTATATTATATTATATTATATTATATTATATTATATTATATTATATTATATTATATTATATTATATTATATTATATTATATTATATTATATTACATTGCATTACATTGCATTACATTACATTGCATTACATTGCATTACATTACATTGCATTATATTATATGCTATACTAAAACTATACTAAACTATAGAGAATGGATGCACCCAGAAGGCTAAAACAAGAAGAATGATAATAAAAACCTGTGACTCCTCAGAGCCTCGACACTGCTGAACCATGATTGGTCATTAATTAAAAACAATTCACATGGAACCAATCAAAGATGCACCTGTTGGTACACGATCTCCAGACCACATTCCCGAGCAATCAGATAATTCTTGTTTCCATTCTTTTCTGAGGCTTCTCAGCTTCCCAGGAGAAGAAATCCTGGCTCCAGGAGAGGCTGAGGGAGCTGGAAAGGGGCTCAGCCTGGAGAAAAGGAGGATCCAGGGGGATCTTCTGGCTCTGCACAACTCCCTGACAGGAGGGGACAGCCAGGGAGGGTCAGGCTCTTCTCTCAGTAACAAGAGACAGGAGAAGAGGAAATGCCTCAAGCTGCATCAGAGGAGCTTCATGTTGGTCATCAGGAGGAATTTATTCACAGAAGGGTTGCCAAGCATTGGAATGGGCTGTTCAGGGAAGTGATGGGGTCCCCAGCCCTGGAGGTGTTCAACAAATGATGTGGCACCCAGGGCTCTGGTCTGGTTGACAGAGTGGTGGTCAGTCAAAGGCTGGACTCAATGATCTTGTAGGTCTTTTCCAGCTTTAATGATTGTGTGATTCTGTGAAAGCAGATCTCAGACAACAGGTGGGAATTTCTAGATCAGTTTGCCTGGCCAAACACAATATCTACAGGCACCAACCCCTAAAACTGCAATAAACACCTTTGGCTCCCTTTACATGCACGGAAAGACATTTTTAATCCTGAGGTCTGTGTTCATCCTACACTCACTGGGTGAAGTTTGGATGGTCTTGCCCTAGGGATGCAATTTTCTAATAAAGAGCCTGAGTAACCAGCTCAGATAATGGAAATACTGAATCATTAAAGCTGAAAAAGACCTCTAAGGTCATCAAGTCCAACAATTAATGCAGCACTGCCAAAGATGAATTTAGGACACCTCTTAAAGGTCTGGGACAAGGTCCTACAGATGCAGGGACCCATCTCTGTAGTTTTCAGCTTTAAGGAGCCTGAAAGTAAAAACATCCTTGAGGCAGAAAATGCCTACCCAGACATGCTGCTGTTGGAATCCTGAATGCTGAGAATTTTAAACTTTCTGTGCTGAAGGGCACAGACCCTCAAGAGAATACTATATTTGACCTGAGGCCATGAAGAAGGCTTCCAAAATGCTAGATCAATATCTATATTGGGAATGGGATCTACCAAAGTTATGAATATGCATTTGTATTTTGGGTATTCAGTACTTGTATACATAAAAGAACTCTGGAATCACCTGTAAATTGTGGTGTGTATTTGGGAGCTATCCCAAAATAAACACACACTTTCTAACTTTAAACTGTTAGAGAGTTTTTTTGTCCCTCACCGTTGGATATCAGCACTAGGTCAATATCCATATTTTTCTCTCGAGATCTCTCACTGGTCAGAGTGACCTGAGAAAAGTTGGAAAGTCTCTTTCGCTGCCTGACGCTTGAAGAAGGAGTCAGAGCTCTTAATTTCTCGGTCTCAAGGTTGTTTATTGTGTCTTATCTGTAAAATTCTTTCTCCTGTCCAGCTGAGGTTTGCTCAGCAGGGCAGTTCCAGGCTCTCTGCCTGCTCCCAGGGCAGTGTTATGTTTTTGTACTAAAAACTACATGTACAATGTTTACAATTACTTCCCAATACTCATCACCTGTGTTAGACAGTGAGCTTCTACTCTAAACCAATCTAAAAGTGCCAGCATCACAGCAGAAGATGGAGGCCAAGAAGAAGAAGAAGGAGAAAGGCTGGACATGCCCAGATCCCTCCATTTTGCCCCCTGAGCCCCCATTCTAAAAACCCCAAAATCTACTTTTTCACCCTGTGACAAATTCACTGTCATTCTACTTAAACTGTTGTGGCTTGCATATCTTCATCTAAGGTTGGTAACTTGCTCCATGGGTCATAATCAAACCCACAGGGGCATTTTGGGCTCTGTGCTCTGAGCCCCTTGGCAGGGTCTGGGCTGCTCAGGACAGCCAGAGGGATGTCCTGGGTTCTGACATTTTTTAAATAAATCATGCAGAGGAGGAGAGCTTTTAGCAGCATCACACTGATTTTCCCAAAGCTGTGCTGCAGGCACACTCTTGTGGCTGCTCAGAGCCAGTGCACGCTGCTCGGGGCCAGCTCCGAGGGCACCTGGAGGCTCCTCCTGCCCCTCCAAGAAGGATCCAGCTCCTTCCTCACAGCCACAATGACCCAGGACACTGTGGCAGCCCCCAAGGATGCTGTGAGAGCCTTCCTGAGTGCTTTATCCAGCTCTGGCTCAGAGTGCCCTGAGGCAGTGAATAATTTAGCACTGCTGATATTAACGCTGTGCCTCGGGAATGAGCCTGGTTCTGGGAAAAGAAACACCCAGCTGCTGGGCTGGGGATGGGGTTTGGGGTCCCCAGTCCATTAAGAGCTGCAGGATTTGTGTCACCCCCCACAGGGCATCCTGTATGACTTTATTTATCCTGGAAATGCCTCCTCATCCTGCCCAGGTGAGCAGCTCTGGATGTTCCCCATCCTCCATCTCCACCTCTGCTGCAGGTGCTGGATCTCCTCTGCCTCTGCTCTTTGGGGTTTTGCTGAAGGAGCAGCAAACCCCTTCCTTGCTGGCAGCCTGGGTGAAAGCTCATCAGCCCTGCTTCTACAGCAATTGGCTGTGAAAATCCCAATACCAGCAGTGGTGCTGAAATTGGATTTTTTTTCCCTTTCCCTTCCCTTTTTAAAAAATTTTTCCATTGCTGTCAGGACATGAAGAACCCATCCAGGAGGCTCCACTGTGCATTGTCTGAGGTCCTGGGGTCCAACAGAGACACAGCACCAGTGACCCCACTGGGTTCTTGGTAGTCTGAGCAAAACCTCCTTTCCCCCTATTTTTGGGAGTGAACAGAGTCAGGAGGATTCCCTTGGCTTTTTCCCCTCCTTCTCACCTGCTTGCAGCATTTCCCTGCCCTCTGGAAAACACAGAGGCTGTGGCCCTGCTGTGCCAACTCCACAGGCTGTGCTGCTCATCCAGACCCTCTGCTTCCCAAAAATCATCTCATTGTAGCTCTGCTCTGTGGGTTTCAGAGCAGGCTGTGCAAGGACAGGGATCCCTGAGAAGAGCTGTCTCAGTCTGAGCTACACATGTACATGAAAAGAGAGAAATGGACAGGAAATCACTGGAACTGAAGTGGAATTACAAATGCCAGCATCATTTGTCTGCTTTGGGTGCATTCAAACACAAAGCAGGTTGTTCTCTGAGAGACCCTGGGGTTGTTTCTGTGTATTGATCACCTTGTTCCCATTCTGCCCTAACACTGCAGGCATCATTTGAGAAAGTTGCATTTAAAAACCATCCCCAAAACTGAGCTGCCCAAATCCAGGCCTGAGCTGTTTGGTTGGGCTGTAGGACAGGGAAGTGGTTTGAACAAACACTGGGGCACTGCCTTGTGATGAAACAGAAAATCCCAGAGACCCTGGGTCCTTGAATTCCAGAACCCCAGAATGGTTTGGGTTGCAAAGGGACCTGAAAGTCCATCCAGTTCCATCCCCTGCCATGGCAGGGACACCTTCCACTGTTCCAGGCTGCTCCAAGCCCCATCCAACCTGGCCTTGGGCACTTCCAGGGATCCAGGGGCAGCCACAGCTTCTCTGGGCCCCCTGTGCCAGGGCCTGAGCACTTTCACAGGGAAGAATTTATTCCCCAAATCCCATCTAACCCTGTCTTTGTCAATTTGAAGCCATTTCCCCTTGTCCTGTCCCTCCATCCCTTGTCCCCAGCCCCTCTCCAGCTCTCCTGGAGCCCCTTCAGGCCCTGCCAGGGGCTCTGAGCTCTCCCTGGAGCCTTCTCCTCTCCAGGGGAGCACCCCCAGCTCTCCCAGCCTGGCTCCAGCCCTTGGAACATCTCCATGGCCTCCTCTGGACTCACCCCAGCATCTCCACATCCTTCTCAAGCTGGGGCCCTCAGACCTGAACCCAGTACTGCAGGTGGGTTTCTAAATATTAATATTTTTTTTATTTTCTTGCTGATGGGAAACATGGCATATTTGCATTTTTGAGCCTGAATAATTTTAATTCAGTTTTTTATTGTACAAGCTCAAGAGGAACATTTACTTTGTTTTCACTGATTAGTTATACAATTATTCCTTTCAGATACCACATGAACCATGAACCATAATATTGTATTCTTTGCTAATACATTTTGGCTGAGGTATTTACATGAAAACACAATACATAAATGTAATGAATTTTTCAAATGAACACATCGGTAATATAAAGTAATCTTTTTTTTTTTTCTTCTCCTGTACACCAAAAATTCATTAAACTTTTCTCAATTAGCAAACTGACTTTTCTAAATAAGCTGCTGATTGAGCAGGAGCCACGAGCTGGATTTGATAACGTTGGATGGTGCCTGTCACTGGGGAGGGAGAGATTATCCCTGCCAGCCCAGGGCAGGCATCTCCTGCTGGATCTGACACCTCTTGGAGGGGGAACCACTTCCAGCTGCTCACCAGCGAGGAGTCAGGGCTTGCTCATGCCTAAATGAGAATAATCTTCTGTCTGGGAGGTGAAATGAAGTCCTGGGATGAGTCCAAGCTCCAGGCCTGTGTCAGCATCTGTGCCAGCCAGGTCAGGGAGAGGAGGAAGCTGGGAATGAGGGAGGACAAAACTGTCACAGACATCTTTTATGAAAAATCCTTTCCTTAGGATTTTTTCCTCCTGAGAAGCTGAGAGGCCTCAGGAACAAAATGTAAACAATGATTATCTGCTGCTGTGGAATGCAACAGGTGCATCTGTGATTGGGCCATATTGGATGTTTGTAATTAATGGCCAATCACAGTCAGCTGGCTCAGACTCTCTGTCCAAGCCACAAACCTTTATCATTCTTTCTGATTCTATTCTTAGCTTAGCTGTCCTTCTGATGAAACCTTTTCTTCTATTCTTTTAGTATAGTTTTAATGTAATATGTATAATAAAATAATAAATCAAGCGGTCTGAAACATGGAGTCAGATCCTCGTCTCTCCCCTCATCCTAAGACCCCTGTTAACACCATCACACAAAACCTGGTTAATTTTCAGCTGGGTGAAGGCACAGATGTGGCTGTTCATGTTCCTGCAGAGCTACAAGTGTGGCAGAAGGGTTCAAAGCCAGGCTGGACAGAGCTTGGAGCAGCCTGGCCTATGGAAGGGGCTGGAACTGGATGAGCTTTAAGGTCCCTCCCAACCCAAACCATCCTGGGACTCTGTGATTATGTTCAATGATGGCACAAACTGTTGCAGCCTGGAGAAATAAAGTCTTGCTCCTTCTGAAGTCAGCACTGTACTCCTTTATATATTTTTAATTTTATTCATCGTCTTTTTATTTTCCATAGAATCCAAAGGTAGTAATTCCTTTTGTGGAGTCCTTGCAATATTCTCTGCAGAAACCAGGGGCTGATGCTGAAATCTTGGTCTCACTGAAGTTAGTGGGGAGCTTGCTCCTGGCTTTGTTGGGGGGATTTGGCTCTGGACGTGTCTTTTTGTGTGAAGTGGAATAAATCCATCAGGAGTGGAGTGTCTCAGCACAATGAACACCTCCCAGTGCCTTTCACACAGATCATACTGTTATATCATGTGCCTGACCTACTTTGCTTTAATAAGCTCATCTGTGTGCAGTGGAAGATAAGCAAAACCACTCTTCTGACACAAAAATCCATCCTGTCCATCAATATGTGTGTGCTGCTCTGGGCAGGGGCTGATCCTGGTTTTCCCTCTCATGGCATGAAAGTAAAACTTCCACTGGCATCCAGTGAGGCCCAGACTGGGACACCTGGAAAAGGTTTCCAGGAAAGCTAGAAGCGTTCCAGGCCAGGTTGGATGGGGTTTGGAGCAACCTGGGATAGTGGAAGGTGTCCCTGCCCATGGCAGGGGGTGGAACTGGATGGTCTTAAAGGTTCCTTCCAATCCAAACCATTCTGAGATTCTGGTGACTTGACCCCATGTATGGGTTTGGAAAGACAGGAGTCTGCTAAGGAAGGCAGGAGCCTCCCCTGAAATGGAGAATGTAAACCCTCCTCAGCCCTCTGAATTGCTATAAATTTTAAATTAAGGGGCTCTCAGGCAAAAAATACGGGAGCAGGAATAACAGTTCTTTAATAGGGAAAGGAAAAATAAAAGGATAAAATAAACAATGCAGTGCACTGGAACAACACTGACAGAGTCAGAACCCAACCTGACACCCTGTGGGTCAGGGTGTTGGCAGCAGTCTCACTGGAATTGTGGCTCAGCCCTCCTGCAGTGTCAGGGGTGGTTCTGCTGGAGCAAGGGATCTTGTAGAGAAGGATGTATTCTTCCTCTGAAGATCCAGTGGAAGAAGAGGCAGCTGCTGTTCCTCTGGGGAATCCAGTGGAGAAGCTGTGCACTTATTCCAGGATCTCCAGATTATATCCAGGTAGGAATGCTTGGCTCCTCCCTCTGGGCTCACATCTCCCAGTGGGATGCTGTAGTTCTTATCAGCCATGCAGGGACATTCAATAGCTGTTATCAGCAATGTCCCCTCCTGAGGGAGGTGCGATTGTGGTCACTCAAAGACAGAGATAAGGCAAACTGCCCACTTGACAAAAGACAACTGCCATACAGATGGTAATGGAAAAACATCTTGCCTTGCAATCTTCAACACCGCATTACAGGGCTGGGAAGGACAAGCAGTCAGCCTCAGGGCCTGGACATGGACAAAGAGCAAGGAGTGGGATCAGTGGTGGGATTCCAAAATTGCGTCGTGTTGTTCCACATGTTGGCATATGCAGGGCTCAAGAGGGTTTGTGTCCATCTCCTCTGGATAAACCATGAATGTTTCTCTTGGAACATTTTGTTTTTCCAGGGTCACCATGGGGCCTCCCAGGGTTGGTGCTCCCATGGGACAATCCAGGCTCTTGCTCCTGCAGAGCATCTTCATGATTGGGTTTCCCACCAGTGCAGCTGAGCATGGGCAGCCCCATCTCCTGCATCTCTGCCTCTGGATGGGCAGAATCAGAGAATCACAGAATATCCTGGACTGGGAGGGACCCACAAAGAGCATCAGGTCCAACTCCTGGCCCTGCACAGCGCCAAGAATCCCACCCTGTGCCTGAGAGCATTGCCCAAATCCTCCTTGAGCTCTGACTTGGTGCCTGGAGCACCTCCCTGGAGAGCCTGGATATCCCCTCCTACCAAAAGACTGATGTTCCCTTGGAAAATCCCAGCCTTTTCTGGGAAAGCTCCCCCCACCAGCTGTGCTGGATATGTCAGGGTGGGTGTTATGGCTCTCACTGTCAGAGGCATCCCTGACACAGCCCCTCTGAGTTCAAAGCCTTTCAGCAGAGCACAAAAGCTGGTTTGGCTCCCAGAATAGCTCCTGCACGAGACGTGGCAAATGACAAAGCTCATTACCTGGGTCGCGTTCTGGGGCCTAGGTGGAAAATTCCTTTGTGAGGGAAAATCCTGCCTAAACCAGCCCTAAACCTGCCTTTCCTGGGCTGGGAAGAGGTGGGAGCACAGACAGACCTGGCTGAGGAGCAGGGAGGTGTCACAAACATCTTTTATGAAAAATCCTTTCCTTAGGATTTTTCCTCTTGAGAAGCTGAGAGGCCTCAGGAAAAAAATGTAAACAATGATAATCTGCTGCTGTGGAATGCAACAGGTGCATCTGTGATTGGTCTCATGTGGGATGTTTCTAATTAATGGCCAATCACAGTCAGCTGGCTGGGACTGTCTTAGTCACAAGCCTTTGTTATCATTCCTTTTATATTCTTAGCTAGTCTTCTGATTAAATCCTTTCTTCTATTCTTTTAGTATAGTTTTAATATAATATATATAATAAAATAATAAATCAAGCCTTCTGAAACATGGAGTCAGATCCTCTTCTTTTCCCTCATCCTGGGACCGCTGCAAACATGGTCTCAGGGAGGTGAGCAGGATCCTTGTTGTAACCATGAGCACAGAACCAGATTGCATCTGCGGTGCCCTCCCTCTTTCTTTTATTTTTTCTGCTTTGCTAGTGGATTTAGGTCAGTATTTTTATCTTTGCTTCCTTCTTTATTTATTTATTTGTTTGTTTGTTCTCTTCTTTACTTATTTTTTTAAACAGACAGAAGATGGAAAAATAAATAAATAATGCTAACAGTGTGGAGTGTCGCAGACATCTTTTTATGAGAAGTCCTTTCCTTAGGATTTTTTCCTCCTGAGAAACTGAGGGGCCTCAGGAACAAAAAGTAAAATTGTTGTGGAATGCAACAGGTGCATCTGTGATTGGTCTCATGTGGTTGTTTTTAATTAATGGCAAATCACAGCCCAGCTGGCTCAGACAGAGAGCCCAAGCCACAAACCTTTGTTATCATTCTTTGCTATTGTATTCTTAGCTAGCCTTCTGATGAAATCCTTTCTTCTATTCTTTTAGTGTATTTTTAATGTAATATATATTATAAAATAATAAATCAGCCTTCTGAAACATGGAGTCAGATCCTCGTCTCTTCCCTCATCCTGGAACCCTGTGAACACGGTCACAGTGGAAGACAGAGATTTGCTTTTCATGTTCTCCCCGTTTTGGAGACACAGGGATTTTCCAAGCATTGCTGTGATTGATTCAGCCTTGAGGATGAGAGGTGGAATAAAGAGCATCATTTCAGCCACTGGAAAAACATGATGGGATCATTCTGCATGAGCTTCACCCCAGCTCTGATCCTGACCTACCTCTAGTTGTTTTCTCCACCTGAGGAGCAGCAGGATAACCCAGTGTTTTCAGGGTCTCAGGGCCTGATCCTGGCTCTGTTGGGAGCACTGGATAAATGCCTGTTCACAGTTCCTCCAGCCTGGAGAGCTTCATGGCTTGCCCTGACCCCAACTTTCTAAAGGTCTGTGGCAGCTGCTATGAAAATTCTGGTCTGTGTTTTCAAACAAAGACCTTTCCTCTGGAGCAGCAGCCAAAAGGAGTGGCAACTTCTGGGTAGAAAAGACATGGAGACATAATTGAGGTCTCTGCCAGCCTCTGATTGAAATAACTGCTTGCAGGGTGTCATCCATGGAAAAACTGTTCTTTTCCATCCACCTGGCAACAGCAGCTGTGACCTACAAGCTGCTTCTGGATCCAAGAGTCGTGTTTGGGAGGAAGGATCAGGTTTGTTCAAAGCCAGGCTGGACAGGGCTTGGAGCAGCCTGGCCTATGGAAGGTGTGGAATGGGCTGGAACTGGATGAGCTTTAAGGTCCCTCCCAACCCAAACCATCCTTGGACTCTGTGATTATGTTCAATGATGGCACAAACTGTCACAGCCTGGAGAAGTGAGGCCATCCAAACCATTGCCAAGCCAGTTTAGGGCCCTGTGAAGCAAAACCCCAAAGCAAGAACTTGAAAATTAAGCCCAAGTTGAAGTTCTTTGCTGAGTGGGGCTGGAATGTTCCTCCTCACCCACAGGCTTTGAGGAACCTCATTTTCTCACCCAGCTATGGTGGAAGGCAGTGTGGAAGACACTTTTGGTGTCAATGTGGTGAAGCAGCTCTCAAGATTAATTTAACCCTTTGTGTTTTGCCAGTGAGATGAGAATGTGCCATGAGAACCCACAAATGTTGTTGTGAATCCTGGAAATTGGTTACCAACATCCCTTTAGGGTCAGCAGTGCCTTTGTTTGCTGTTCCTGATGTTAACATTTGGTCCTGTGGGACATCTTTGGCTCCTGTTTTTTGTGGTTAATCACAGCCTTTGTGCAGTCTCCCCTTTGCTGGGGGGGAAAGGCTAATGCAGCCCTCACTGTGCCTCTGCTGCTGGCTGGGAATTGTCAATAGGTCATAAATAAATCCAGCGCTGCACAGGAAAGACAATGAGATTATACATCCTCCTACTACTGCCAATTACAGTAAGAGCAACAATTATAAGGTAGCACTCCTACAGCTACCCCGGGGAGAAAATGAGAGGAAAATGTTCCATTAGCCTAATGAAGAGAGAGTGGTGGAGCTGCAGTCAAATTTTCTCACTATTAGCCCTGACTGTGTGCCACTAACACACAGGGGAAGCAGGAGTCATAGGGTAGCAATTAAAGTTGCTGGCAATTAACCCCTGCCACGTGCATGCCTCTAATCTGATGAGAAAATTAAAAAGAGGCACGGGTGCATTTTCTCACCGTTGGTCCCCAGAATGCACAAAGTGGCATTTGCAGGTGACAATGAAGGTTTGTCACCTCTGTGGCCTGGGAAGTGCCACAGGTGCTGTGGATTTGGTGTTAAAATGTTCTTGGGAGTGCTGGGGTGAGGAGAAGCCATGTGGGGATGGCTTAAACCCCCACAATTTAACACAGAGGAAAGAGTTACTGCTGCATTTCCTCATTAGGAAAGGATGGGGAATTCTCTGCTGTCCTGCCCCTGCCATAGCCCCAGAGCAGAAAAAAAGGAGAAAGATCCACTTTGGGAGTAGAAATGGGAAATATAAGGGATATCTTGCTGGATTGATATTGAAATGAAAACCTGAGCCCTGGCTGAGAACACCCAGTGGCCATGCCAAAAGCTGCTGCTGCATTTCTCCTGGGGTCAGTGCTTTGGTCAGTGCAGCCCAATATTTACCAAAGTTTCCTGAAATATTGCTGTTTCCAGGACTTTTTAAGGGAAGAGAAAGACTGATGTCTTGAAAATCTGCCCAGAGCAAGCATTAGGTGTTCTGATGTTTAATGGTGTCTCCTGAGGTGTGTTGCAAAGCCACAGATCAATTCTCAGACCAAAAGTTCTGGACCAAAATTCCAAACCCACACTAGCAAGGAGCCAGGCCTGCTCTTCAAATTCCTCATTTCTGCTGTTGCCTCAGTGTCACGTTAATATCAGCTTGAGGATCACAGTCAGGAGCCAGATTGGCATCTGGCTGGGGGATTTGGCCTGGGATGGGAATTGGCTTTATTTCCACCCCATAAAATGTGAGAAGGGAAAAATCTGTTTTGGGACCTCACACAGACTGGTGGTGTTGGAGAATCTCAACGCTGCTTGGGCTGTAACAGAATTATCCTCAGAAAGCTCCTCTGGAGGGAATGTCAGGACCTTCTTGGGATCACTTACAGATCCTTCCCTCAGGGGAACAACAACCTTGTTTTTACCAAGGGGCTCCTGGCCAGGCAGCTTTGGTCTGGAAGCCACATCCTGGAGCAGGAATTAACCCAAGGTGTTGTTATGGGGTTGTGGGGTTTGCTGTCTGCAGCTGCCCCTGTTCCATCTGTGCAGGACTCTGTGCCCTGTGACGGTGCTCGCAGGGGTCTGAGGATGAGGGAAGAGACGAGGATCTGACTCCATGTTTCAGAAGGCTTGATTTATTATTATATGATATATATTACATTCAAACTGTACTAAAAGAATAGAAGAAAGGATTTCATCGGAAGGCTGGCTAAGAATAGAATAGCAAAGAATGAATAACAAAGGCTCTGTCTCGGCTCTCTGTCCGAGCCAGCTGACTGTGATTGACCATTAATTAGAAACAACCAACATGGCCCAATCACAGATCCACCTGTTGCATTCCACAGCAGCAGATAATAATTGTTTGCATTTTGTTCCTGAGGCCTTTCAGCTTCTCAGGAGGAAAAATCCTAAGGAAAGGATTTTTCATAAAAAGATGTCTGTGACAGTGCCCCACATCCCAGGAGGGTTTGTGGCACATTCCCAGCAGAGGTTTTTAAGCTGGGAGGGTTATCCCAGCTGGATTATCCCATCTCTGCCATGGGAGGGGTTGCAAAGGCAGGAGAAGGAGCCCCTTGTGCTTGAGCTGGGCATGGTTCCCAAGCAATCCTGCATCCCTGGGGAATCCCTGTGGGCACAGGCTGGGGTCCCTTCAGTGCCTCCCAGGCACTGGGATGTGCAGCTGCAGCCCCTTCCTCTCCAGGGCTGAGGGGCCCAGCCTGAGATGCTCCTGCTTTGCCATTTTTTGGGGAGCAGCCATGGGCCAAGCCCTGCTAATTCCCTTGTACAGCTTTGGATCACCCTCCCTCAGCTGCACTGCACACTTTTCCTAACTTGCTGCTCAGCAAAAGGGCAAAAAGCACGTTTTTTGCCATGCCTACAAGCACACAAAGGCTCTCCATCCCTGTCCTTGCCTTTTTTCCCTCTGTGAGCTCTCTGCCTTCTGAGGTGCCCATCACTGCCACAGATTTATTTTATTTTTGGTAACTCGTTTCCTGAGTCTCAAAGAGAACTTGGCATCCATTTATTTGTGTGACATTGGCAATGAGAAGCAGGGTGGGAGTCTTAAAGCCAGCAGAGAGGTTTGGAAGCACAAAGGGATGATGGCTAAATCTTAATTACCTGCTCAGAGAGGGTGTGCCTGCACAGCCCCTGGGTGATTTGTTGCCAGAGTGGTGCTGGGGCAGGGGGGAGGAAGATGATGGCTCTGAGGCCACGTTGAACTCTCCAGAGAATCCTTTCCATGAGTTAGAGGTGGTGGGGCTAAAAACTTCCCTGCTCTGAGCGATTTGTGTAGTAATTTCTGAGCTGACACGCACTACATGGCAAATCTGAATTCCACTTTTAGCCCTGTTAAGAGATAAGGAACAGTGATTATTATAATTACCATGTGGTTACTTTATTGGTTAAATTAACATTTCGTTGTTGGGGTTGCTGTGCAATATACAATATTATTTTACCTACTGTGCCTTCAAAGTCATCTTGTCACAGCAACAGCATGGCAGCATGGAAAAAGCCTTTTAACAAGTAGGTAAATACATGCCTTTGGGGGAGGCAGAGCGATAATTATGTCAGCTTCAATACATTTGACAGTGGAAAAAAAATGGCTAAAAATAAGTTGAGTCAAAAATGAGAGAAAATATTGAATGCTAGAAATAAGGCCACTGGAATTAAAAAGGTGCAAAGTGTTTAATGCAGTGGCCTTGCTCTGTAGATCAGGTATCAGGAGTCCAGCTACTCACAGGGCTGGGCTGCTTTAGGTTTACAAGGGTGTGTAAAGGAATCCTACAGCCCCTCTCTGGGGATAAAGGGAGATTTATTGCAAATCCCACTCTCTTGGTTTGGAAAGACAGGAGTCTGCTAAGGAAGGCAGGAGCCTCCCCTGAAATGGGGAATGCAAACCCTCCCCACCCCTCTGAATTGCTATGAATTTTAAATTAAGGAGCTCTCAGGCAAAAATATGGGAGCAGGAATAACAGTTCTTTAATAGGGAAATGAAAAAAAATAAAAGGACAAAATAAACAATGCAGTGCACTGGAACAACACTGACAGAGTCAGAACCCAACCTGACACCCTGTGGGTCAGGGTGTTGGTGGCAGTCCCATTGGAATTGTGGCTCAGCCCTCCTGCAGTGTCAGGGGTGGTTCTGTTGGAGCAAGGGGGATCTGTAGAGAAGGATGTATTCTTCCTCTGAAGATCCAGTGGAAGAAGAGGCAGCTGCTGTTCCTCTGGGGAATCCAGTGGAGAAGCTGTTCAGTTATTCCAGGATCTCCACATTATATCCAGGTAGGAATGCTTGGCTCCTCCCTCTGGGCTCACATCTCCCAATGGGATGCTGTAGTTCTTATCAGCCATGCAGTGACATTCAATAGCTGTTATCAGCAATGTCCCCTCCTGAGGGAGGTGCGATTGTGGTCACTCAAAGACAGAGATAAGGCAAACTGCCCACTTGACAAAGGCAATCTGCCATACAGATGGTAATGGAAAACACCTTGCCTTGCAACCTGGAACACCCACCTAGAGAATTGAACAGTACAGAACCACAGAATGGTTTGGGCAGGGACACCTTCCACCATCCCAGGCTGCTCCAAGCCCTGTCCAGCCTGGTCTGGAACACTTTCAGGGATGGGGCAGCCACAGCTTCTGTGGGCACCCTGTGCCAGGGCCTCAGCACCCTCACAGGAAACAATTTATTCTGTATATCTGACCTGAATTTCCCCTCTTTCAGTCTTATCCCATTTCTCCTTGTCCTACCCCTACAGTTCCTGGCTAGAGTCCCTCTCCAGTGAGCTCATTTTGTTCCATACATGGCCATGGATAAAAGAAAACCAGGGTACACCTTTCCTCTCCATCCTTTCTTAGTGCATGATGATATTTCAAGTTTTCCTGCAGAATCCAATCTAGCTGGGCAGGGACGGGAGTTGATTTTTGCTTGAGCAAATTGTTTAAGGTGGGGCTTTTGTGGAATTTGGTGGCAACGTTGTGCCAGACACGAAGCAAAGATGGGGAAGAGGTAACGTGGGAGGAAAATGACACAAAAGGGTGTTTTATGGAAGTTCTGGGCTTTCAGGAGGAAAACAAAGCAAAACCTCCTTGTAGGCGGGTGAATCTTGCAGCAGAAGCTTTGCTGGCCAGAGTGGCCTCATTGCAACTCAAGCTGGGGCAGCTTTGGAGATCAAATGGACCTTGGTCATCATCCAAGGGCTGGCTGAGTGTGGCAGCAACCCCCCAGAATTGGCTGGAGTTGTTACGGGTCACTCTTTGCTTGCTGGGAAGAGCCAGAGTGAACATCCTGTGTCTGCTGCAGGGCTCGCCTTGCTGCATTACCTCAGGATTCACTCTCCTGCTGCTTCTGGAGTGCAGGACAGGAGAGATTTTGTGGCTCATGGAATGCTCCAGTTTGAGATCTACAGGCAAAAGATCACCCCCAAAAGATCACCTCAAAAGAGGAGTGATCATCATCTTACCTTTCTAGAGAGAGGTGGCCAGGAGCAGCCAGCACACAAATCCTGCCCCTGGGACCAACACCCTCTTTGCTGATGATCTCTCTGGTCTTTCCTTCCACAGAAGAGAAGAAAACCACAGAAAGAGAAGGAAACAACAGAAAAAGAGACAAATTCTGTCTGTGAACAAGCACGCCCTCAGCAGGAGAGAGGGAAGGGATTTGGGGTTTAGCTTTCCCAAATAATTGGCAAGGACAGAGCTGGACTTGAGGTGCAGAAAGCATCAAGAGCAGCCCTGCTCTCCGCTATGTGCCAAGGAGGAGGGTGCCAAAGGGGATTGTCCCTTGTAGCAGCTGTCCCAGGGTTTTTGGGGCAGAGCCTGGAGATGCTGCACCCACTGGGACATCCCCAGGCACAGGAGCCTCCATGGGACCAGCACTGCCCCGTGAGGAACTTGGTCATTGTGATTGTTCTTCCAGTTCAAACCATTCACTTGGCTCCCAGCTGGGCCTTTTCCCTTTTTTTTCCCCCAGCATTTTATCCTACAGGTGTATTGGTGCTTTATTACCTATAAAATAAAGTCCTGGGCATAATTCAGAGGAAGGATGTCTCATGATGTGCTTATGATTTCCTGCTTGTGTCCATTCCCCCAGCAGAGATTCCACTCCCTCTCCACAACTCACTGAAAGTAAAAAAAATTCAATGAAATTGCAGCTGTGAGCTTGGAATTATTCTTTTTACAAACTAATGAGTTTCCCATGAATATGGGGCTACACCACCACACACAATTAACAATGCCCATACACAAGTTTGCATCTGTACAAAGCATTGATTAGACACTTTTTGAATGAATTATTTACTGTGTGCCTTGGTCTCCATGAGGGAATGCAGCAGGACTTTTGCATGAAGCACATGGCAAGTCAGACATATACATAAAGTGACATTATTTTTGAAGAGAACTTAATTTGGAATCAGAAGAAATCCCTCATGATCCCAATACATAATGTGCTTTTTTTTTCCTTAAAAGGAGTCCTTGGGGACAAAAGCTTTCTCCTGAGGGTAATCTTCAAAATCTGACTACCCTTTCCTTAGGCTGGGAGCAGGAAATATGATTTTATTGTTTTTCCCCCACAATAAAATGCTTGTTCCCATTGCTCTCCTCTCCAAACAGCACAGCCCATCCCGAGCGGCCGAAGATGAGACTAATCTACCTCCAACACTCCAATAAATAAAATGTAAATGTTTGTCACGAGAATGCCTCCATTGTCAGCACCATCCCAGGATTTTTCAACCTTTGACTCCCAGCAGTGACCGGCTGAGTAGCAACAGCCGAGTGCTGAAAGAATTTTTCAACAGCAATTTGCTTGTTCCAATTTGCTTTTCAGGGCTGCTGCTCAGGATTGCTGGCCGGGGCTGTAAAAGGATCTCATCCTATTAATTTGGCCCAGCTTCCCCTCTTGTTCTGGTCATATTCAGTTTCTCTGGGAGTTCCAGTGAGTAAGTTAATTGAATTGGAAGTGCCACCAGGCGCTGGCTGTTGGAGCTACGGTTTCATGTCGGAAAAGCAGCTCCCGCCGGCCGCAGAAACGGATACGGGCACTTGGTGAGGAGGTGAAGAAATGTCTGGAGGTGATTTATTCCCGTGGCAATAGCCCCCAGCTCTGCTCTCAGACTGCTCAGACAATGCAGCTCCCTTCATCTGGCATCGTTCCTTCTCCAGCCAGATCCCTGGGCAAGCACGGAGGAGCATGAGGAGCAGGGTGGGTGTGTTGGAGCAGGGACTGGGAGAGGAAAAGCAGGAGGATGGGGAGAAAGTGATGGATCTGACTCCAGGGATATCAGAAGGCTAATTAATTACTTTATTATATTGCATTATTCTAGAATATATTACACTGAATCTAAACTGAATCTGCACAAGCACCCAACTCAACTCCACTGCCCAGAATCTCGTGACTGTCTGCTGACCAACAGTGTGGACAAGTTCTTGGCCCTGACAGGGCAAGGAAACAAAACACCATGACTTTGGGTAAAAAAGCCACCACTTTGGGTAAACTCTCTCCACATTGCATTCTACTTTGGCACAACAAACAATCTCCACATTGCATTCTACTTTGGCACAAATGCAGGAGCAGCAAATGAGATAAGAATTGTTTTGATCGTTCTTTTCTCGGCTTCTCTCACTGCTTCTCTCAGGTTCAGAGAAAGGGAATCCCACAGGAGAGCAGTGGTTTTGTAGCAATGGGCTGATGTTCCCTTCGTTCTGCTTGCTCTCTCTGTGGCTCCAAGCCAAATGTGTCTGTTTTAGCAGTGCAAAGTGCTATTTCTCCTAATTGCCCAGTCTGCAGTCCCAGCTCACCCTCTGGTGTCAATAAATGCAACCAGCCTGGCAATGATTCTACTGGCACTCAGTAAAGCTCAGGGCTGAGGGTGGCCACACCTTTTCTGCCAGGAAGTAGAAAAATGAAAGCAAAAATCAGTTCATGATTGCTACTGCACTTTTAGTGAGGTTTAGGGATGAAAGGTGCACAATACTGAGTTTTGAAATTGGGAAAATTCTTCTGAAAATGGGAAGAAACCTTGGAGATGTCCTGCCAGTGGCAAAGTGATTCTGCAGAAATTTGTGAATATAATCCTATTTCTAAGCTTTGTTCAGATTGTTGTGGGCGTCAGAGGTTTTCCCAGCGTGAGGAACCTCTGCTCACCTGGGCCATCCCAGGGAGCTGCCATGGCCTGGGATGGGGCTGGATCTGCTCCAGGAGCTGCTGTGGCAGGAGGCTGAGAACCATCATAAATACTTGCAAAGGCCAAGCTGTGATAACAAAGTCATTCCCAAACTTCTCCCATCCCCAAAATGAAACCAGACTCTGAGGAAATGTCTGCCTGGGTGAGAAATACATGTCAGAGTAAAATAGAAACGGGTGAGGATGAGGGTGGCTCAAAGAGGAGAGTGAAGATATTTGCTCACACCAGGAAGGCTGCAGCAAAACAGTGAAGCACAGGATCATAGGAAGGGACATTAAAACTCATCCAGTTCCACCCCCTGCCATGGCAGGGACACCTTCTGCTATCCCAGGTTGCTCCAAGCCCTGTCCAACCTGGCCTTGGACACTTCCAGGGATGGAGCAGCCACAGCTGCTCTGGATAAGCTGCCCCTCACCATCCCCAAAAGGAAGAATTCCTTCCCAATATCCCATCTAACCTCCCCTCTGTCAGTATGAATCCACCTCCTCGTATCCTGTCACTCTGTAAAATGTAAAATGACATTTGTAAAAGGACATTTGTGAAATGTCCTTCCCCCACAAAACAGTGTCCCAGTGACCCTCGGACAGCCCAGACCGCACAGAAATAAATGTCAGAGCCAGCTCCATCCCTTGCGGCTGGTTTGGGGCTGCAGCTCTGGTTTGAGCCACCACAGGGGGGCAGGAATGGCCTTTGGAGAGCATCAGCCTTCCCCAGGAAATAGCGGCAGCCAGGGAAGTTCTGCCGTTATTAAAATATCCCTGAAAATATCCATATATTATAATAAAATGTCCCTGCCCTCTATTGAAATTGGGAGGCTGACCTACTGCACGCTGCGTTTAAAGCAGGGCTCTGAAAGGTGTTTCTGAGAGGTGTTTCTCCTCTAGAAATACTGCTGAGGGCTGAAAAATAGAAATTATTCATGTTTCTGAGGTGTTGGGGATGCCTTCTGGTTTTGAACAGAACCCTGTTTATTAAGCAATTAACCATCAGATTACTATAAATAATCAGCAAATAGTTTTTAATATAATCAGCATAGAATATCATCCTGTATTATTTCTATGATGAAGATTTTTTTTATCGCTCAAATTGGGAAAAACAGTCAACAAAAATGATAAATACCATTCAGTTTGCCATATTTCCCATCTTATTTATGTACTTACATAAGTATTTATTGTATAGACATGAGCACAGACTCACACAAATATCACCAAGCAGCAACACCCCCTCCCCACTTTTCTTTTTTGCTCAAAACAGGAACAAACATTTTCTGAATCTCGTACAGATACAACCCAATTTTCTAAATAATTTAATGTAAATCAAATTGACTACAATTATTTTCCAAATAGTTTGATTTAGCTAAACCAATCAATTATCTGTCACAGATGAGGCACTACAGAGACCAGCATGGGGTTTGTGGCTCTTTGCTTTGACTGCTTACAGTCCCTCTGTATTTATTATGCAGACAACAATTTGGGCTTATTTTCAAATATAAATTTCTCATTGCAGAGTTCATATGGTCAATAAAACAAATACATAAAATATTTTAAAACCCTCCCATCTTATTTTTCCCTGACTTGTCAGTGGTAAAACTCCCCTTGGCAAGCACGTGTAACATTATATTTGCTAGAAAGACCCTAAAGCCTTACGGACTATCACGTTACTCCAGAGCCTGGCATTTCTTAAAAGGGATTTCTTTCTTAAAGCCACTACAGTGTAATGGCTCTTGAGAAGCTGTTACTGTCTCGAGTGCAAATCCTTCTTAGTTTGTGTATTATTGACCTGATCAAGTGTGATGGGGGCCTTCGATGAGCCCTGGGGGGGGATTTCGAGGCTGTGGAATCTCACCAGGAAATTCTCTTTTTTTTTGGAAGTTTAAATTTCCCTGCCCGTGGCTTGCAGAGGGGTTGGAACTGGGTGATCCTTAAGGTTTCTTCCAACGCAAACCACTCCAGGATTCTATAAAATGGGAATAAATGAGGAGGGGGTGCAGGTGGAATGGGGGGACCCCAGGGCAGGTTTGTGGGGCAGAGCTCACCCTGCAGAGCAGCATTTTAATAATTCCAATTATTTTACATAAGGGAGTGAAAAAATGACAACACAGATGAAGGATGGTTTACATGTGGAGTGGAGAAATACCCAAATTCAGCCCCAATTCTGCAAGGACTTGCAAGCACAGTTCTGCTTTAGGAGGTTGATTTTAACAGATTCTGCAGACAAGGAATTTGTTTAAGCAGCTGCCTGATATCTCAGGATGGGTAAAGTCCTAAAAGTGAGGGAATAAGATAATTTCCCTCCCCTCTCTCAGCCCTATTTGCATACAAACAACCCCCTAAAATCATCAAATTCTGAGTGGAAATCCTGGCACTAGCCACTTTCACCACGGGGAGAATCCCACAAATGATTTTGTTTCCCCTGGGATGGGGAAATGCAGCTTTGTGCCCAATCCTGTAATCAGCTTCTCACGGGCTGGCCCGGCTAAGCCCCAGATCAGGACCGTGCTCCCGTGGTTGCTGCAGCGTTTCTGGAGCTGATGCTGCTCCAAAATGATGTCATAATTCAGCAAAAAAGGGCAAACACATCAGTGAATGAATAAGCAGAGTTTAAAATGCTTTTTTCGGATGTCAGGCAGCCACAGAGCAGTTGTCTGAATTTTTTTTTTTTTATTTTAGGGGAGGATTCTGTTATTTCTAGCGATGTGTTTTCCTTCATAAATAGGTTTTGGCACTAAAATTTTACACCACACCTGCTGGAGGTATAAATATGTATCCAGCCATATAAACTTGTCCCAAAATGATCCCAAAGATCCCCGGGAATGGCAGAAGGCAAGACCTGGTGCTCCTAAGACAAAGGTCAAATAAAAAAAGGGATGCTAATAAACAGCCCTCCAGCTATAAAGGAAATGTATTGGGTTATTTTTAAGAATTACATCTTAAATTCCAGCAAATCAGATTTAGGAGTTACTGAAAGTGAGACTGATTCATCCCTCAGCTAAATTTTCTTGTTGTGATGTAATTTGGGTGTTTAGCTCTATTATCAGTTTTTAAAACATATGCACTTATAATACATGTAATATTAATTTATATATTATATCTATTATACATAGATAAATAGTTATACTCGACAGAGAAGTGCAAAAGGGATTTTTTTTTAGCAAAAAATGAAGAAATAATAGTTCAAGAATAGGGACATAGTTAAAAAATAGCTCAAAATATGCACATTGATAATATATGTAATATTAATTTATACATTATATCTATTATATATTAATAAATTTATATACTCGCTGGAGAAGTGCAAAAGGGATTTTTTAAGCAAAAAATGAAGAAATAATAGCTGAAAATTGAGAAATAGTTCAAAAATAGCTCAAAATTACACATTTGTAATATATGTAATATTCCTGTATATATCTATTATATGTTAATAAATTTATACACTCAACGGAGAAGTGCAAAAGGGATTTTTTGGCAGAAAATGAAGAAATAATAGCTCAAAATTGGGAAATAGTTAAAAAATAAGTATATACATTTATATATAAAAATGTGTATACATTTAATACATGTAGCATTATGTATAAATGTACACACATAAGTATATGTATAAATTTATATACATAAGTATATGCATTTATAATACATGTAATATCTATCTATCTATCTATCATCTATCTATCATCTATCTATCTGTCTATCTATCTATCTATCTATGTATCTATCTATCTAATATCTATTAAATATTAATAAGTTTTTATACTAGCTGAAGAAGTGCAAAAGGGATTTTTTTAGCAAAAAAATGAAGGAATAATAGCTCAAAACTGGGAAATAGACCAAAACCAGCTCAAAATTGGGAACTATCCTCTTTTCTCTAAAGCAAAGTTCTTTTCCACATTGCCGTGCGCTGATCTAAATAATAATAATAATAGTAATAGTAATAGTAATAATTCTATAATAAACTAAATAATAATAAATAAAAGTATATTTATTATTAAAAATAAATAATAAGCAGGCAGCTCTGGCACAGTGAAAACCTGCCTGAGAGCGGGGTCAGAACAAAAACATCCCGAGGATGGGAATATCTGGGGTCGGGAGCGAGCCCCACTTGGTATTCAATTGACTTTCTAACTCGGGAGACAGCACTTTCCATCTTCAAATAGTGGGAATAGATTGCATTCCTGGCCCTTCCCTTTGAACGGTGGGGAGAATAAACGGGCAGGCCGGCCGCTGGTGGGGAGATCTCCCTAATCTCGGTTGCACTTTGTCAGGACGAGGTAACTGCTGGTTAAGTGAAATACCTTAGATCAAAGGGGGATTAATCGCCAACTGAATCCTTGCTGAATAAACCTGTCATTCAAGAAAATTATTTCCACTGAACTTAGCAGAGGATTGAAGGTATTTGCATAACAGGGACCCCACCGTACTTCAGCCAGGTTAAAAGGTTCAGAATTCAGGCAGTGTTTAGCTTTTTGGCTCCTTTTCCTTTCAGCGGCCCTGTACAATGGTTTTTAATCTGATAATGCAGCTAACTATCTAAATGATGTCAGAACAGGAAAGTATTGCAAAGTTTGGCTGAGGGATGGATCAATTTCACTTTCAGTAACTCCTAAATCTGATTTGTTGGAATTTAAGATGTAATCCTTAAAAAAAAAAGGGGGGGGGGTAAAAAAAAAAAAAAAAGAAGAAAAAAGTCCCTTTAAATGGAGGGCTGTTTATTAACATCCTTTTTTTATTTGACCTTTGTCTTAGGAACACCAGGTCTTGCTTACTGCCATTCCTGGGGCTCTTTGGGATGATTTTGGGGAGGTTTAGACCATCAATGATGCCCACAGATCCATGTGCCACAGATCAGGTGGATCTGGGCAAACACACAAACAGATTTTCAGGCTTTTTGCCTTTTTTTTTGCCTTTCCAAGCCCATCTTTCTGAGGTCATGCTGAATTCGAGTGTAAGTGAGAGGGAGATAATTAAATAACAGGACCCAATTTGCTCCCATCATTTTCTAGGATCAGCCCTTGGAGGAGGTTTAAGTGCCACAGCCTCGCTCAGGGTTTGTTGTGGGGTTGTGGCAATAATTTTAAACCTCAAGAATTATCCCTGTTTTAAGGCAGCTGCTTTTGGCAGTGACTTTTCATTGGGAATTCATTTCTCCAAGAGTGAAGAGAGGCCCTTCCAACACTGGAAGGCTTCTTAATCTGTGCTATAAAAACTGGGAAAAGCTGTTAAAAAATATATCCATTTCTGGAGAATGCTTTATGCCATCTCCCTCCCCAGCCTTCCTGGGGTTCATTTGCAAGAGCTTCCACGTCTCCTTCCTTTGGGGCATGTGGAATGATGTCAAGCTACATGGAGGACGTCAGGTTTCATAATCAGATTTTGACAATAAATGGAATTTAGGCACTTCTGCACCAGCCCGAGCCCGACACCATTCATTCTTTCGGTGGGCGCAGTTCATATTCATCACAAACTCAAAGCATCTTTCAAGTTAAAAAAAATCACAAAGAATGGTTATCAAAGAAAATGAATAAAATCCATATTGAGATAATTTTTTAGAAAATGATTGAAGTTTTAACCCAAGAAAGGACTCTTAGAGTTTCTTATAGCTTAGAATAAGAACATGTCAATCACGATTAAGCTTCTGGAATTGGAATCCCTTTGAAATGCAGCTGTTTCTTCTTTAATTGTGGCAGCAGACTCAAAAGAAAAGAAAGGTCCAGCCTTAAAGATGAGTAAGGAATACAAAATAGCTCAGGATTAGTTGTGGAGTTCAAAGGTCGCTAATTACACTAAGGAGTTCCCAGACACAGGGAAAACATTAAACAGGTCACCTACCAAACGGGAAACAGACTTTGACTTCAAAAAAATAAAGAAAAAGCAAAAAGAAAGGTCCTGAAGAGATAGGTTTCTAGAGAAAATCAAAAGTGACCAGCTGATCTCATTGGGGAGAAAATGGGTTGGATTTAGTTCTCTGCTGTTATGTGTCTCTACAAATGGCATCGGGCTTTCAAAAATTATCTAGAGCTCGACCAGCTTTCTTGGAGGCCTCATAAAGGCAAGAAGGAGAAAAGGGGGCAGGCCTGTGGCTTAAAATATCTGATTTTCAGCTGCACTGTGGGTCAGGAGTCCTTAGGATAAAAGCATCCCTGAGGGCTGAGATGTCCCTGTAGCACTTGGCTGGATTTGTTGGGGGTGTGGCATCCTGGGGCACAGGTGCATCTTTAGTGGGAAGCTTTTGGGAGAGCCCTCCAGACCCTTTGAGGACACTGAGGTTTGGCTGGGGGAGCAATGAGCCATCCCAATCCCTTCCTTTCCAGCTCCTGCCTGGCCCCCTTGACTTGGCATGGAGTGGTGGCACTGCTGTGCTCCTCACTGCAGATCCAGGGATGCTGCTTTCCTGGGAAAGCCTCTTGGGAAATCTGGCTGGGTGTCCTGCCTGCTGCAGGGCTGCAGTAACGGCCCCACAGTCCTTTGGATCTGGCTGTGGGTGGAGAGAGACCCTGCTTTAATGCCAGCCTGCTCACAAGAGAGAGAATCCCCATTTTTAGGGGAAAAAGAGCCTTTTTTCCTCTCAGGTCCTGCTCACCTGCAGGGGGGATTACCACCTTATTGAAGTATCACCTTATTGAATTACCACCTTACTGAATTATTACTTAATTGAGTTACCACCTCATTCCTGCAAAAATCAGCAGATTGGTGCATCTTCGGGGAAATAAGGAAGAGGAATTTTAGGTGGTCAGTGAATGGCAGCTATCCCCATGCTGGGGGTCCCCAGGATGCCCCAGGATGTCAATCTCTGTTCTCTGCACCTGAATTGTTGTATTGTGTTTGTGTGGCAAGATTTTGGTAGCAAGAGGGGAATTCAGGCATGGGAATGTAATTTAGAAACAATCCCAAGGTGCCCCTGTGGGATTCCCACTGATAACCATACAGCAGCTCTTCCAGGGAAACTTGCACTTCCCAAACTGGGATGCACAAAATTCTCATCTAATGTCTCATTTGGGATCAAGGGCTGCAGAGATTTTCCACCATGGTGCTCTCAGGATGCATTCAGCTTTGTGTGGGCTTGGTTTTCCCCACTGTAAAAGTGGGGAAATAAAAGGTGTTAATATTAAAAACCTTTTATTTTGTCTGTCCCCTAAGGATGAGACAACAGGGAGGTGGTGGTGAGGGAGTCAGCAAAAGTAGCAAGGGACAAACATGGACTCACAAACTCTCTTGTGGCTGAAATCTCAGCAGGGCTTGCACAAACAGGACAAAGTGTGGCCAATTCCTGGGACAGCACAAATAAACTGGGGACAGCCATGGAATGTTTAATGCCTCGTTGTTTCCGTGTTTACTGTAACAAATGGCCACAGCAGTTAATGCTGGTAAAAACAGTAAAAATGCAGAGGTGGGAAGGGTTGAATTGCACGGAAAAAGTGACAACTTCCAAATTATGTCAAGGAACAGGATTTACCCCAAAGTTCTTGAGGAACTGCGTAAACCATCCTGGAGCTGTCACCAAATACCCTGGGGGAGGAAAGGGCTTCCAGAAAATTGGAAAAGCATCAAATCACTGAGTAGTGATCAGTGAGAGATTTGTCAACATGGGACTGTGTCAGGGGTACTCATTCCCCTCTGTGGTGAGAGGAACAGGAATTGCAGCTTCTCAGCCTCTGGGAACCTCAGTGCAAATTCCCCATTTCCCTCCACACCTTCCACAAGTGTTAAATAAAACATGTTTGATGAGGGTTCCCCAAAACCACTGGATTTGGAAACCTCAGCCATTTTTGCTGTGTTTAGTGGGTTATAAATGGATTTTGAATTATGTTAATTTCTTGGAGGTCTGTTCCATCAATTCTCATTGCCAACTAATGTTCAGTCTCACTTCACAAGCTTTGACAGAGTGTATTTGCTTTAAATTAATTTTAATCACTGTTTCTTACATTACTCCCAAATTTTAATGAAATGAAACAAATTTCAGTAATGAAGTGAGTTCCATGTTTAATCCTTGATATTTATACCCAGTATTTTTTTTTTTTTGGAGGGAGGGATCTCAGGTTTGCTACCCATTATTTAAGTCCTTACATTTATTGTTTTCAGTTCTTTGCATCTTAGTTTTCTTCTGGTCCTCTGAAACACAATGCAAAGTCTGGAGAACTCTTTGGCCAATTCTTTTGGAAAGCCTTCATGCAAAGTTACCTTCACAAAGGTCTCATATAATCTATGTCTGTGACAAAATCATAAATAGAAGCACTTCAAGCAGCAAAGGCTCTGGTAGAAGAAACAGACTCTGTAACAAAATAAATTTTTTTTGTTTTTTTCCCTTTAACACATTTTTAAGGAAACTGTTGTATTAAAAACTTGTTTATTTTATTAAAGAGCTAAAGGAATGGCACTGAACTTGATGACTTTTAGAGCTCAGCAGAACCTCTGTGAGGTACCAGCTCTGCCCTGGGAGTCCTCAGGCTTGTGTGAGCTCCACATCAGATCTTCCTGATTTAGGGTTTGAAGGGCTTTTCTCCTTTTATGAAACAAGACAAGTGCTCAAAGCACAGAAAGAAACAGTGAAATTATCTGGGCAACTACAGAGGGAACAGAGAAACACAGAAAGGTTTAGTCATTTGTAAATCCTTGAATTCTTCCCATGTTATCTCTACCCAGTGTCCCCTAATGTAGTGAGTTTACCAAGCTGAGTTTACTACTTTCCTACCTTGTTAATATTTAGGAAAGATCCACTTGGGCCAGGAGAAGCTCCCCCTCTGGTTTCTCCCCGTTGTGGGTGACCCACAGGGGTTGCACAATGCTGGGTGAAGCTGTGTGCCTTTAACCTGCTGTGTTTTGCTGCCTTCCCCATTCCTGGTGCTTCCCAAAGAACAGGGTGTGCTGCACACCCACATCTGCACAGAGATCTCTCCACTCTTACAAAAGCAGCCAGGGCTCCTTGCCCCACTTTTCTCACCACTGAGCTGTCCCTGAGCAGAGCACTGCAAAAATTACAGAGCAAACCTTGATAACAAATCAAAACAGGTGATGGCTGATGTGAGGTTGTGGGGGCAGGTGATGTTTCCCTCCTAGCCCTGAGCAGTTTTGTGAAACATCACCTGCCCCCTCCCTCCCTCCAAACCTGCCCTACTGAGTGTGTGCAAAGCAGTTCATTATTTCCTTTCACAGCTTCTGTAGAATAAATGGCATTTTTAGCTTAGCAAAGCCAGAGCACTCCATTCCTGAGCACCTCAACTCCCCTAAGCATGACAGAGACATGGGCAAGAGGGGAAACACAAAGGATCAGGATTTAGAAGAATCCCTTTTTATTAAGTGCAAAGGATCTCTTAAAATATCACTAATTTAGGCAGTGCCATTGCTTCCCAGAATTTACTGGGGGCTGTTTGAGTAAGAAAAGCCATTCCTGCAGTGCTGCTGTGCAGAGCAGAGCTCCTACCTTTCTCATGGGTAGGTGGAAGCCAAACCCTGTGGCCTGGTGTCCAGAACAGGCTCTAAACCCTTCCAGCAGAGAGAGCTCCTCTCCCCACTCACACTGTGGTGTCCAGGCATGTGGACAACTCCAGCAGGGCCCTGGGCAAAATCACAAACTCACTTTGCTGCTAAACAAAACAGACACATCACCAGTGTGAAACAAGCTCAGCTCTAAGTTTGCACAGCAGTTTCAGCTCAACAGCATCTCCACCCTCTAGAACATTTACCAAGCCATCACATTGTTCTATCAATCTAAGTATTTTTCAGATTATAGCTCAAAACTTCCCTCCTTGCACAATCCCTGATCTGAGTTACCCCACAGAGCAGAGTGAACACGAGGCAGGGCAGGAGCAGCTCTGTTAGGAATCAGCATCCTCTGCTTTTGTGCTGCTCTCCAGGTTCTGGCACCTCCTCACCAGCCCTTCAGAATCTGCACATTTCCTGGTGACTCTCCTGAAGTCCATTTCCTGTGTTCCTGCAGATCTCAAAATTAGAGGTTTGCATCTGTAAATTGAGACCTTTTTCCATCTACTTTTCCAGGAAAAACAGCTCAGTGAAGGTTTCTGGAACCTCCAGCAAATTTAGCTGATTTTGCCTCCTCAGAACCAGTTTTGTGAGCTGGAAAACCCAGTTCATACCCCTGCTTCCAGAGCAAGCAGCTCACAGGCATGTGTGCCAGGGAACTCACCACTTCTGCTGGCAGAGGCAATAAAGATTCCTTCATTAAAATTGCCTCCACTTTCAGAAGTGCTGCTGATGCCATATTGCTCCTCTTGACAATCCTTGTGAATTATTGACTGGAGTGTATTCTGTACACATCTTGTAAAAATAACACAACTTCTGCTTTGAACTGTTCTGACTCTGGAATTTGATGAGATTCTTATGACTCCAGGACAGGAATAGGATGCTGAAACCTTTCCCATCCTGCAATGGGAAACCAGTGAATTAACTGGGAATCTCAATGTCTGTACCTGTAACACCAGGGACATATTTTGTACCACCAGTTAAAGTTAGAAGGGAAAGTAAAACCAACCACAGCAAGTACATTTCAAATTGTCCTCTCTGGGCTGTCATCCAGAACTCAACCATTTAAACCCAACTCATGTTTTTAAGACAAGTGACCTCTCATTTTCCACCAGCAGAAATTTTTAAGAACACAAGGAAAGCAAAAGTGCTAAAGAACATTTATTTTACTGCATCATGACATAAATCTTATTAACACTGTGCTTTGTTTAAATATTTAAATTATTCCCAAGTACATTAGTCCAGTAAGGGTTTGAATACCATAGGTGCTGGTGCTTTGGAATTCCAGATGTAGTAATCAGAAGAAATCAATTCCCGGGCTAAAGGGAAAAAACAGGCAAGAAAAATAAGCATTACAGGGTGCCTCACAATCAGACATTCCTTCATCCAAGTTAAGTGACTACTAATCCATCCTTACCAGTTTACAGAAAAGGTATAATGGCCTCTTTAAACTGTAAGACTCTTACTATTATTTGAAAATCGTTTCTGATAATGAGACATTTAAAGTCTCAGCTTCAATTACCTTTACTAATGTATCAGTCATGAGCTTAAAATTCAAACAGAGGTTAAGTCAAAAGCAGGTGGATGGCTTGGATTTTGTTCAATGAATATAAATTGCACACTCAATATAAAACATGAAAATGCTGCTTTTTCTGTGTTACAATTTAGGGCTGAGTGTGACCTGTCACAAAATTAACAGTGTAGACCATGCTTTTCAAAAGGCATTTACTGAGTTCTGCCACCATGACTGGCAGGAGTTGCAGCAGAGAGAGACAGCTACAAATAAAAATGCTTCCATCAGGCAGAGCTGCTCAGGTTTAATGAGTGCTTTCTGTGTGCCATTTAGGGTATTTTTGGTGCAGGCTTGGCAGTGCTCATGTGTTAACAAAAAGCAGATTTGGGCTATGCTTCACACATTCTGTGTAGAGCCACATCCACCAAGAGGTGATGGTGTAGTGACATTGACAGCAGCAGTGTCACCTTGCATGCAGCAGCAGAGCTCTGTACCTGGCTACTGCCAACCCACCTGAAATGTCTCTGACAAAGGTGTCCTAAACAAGGGGCCAGGTTAGGGAGGATCATTCCAAAAAAGTTCTGCCATTATGGAGAGCACAGGAACCAGCACAGGGCAGAGGGAGAGAGAGGCTGACTTTGTAAGAGAACTCATTTCAAAGGGAGAGGCCTGTCCCTACTCCAGGGATGCTTTAAACATCACCAAAAAAAAACCAACTCAAAAGCAGAGAACAAAAGCCCAACTTTAGTTATGTAATTTTAGTCACTGATAACTTCAGTTTATAACTTTAGTCAGTTTATAACTTCAATTCAATTTTAGCAACTCACATGCAGTAATTTTGGGCTTCCCTGGAACAAAGATCTGAACAGAATGCTGGTCTACGTAACATCCAGTAAGTGTGAAGTCTGGGATCCTAAAATACAGCTACAGAAAGAGAGGGAAAACACAATCAGATGCACATTTTCACCCTTGCTGTGCAAATCTGGCAATCTGTGTCACATGCTCTGCGTGTGCAAGGGTACTCCAAAGTGACAAGATGTCAAATCCTCTAGGCAGGGAAACAAAAATCCATGCTGAGAATGTGAGATTTTAAATCAATGTATCTTCAATTGAAGACAATAAGAATTGGCTACTGAGGCCTCTTTTCCCAGAGCCTGTGACTTACTTTGACATAAGCAGTGTTCCCAGTGCACACATAATCAGTCGGGTGCTCTTTGCCCGCGGTGCCAAAAGACAGAGTTCCAGTCAGGGAAACCTCCAAAGATTTGGGGAACTTCTGTCCTAAAGGCAGAGACAGCATCCATTAGATGTCCCACAGCTGTGCCCAGGCTGCAGAGAAGGAGCTGGAAGGGCAGTCACAGAGGGCAGGTCCTTACCAATGACCCAAACCAGGAGGCTTTTCTCCCTGAACAAATCCAGCTGGCCATAACTGACTTTGTGCTCTAACTGAGCAATGGGGCCCCTGCATGGGAGAGAGGAGAAACAAAACCACTGCAATCACTATCATTCAGCATTTGTTAATGCCTGTTTTGTTACAGAAAGCCAGGAAATGCTGACAGATGTTATTTATGTGCATACAGACCAATCACACCTATCTGAGCACACTGCTAATTTATGAGAAGAAATTACAGAGCAGGAGGAAATCACTGTGCTCTCAGCCCAGTAATCATAAAGGAGCTGTTGATGTTTTAGTTCACTGATAGTGCTTTACTAACACTATGATCAGCATCAGCAACTTTGTATCATCCCATCTTTGAATTTTCATGATAATTAGGTGGCAGCACGGTCGTGGCAGCTGTCAGAGAGGCTTAGATGAAAACTATCGTTTTAATTTGAAATAACTATATTTTTGATAAGCTGATCTGCAGCTAGGATTAGCAGTCTTAAGGAACAGGTAACCCTGAGCTGGAAGTGATCTCCAGCTTAATCCACCTGGGGGATTGTGGCAGTGTTTCATGTGAGAAGATACAACAGGGAAACAGGATGAGAAACTAAGTGTTGGGAATGTCATCAAATATTCTGGCATAATTCTGTATTCCACCTCATTTCACCAAGGTTGGTGTTCACTGGTAGCACCCTGATGGTGCATAATCTGTTATATTGAGCCCTGACAAGTTCATTTTGGGAAGATAACAGAGAAATGGAAGAAATTTATTTAGGTTTTCTTTATTCTTACCTGTTGAAGAAAGGTATACGAGCTTCACAGTACTCAAAAGAATTCTTTATGCTTTCATGGAGCTTTAAGTTAACTGTTATTTTTATCTGTGATCTCTCTTCAACGAGCTGGTAACATCCCAAAATTGGTGGAACAGGAACCTGGGAAAAACTATATTCATTCTCAAGATATATTAACACCATCACCACAAGATCAGTTATACAGTGTTCATTGATAAAGTAGTTTAAAAAAGACCCCAAACATTAATTAGTGACTGTGCTAAACTCTGCAGGCTGCTTGTGATAACAGAGACTTGGGGGGCATGCACTTGACATTTCAGCCTGGATATCAGGCTGATATTGAATTTGCCTAATTCAAGCATTTAAGTGGCTGATTTAAAGTAAGAGCAGCATTGCCAAGCAAAGAGATCAGTAACTCCTGAACATGACTCAGACAACTCAAATCCTTAAGTGCCTTCCAAGCAGTATATTACATAAAACCCATTTTATATAATGTTTTATTATCTATATTGGACTCAAACTCACTCCAGCATGCCCATGTGGGCTTGATGCCCACACAGGTGTTTTCATTTCTGTTTGAACACTCACAGAAATGTTAGTTGGGAGTGTGCTGTTACCTGGGAAGTGTAGTAGCACAGGTCAAAGGAATCTGAAGGAGGAATGAAAGGGAATTTGTAGGGCCCATTGTACACAGAGTCGTGCAGGGGCTCAGCACTGGTGGACAGCAGCATGGCAGGGTCCACGGAGGTGACACAGTGATGGACCACGATGTCCTGGAGCGGGGGAGCGTTGCTGGGCAGCGTCAGGCTCAGGGTGACGTTTGGTGCACATCCCTCGATGTCACACTGGGCAAAAGGACTCAAGACATTATTCTAGAATACCTGAATGGAGTCACAGTGAGATGTTCAAAAATAAATCACATTTTTAGCATTAAAAATAAATGAAATCCCTACCAATTTTCAGCTGGCTTCGATCATTAGTACTAACCACCAGTACTAAGACATCAGTCTCACTCACTTGCTGACAATTTAATTAATTAGGCTGTTTTCACAACATCCACTTAATGGATTCCAGCATGTTCTGGATGGCCTCTGTGGTTCCCTGCCAGCTCTGTCACAGCAGAGTGTCCCTTGTCCCATCCCCAGCAGGCCATGATCACACCTGAGCTTTCTTTCTGCATAGGGCCATGCACCCACCCTGCAAAGTGACCTGGGAATTGTCCCTCTGAGAGCAGGAAGCTGCTCACCCACACAGTCCCTACCAGCATGGCAGGAGGGAAACGACCCAGCCTTTGGAGTGCAGCATTTTGGTTGGCCTCCTCTGGAGATGAGATTCCCACTGCATGCAAATAATTAAATGCCCACTTTATTAGCAGGTCTCTCTCCTTGCAAAACACTGGCAGTTCCAAATACAGTGTGCCAAGATAATATTGTGTGCTTCCTAAGCACAATTCAGAACAAAGAATGAATGACTGTACAAATTACAGTTACAAATTTTAATATATTTTATAACTATTATGGATGTATTGAGTAAATAGTCCCCAGTTTGCAATATTAAACAATGACTTATTTTAATATTAAACAATGTCCAGGGAAGCCCATCCCTGGAAGTGTCCAAGGCCAGGCTGGACAGGGTTTGGAGCAACCTGGTCTAGTGGAAGGTGTCCCTTGTCCATGGCAGGGAGTTGGAATGAGAGGATCTTTAAGGTCCCTTCCAATCCAAAGCATTCTAGGATTCTACAATGAAAACCACTGTCACATACAAACCATCCAGAATAATTATACAACCAGTTTCTTTCTCCAGGTTCTTTATCAAATGTTCTTATGTCATGAAACACCAACATTTGTGGGATCAAAATGTTGTTGTAGCAGCATAAGGAATGACAGAAAATTAAACTTTCATTTGGTAGGAAAAATAATTAAAATGCTTATGTAAAGACACTTGTAGAAGCCATTTAGACATCTTAGCCTGGATATATTTTGTCTAATTCAGGCATTTCAGTGCTTTATTTAAAGTAAGGGCAGTGTGGCCAAGCAGTCACACCCCAGCACATGGGGTTCCATGCTGCTGTGTCCTTATCACAAAAGTTTCATACCTTGGTGTTTCTCGTGGGCAGTGTCTCAGAGCAATGACTCTTTCTTCTTCACAAAGCAACCAACTGACTCCAGTTCCTTCTCAACCAGCCAACCTACTCTTTTTCTCATTGGCTACAGCTGTGGCCTGTTCCCAATCTTGGATAATTGGCCCAGCTGCAACTCCTTAGGGGTAAGATAACCTTCTACATTATCTTTATTTTCTTATACTCTATCCTCCTACAGTCAAAGGTACCAGTAACTCCTGAATGTGACTCAGACAACAAAAATTGGGAAAATTTTCAATTCAATACATCATTTAACATCAAATGATGTAAACGATCCCACAAAAGTTGGTGTTTCATGACATAAGAACAGTTGATAAAGAACCTGGTAAAAGAAACTGCTTGTATAATTATTCTGGATGGTTTGTATGTGACAGTGGTTTTCACTGTAAAATCCCAGAACGGTTTGGTTTGGAAGGTACCTTAAAGATCACCACAAATGAGTATTTATTTTGCACAAAATGAGTATTTATTTTGCACAATAACTATGCACATCAAATGCTCTCACCTTTGTCACCAACATTTTTTCATAAAAATCCTTTCTTTGGGATTTTTTCCTCTTCTGGGAAGCTGAGGCCCCAGAAGAAGAATGTAAACAATTATTATCTGCTGCTGTGGAATATAGCAGGTGCACCTATGATTGGCCCATGTTCCATGTTTACAATTAAGGGCCAATCAGGACCAAGCTCTCTGGGACAGATTCACAGAGAGCTCTCGTTTATTCTATTCCTATTCTAAGCTTAGGAGCTTCTGAACTTTTCTCTCTATTCCTTTTAGTAGAGTCATAATGTATTACATATCATAAATTAATCAATCCAGCCTTCTGATCATGAAGCAAGATTCTCGTCTATCTCTCTCACCCTGAGGAACCCTTGCAAAGCCATGCAACAAACCTTGCAGTTCACAGCTCCATAAACTTGCCACGTGTCCACCGCATCCCTCTGGTCATACTGCATACACTTGACCTTCTCAGCGATGCAGACATTGACCTGGGGTTTGCCCTTGTAGCTGCTGGATCTCCAGGCTGGCTGCTCCTTGTCCGCAGGCATCTCCTGGATGTCCTCGAAGGAGCTGCTGAGGCTGCGGATGTTGGTGTTCAGGGGGGTGCCCAGGGGACAGGCCTGGATCAGCAGAGTCCGGAGCTGCCCCACCTTGCTGCTCAGCTCGGCCTCGTTTTTGCGGCTGGGAGAGACGTAGTCCATGATGCCCAGCAGCAGAGCCAGTCCCTGGGAGAGCCCTGTGACGGTGAGCAGGGCCGGCCGCGGCTCCAGGCTGCCCTCCACCAGCGGCACGCAGGCGTAGATGAGGCCGCTCTTGTGGAAGGCCAGCACGGGCCAGAGCTCGCCGGCGGCGGTGGGCACGGAGTGCACGCAGGAGTGGCTGATCCTGGTGCAGGTGTCCCTGTGCTCCACAAAGAGGTGCTCGTCCTCCAGCTTCAGCTCCAGGAGCAGGGCCTTGAGGAAGGCGCTGTCCGAGGGGATGGGGACGCGCGCGGAGCCGTTGAAGGTCTCGGCGCGCAGCTCCACCGTGGGGTAGCGCCTGCGGGGAGGGAATTGGAGCTGTTGGAACCCAGGGCACAGGGAATGTTCCTCTGTCTGCTGTGACGGGTCCTGACTCCTCTTGGAGTGACTCTGAGATACGCACAAGCCTCTTTTCCCAGCCCAGCAGTTGAAGGAGGAGTCAGAATTCTCCTGTTCTCATTCTCAAAGTTGTTTATTATTTTTTATCTATAACATTCTTTCTCCAACTCCCCAAGGTCTGTCTGGCAGGTTGGGCTGAGGCACACTGCCCACCTCAGAGGTGGTGTTGTCTTTTTATACTAAAAACTACGCGTACATTTGTCACAGACATCCTTTATGAAAAATCCTTTCCTTAGGATTTTTTCACCTGAGAAGCTGGAAGGCCTCAGGAACAAAATGTAAACATTGATTATCTGCTGCTGTGGGATGCAACAGGTGCATCTGTGATTGTCTCTGTGGTCTCATGTGGTTGTTTCTAATTAATGGCCAATCACAGTCAGCTGGCTCAGACTCTCTTTCCAAGACACAAACCTTTGTTATTCATTCTTTCTTTTGCTACTCTTAGCCGGCCTTCTGATTAAATCCTTTCTTCTATCCTTTTAGTATAGTTTTAATATAATATATATGATAAAATAACAAATCAAGCCTTCTGAAACATGGAGTCAGATCCTCTTCTCTTCCCTCATCCTCAGACCCCTGCAAACACTGTCACATACATTATTTACCATAAATTCTCAATACCCATCACCTGTGTTAGACAGTGAGCTTCTACTCTAAACCAATCTAAAAGTGCCAACATCATCCAGAAGATGAAGGCCAAGAAGAAGAAGGAAAAAGGACAAGGCACGCCCAAATTCCTCCATCTTGGGACCCCAAGCCCCCATTCTAAAAACCTCAAAAATATGTTTTTCACCCAGAATAACAATTATTCTACTTAAACTTTTGTGGCTTGCAAATCTTCATGTAAGGTTGGTAATTTTTTCCATGGGTCAAGATGAAAGGCACAGGGCTCTTGGGCTCTGTGCTGAGGTCTCTGAGCCCCCTGGGCAGAGATTCCCTCAGAGGAATCTCCTGGCTCTGACAGACTCCCAGAGAAGCACTGCAGCTCAGTGCCATGTGCTGCTGGAGCCCAGGGCACAGGGAATATTTCTGTCTGCTCTCAGGGGTCCTGACTCCCACAGAAGCACTGCCTTTAACCTCTGCCCATGGAGAAGGATTCCAAGACTTTGGGATAGACTAGAGTCTACCAGAGTGTGAAACAGATAATAGAGAATAGTGTAGATTGTCACAGGATGAGAAATGTAGGTTTTGGGGTTTTTTAGTATGGAAGTAGATAGGAAGCAAGAGGGAGGATTTTGGGCCTTGTTTCAGGTTTTTTCTTCTTCATCTACTCCATTTTCTGCAGTGCTGGTGGCACAGGATGATTGGGTGAGGAAAGCCATAGTGCAGAGATTACATGGACAGACAAGGGATGAGTTATTGGTAGAAAGGTGGAAATAAAGTACATTTGAAGAGTTAATTGGATGAAACAACTTTAAAAGATCTTGAAACTGTACACCTGTGGCCATTTTGTGGTGCTAAGTCTGATGTAGATGGTGTGCCAGAAATGTTGATAAGATAACAATAAACAACAAGCTGGAGACCCAAAAAGTCTGGTGCATCTCTCTGTCCTGGCACAGAACTGTCACAGGAGGGCTTCCCCCATCAGGGGAGTACCCTGGGGTCCCAAGGAGAGGGGCAAAACCCAGAAAGTGCCTTTGGGCCACCCAAAATATCACCCCAAAACAGTTTTCCAGGGCAGAACCTCCCAAGCCCTCTTCTGGCTGCAAAAGCATGATGAAAATCTTGGGATTTCTGATATTGGGTTTCTCTTCATTGTTCAAACAACTCCCCAAAACCTGCTGGGCCTGAAAATAACCTCGTGTACATGGAAGCCTGCAGCAACTTGATAGAAGCAGTGATGGGGTCAGAACACGAATTACTGTCAATAAAACCATTCCATGAATAGTTAGGATTCTTTCTAGCAAGTCTAAACTTTGAGTAAATACATTCACATGAGTAAACACCTATTTTTTAAAATAAAATGTGAATCTGTCCATCTATGCTGACTGCCACACAAAACAGGATTTTTGTATGACACTAAGGAATGACTCCCACCAGAGCAGAACTTCAAAATATTTCTAAGAGGTGAGATCACACTGAAGACAAGTTGTCAGATATTTAAGAAAATTATGTGCTATGTAAAAAAAATGCAACTACAACAGCTTTTTGCTTAGATAGAGTGTACTAGTGCTACAGCTTTTTTGCTATAACAATAATACCAATACCAATAATAATAACAATAATAATAATAATTCCACCCTGCACATGCAATATATATGACTTAAAAGCTTTATGACTTTTTCATCATTTCATTTTATCAAGTATATAAGATGTAATGATAATGTCATGGACAGAGGCTTTGTACAATTTAGAATTGCTATATTGTACCAAAACATATATTTCATTTCAAATTTTCTAGAGATAATATTTGAGGAATATCACATTAACTGTTTAAAACTATATCTGGGATTTTTTTGTCCTGCAGCAGTATTGTTTTTTAAAGGGGAGTGGGATGAATTTGTTTTCAAGGTAACCTTAATCCATCAAAAGGAACTGAGGATTGTCTTTTAATAGATAACTGAGAAAAGAAAAAAAAATTACTTCCATGAATGCACTGGTTTTGCCCTGATTTGGAACTGCAGACTCTCCTGACTGTCTCTTACATGAAGTCTGGTTTTCCTACATTCTGTTTTGTGGATTCCCTCAATAGCTATCCACAGACCCTTTAAAGTGCCCCTCACAGGTCACACACACAAAATTAAATCACTTTATGGATCATCTTGTAGCAGATGTTCTCAGATGTTTGTTTGCACTCAGAGCGATGCTTGCATGCCAACGTGGAATAAAAAAACTGCACAGATATATAAAGGCCCTCAGTTGGTGTCATTTTTTTACATCTTTTTAAGGACACACTGACAGCCTGCTTCCTAAACTTGCAACCCCAGCAGTGTGGGACTTTGTTATATCTGTGACCTCCATCTGCAGCACTTCCCTCCTGCTCCTGAGCACTCCCATGGATCTTATCCTGTGCCCTCTAAGTCCCACCTACATCATCTTCTCTTAACTGAGTAGCTGCAGGCAGCTAAACTTCCTCAGGCTTATTTTCAGTGACTGTGCTTTTTTTTTTTTTTTCATTCCTAGTCAGGCATCAAGGGCTTTTGGGGTTGTTTTATTTTTTTTTTTTTTGGTAAGGGAAAAGCAAACATAGACAGAGCAAAGCCAGAGCTACACAATTTGTAAACAGGATACAGATGACAGCAAAACCTCCCTGTGGTCTCACATTTTATTCTGGAGAGCAAAGAAACAAAGTGGGTTTCCAGCTCTAAAATTTATGAGGCTTTGCAGAGCCAGGGTGTTGATAAGAGGCTATGTGTAACCTTGGTGAGCAGCTCTTATTTTTGGCCAACATTTCCAAAACAAGGGAAGAGGAGATATTTCAGTCTTAGTCAAGTCCCAGTCTCTCTGCTCCATTTGCTGAAGCTGTCCCCACACCACAGCAGCCTCCTCCTCCTCCCACTGAATTTTACCAGCTAGGTCATTAGATCATTAGTTAGCCCTTCAAATCCCAGTTTTTCAGTATTCCCTTCTAGAAAGTGATGCCAACTTAAAAAAAAAAGAGATGAAAGTTTCCAGGGATGAATGAGCTTCGGTGACTCAAGAGAGAGACCGTCCTTGTTGCCTGAATTAAGTTATGATCAGCTCAAAAAAAAAAAAAAAAAAAGGAGGGGGGGAATGCTTTGATGTCCCTGATGTCTTCCCTGAGGTCAAAGATCAGGGCTCACGTATCTCCAGCTGAGTGCCTAAGTCCTGAAACCAACAGTTTCCATGTGATCCGGGCATTCTTTGTATTGTCTGCGTGCTTTGTTGAATTTAAGGTCAGTTAGGAGGATAAACTTGGGGCTTCCACAGCCCTATTATTTCCTCTGGGAACTTGAAAGATCTAAGTCTGGAAATCACTTGAAGCATCGAGGATGGTTTGCCCTTTTCAAAGGAGTGCCACTCCTTGTCTCGGGCGCTCACTGTGTGACAAGTCACTTCAGACACCGCTGTCACCACCCCCCTGCTCCGTGGTGATTACACTCTCGAGGTTTTGGGGACAAGGCTTTCTCTTTATCTGTGTTTGTAGAGGGGAGGCCTCATCTCTAGTCCTGTAGGTAATACAAGGACCATAATACTAATCCTAAAACAATCAGAGGAGTGTCCAATGGAGAGATCTGTCTGCACCTGAAGATGGAAGATAGTCTACTTACTTTTTTCTTGGTTGTTATTTTTTTCCCCACAAACTTTCCCTAGCCTCAGTTATTTTTCTTGTCACTGTCTGGATTTCTCTAAAGTCACAAAAATAAAAAAAAAAGGGATAACAAATCTTGCCAGCCCATCAAAAGTAACCTGCCTAGCCCAAAGTCTTCCTTTATACCTGCAAGAATTCTAAATAAAAACTGTTCCTTTGGAGGACTCTTTAGTGTTCAATAACATAAAAGTCCTCCAATAATAAAAAAAAAGTATTTATATGCAAAAAATTAATATCAAATAGAAAGCTGAATTTCTGTCTGAAACTCTATTTTAAGTGCAGCTATAGAACAATATGAAGAGAATATAAGTAAAATACAAGCAATAATATATGCTTTCTGTTTTGCCCATTTTGTTAATCTGACAGTATTTCACAATCATTGCCTTGTCCTTTACCATGTTAGGAAGGAGAAGAGCTGGGCAAAATGTTCACAGTGACAAAAAAGAAAGAGGAACAGAGCAAGGAAACTCACGTGCAAAATGCAGAAGCTGTGAAAAAGCTGCCATATTTAGTTAAAAGCACATTATGTGATCCTGATTCTGAACTTTGGAAAATCGGAGTCAGAAAAGCACAGCATCCAGCAGCACTGGGACAAGAGCAGGGATTTGTTCAGTATCAGATGGTTTTGGTGTTTTTGCATCTGCCTCACAGGGCAGCAGTGTCCCCCAGGACACCCAGACCCTCTGAACCCCCCAGGGCACCAGGATTTCCTTTAGAGCATCCAGACCCCCAGAGCACCAGGATTTCCTCCAGGGCTTCCAGACCCCTACAGCATCCAAATCCCCCAGAACACCAAGATTTTCTCCAGGACACCCATATCCCCAGACCCCCCGAACCCCCCAGGGCACCAGGATTTCCTCCACGGCTTCCAGACCCCTACAGCATCCGAACCCCCCCAGGGCACCAAGATTTCCTCTAGGAGACCCAGACCCCCAGAACATCAGGATTTCCTTCCCGGCATCCAGACTCCCAGAGCACCCGATCCCCTTAGAACATCAAGATTTCCTCCAGGACATCCAGAGCATCCGAACCCCCCACGGAACACCAGGATTTCCTTCAGAGCATCCCGACCCCTAGAACACCAGGATTTCCTCCAGGATACCCAGACCCCCAGAACATCAGGATTTCCTCCAGAGCATCCAGACCCCCAGTGCACCCGATTCCCCTCGGGAACATCCGCGCCCCCTGAGGGGGCTCTCCGCAAGGCGCCCGGTTCCCTCCACAGCACCCGGACCCCCAAGAGCACCCGGTGCCCCCAGGATCACCCAGGCCCCCGGGACCTGCCCAGCCCGCCGTGCCCGGTACCGTCGCTACCTGGAGAAGAGCACGGCGCCGCCGGCCGCAGGGTCGTGCCTGAGGAGCCACAGCGCCCGCAGGGCCATGCCGCCGGTGCCGCCGGTGCCGCCGGTGCCGATGGTGGCGGTGGTGGCGGTGATGCCGCCGGTGCCGATGGCAGCCGGGGAGGAGCCGCGGCCGCGCCGTGACCGCCCGGCGCAGCCCCATTTCCGGCGGGCGGAGGCGGCGCCGCGGCCGCCGCTGCTGCTGCCGGGGCGGGGGACACAATGGGCGGCAGCGGCGGGGCGGCGGCGGCGAAGGGGCGCTGAGGGGCCGCCGCCCTCCTTCCCTCCCTCCCTGCGGCCATGGCCACCACGGCCGAGCTCTTCGAGGTGGGTGCGGGCCCCGCGGGCTGGGCGGCGCTGGCCGGGCCGGCTGGGCTGGCTGAGGGGATGCGGCGGCCTCTCCCCGGGGAAGGGCGGGCGGTTGTGGGGCTGGGGAAGCGGGGCAGCCCCGGTGCCGCCCCGCGGGTGCGGTGCCCGCCGTGCCCCGCTGCAGGGCCTCTCTCCCGGCCGGCTGCCGGGTGCCGGCAGCGGGCGGGTGACAGGGCCACGCCAGGCCCGGCCCCGCGATCCCTCTGCTGAAGGCACCCCCTGGTCTGACCCCGGCACGGCGGTGTCAGTGGGGCTGGGATGGAATAAAGAAATGACTTTGCCCTCCCTTTACCCGCGGTGGAAGTGAGGAAGGAGAATGGCTCAGCCAAGGCCACGCAGAGCAGGGCAAGAATAGCAGGAGTCTGTCACATTCTTCCCCTGGAATTACAGAATGCCCTAAGGTGGAAGAGACGTACAAGGATCATCTCCCCTCCTGAAGGGAGCCTGCAAGAAAGATGGACAGGAGACTTTTTACGGGAATGTGTAGTGACAGGACAGGGGGAATGGCTTCAAACTGAAGAGAGCAGGTTTAGGTTAGATATTAGGAAGAATGATATCACTCTCTCGACTGTGAGGGTGGTGAGGCCCTGGCACAGCAAAGCTGTGGCTGCCCCTGGATCCCTGGAAGTGCCCAAGGCCAGGTTGGACAGGGCTTGGAGCAACCTGGGATAGTGGAAGGTGTCCATGCCCATGGCAGGGGATGGAACAGGATGATCTTTGAGGTCTCTTCCAACCCAAACCCTTCTGTGATTCTGTGGTCTCAGCCTCTGGCCTGGGCCGTGAGCTCTCATGATGTGACATGTGATAAGCAGAAAATGTGTGGTGTCCCCATTCCTCTCCACAGGGACATGGTGCCATCCCCAGGTGTCCTGTATGTGCTCTCCAAGTCACTCAAGAGCTGGTTGTTCTGCTGGTTTGTCACTGGGACTCACTCTGCCCAGCCTTCAGGAAAGGGTCTTCCTGTTTCTCTGGCAGTTCCTACATCTGGGCTTCGTGTAAATGCATTGTGTGCATTTGAATTTGTGAATCATTGTGATGGCACACGAGTGTTATGACTCACTTCTTTTGGTTTGCATAGCTTTAAAAAATGGCAGGACTAAAATACTGTGTTCCTGTAGCTGGATGCCAGGTTTTGTACCCTCCCTGCACCACTCTAGGAGCCCCTTGGTTTCCCAGCACGATGACAGTGCCATTCTGGTGTTTGTGGGGTGTTGAGTGTGAGGTAATTTGAATATGGAAAGAAAACTGTGTGTTTTGGCTGCTTTGGGTCGTGCAACAACTTTTTCCATTTTGCAATAGCAATAAGCATGAAATTGCAAATTAGGTGAGACTTTTGCCTGAAGTTTGGGGCTAGAAATTTTGTTTTTCCAGCATGGAATTCAGTATTTCTGTCTCTCCTGCTTTCACTTCTGTTTCATTCCAAAGGCAAGAGAGTTTTTGTTGATGTCCACTAATTTAATGTTGCCTACTTGGTTAGTTTGAAATTTTATATAAGAACATAAAAATGTGCTTGTTATGGGAGTACCCCTAAGCTGTCTTCTGAGGTTGAAATTTCATTACCATATTTTCATGAGTGTGTGATTTAAGTAAATTTCAGTACAGATATGGGAAATTGTGTAGCAGAATCTGTGCTGAAAATGTGCACAACATGGACTGAATTCTTCCTCACATAACTTAATAGTGGATACTTCTAAACTGGTTTTTAATCTGGCTGTGTCCAGTGTAGTTTCATTTGTAAACACCAGATCAAACCAGGTTATGACCCACTTCAGGCATATCTCTTATTAAATCAGGAGTATTGGCTGAATGGATGGGATCACGTTAATTCATCTGGAACCCGAGGGAAGTTCAAAGCTGGAGAAATTGACTGTTGGGGCTCATCTGATAACAGGCAAAGGACTTGCAAATGACATTTGTAACAGCTGATTTTCAGCAAGTTCTGCAGAACAGGATAGGGGACTTAAAACAGGAGTTAGGCTGTCAGCTGTGAGTAACCCTGCTATCAAGATAGCATTTTAAAAAGCAAATGTGTGTGGAAGGTGCAAACTAAAGTAAAAATTTCTGGATCTGCAGTGGAACCTGGAAAATCATGTCTTAGAAAGACACTGTTGAACTTCATGTGTTCCTTATAAATCAAGTAGATTATTTTTAGCACATCCTTTGTGGAAAATTGGAAGAAAAAGCTCATTTTATTTCTTCCTTGATTGATATCCTGCACATAATATCCACTCCAGTTAATATTTATTAAATAATATACAACAGTACTTATATTATTAAAAAACTGAAGGACAGATCTCCTGTTTAAATGTTCTTGGAAGAATAGGTATTTCCTATGAAAGTGCACCCAAGGAATATTTAGATGTTTGTAGAGGCATGATGGGTGAAAAAAGATGGACATTATAATATTTTTTGGCCTTCTGAGGTATCTAAATCAGATTTCCTTAGGAGAAGAGGCTTGCAGAAAAACTTTGAATGTTTTTTTACAAAAATTAAAACATATTCAAAGCCATTATATGTGTGGGGGTGAATTATCTTTCAGAAGGGAGAAGTGTAGCAAATGTTATCTGCACACACAGAGTGTCAGTAAAACCTTTATTCAGGGTTCTTGCACACTTGGCTGTGGTATCCTTGTAACCAGAGTGGTGCCTCAGTTGAATTACAGGATTCAGAGGAAAAAATGTGGATTTTCATATAAAGGAGGAGTCCTGCAAGGAGCCCTGAGGTAATTGGGGAGCTGGAGGCCTCCCCTAAGGGAATGCTACTGCTCTGAATGACTCATTTCACCTAGAATTAAATTCCAAAAGTGTTCCAAACTTTTAGACACCCAGGTGGCATAAGGAGGGAATTAACACTTGGCATGAAAACCTGACATTGTGGCTTTGATGAAAAGGATTCTTGCAGAGGAAACTTCACCTTGTGTATCAGGAAGGACCTGGTTCAAGAGATGAGAGACTTGCAGGGAAATTGTTTTTATGTGGGATCAACCAGTTATTTTTGAATTTTAGCCAAGGGGGCTGAGCACAACTTGAGTCAGTCTGTGCATGAGGAGTTACTGAGTGATAAAATTTCTGCCGGGTCTGTCAGGATTTAGTGTGTAACAAAGTATATTTAAAATATTTTATCTTCCTGGTTAGTGGCTGGTTCGGACTGGATAGGGCACAATTTGTTTCTGGGGAGACAGACCTTGAACAGGCAATATTTGCTTTTCAGCCCTTGGTTTTACTTTCAAAACTAACTCTGTAATGCTGGTTTTTCCTTCCTTATTCCTTGTGACAAAGTTTCAAACATAGTGATACAGTAACCAATGTAATACCTGTTGAGATCTGTTTATTTTTTACTATTTTCATTTTTTAATCCAAATTTTACCAAAAGCAGTGGTGGCATATTCAGTTGTTTCACCAAATACTCCTATTAGCCAGAGCCACTCCCAGCTCTGTTTTGGGTTGTTTCACACTTTTAGAACTGTTGTTTCTTATAATTCAAAAGCTTTCTATAAAATCCTGGGGGTTGTGAGAGTACTTTTCTTACTGGTCTTACAAGTGCTGATGTTAGCACCTAATCACTGCTGCTGAAGTGATAAATATTATATTTTTATTAATGATAGAAATTGGACTGTGTTTAGAGTAATTTAGTATTAACTATATGATGAAATGTTTCAGCTGGTGTAAGTGTTAAGCCAGCTAAAATTGGAGGTCTTGGGTTTATAAATGAGGCCTCTGCCTTCAGAAAATGTTGTTGGGTGGAGAAATAATCTTAACTCTTAATCCCTGAGTGGTGTTTTATGGAAGAACCAGCAAATATTATGTGTAACCTTGAGTTTTAGTATCACTCATGCCCTGTTTTTTCTACTTGTAGAAATCAAATTCATCCTCTGTTTTTATGCCTTTTTTCCTCATTTTTGCCTGCTCTGTTTCTGCAGCTGCACTTGGTTTGCATCCAGTGGGATGCTGGGATTTTTGGGCTGGGTTTTTTTGGTCAGTTCTGTGTGTGATGCCATGGTGTGACAGAGTTGAACAACTATAAAAACCTCCTTATTTTGCCTCATCATTTTTGTGGGCAGATGAATTCTCTGATGTTTTGCTGATGGCTGGCTCAGGGTGGTGTAACCTCTCAAAATCAGGCACTTTGGAATGACAAGCCACAAACTCAGCTGCAAATAATGTCATTTACAGCCAGCTCTTCACAGACCTGCAGCACAATCTTTGCAACCAGCCTGATAATATCTAAACTTAATCTTCCAACTCATCATATTAAAAGCTGTGTTCTCAACAATAAATTTGTGAGCCCAAGAGGTGATGGAGTAATTGCCAGCACTGTACTTTTGATTATAGCAAAGCTTCTAAACACTTTCCAAATGAGGTGTGAGCACCTGCTGAAGGAGCAGCCTGCTGTGGCACTTTGTAAAGGGATTTTCTTGATTTTCTTCTGTGGCCAGGAGCCTTTTGTGGCAGATGAATACATTGAACGACTGGCATGGAGAACACCTGGGGGAGGTTCCAGAGGTGGAGAAGCTTTCGATCCCAAAAGGTAAAAAAAAAACAAATCAAATTGCACAATGGTCAAAGTGGATGTATCTCTGATTGTACTGTTTTATTCCACATATATTCAATATATTTATTCCACACAAATCTGTATGTAGTGGTAAATGATAAGTGTTGTGTGTCCAAGATTTTCATATGGGAAAATTGTTAACATTTGTGACCATGAGCCAATTATTCAGAACTAATTATTCAGTAATGAGTAGGGAAAGTCGCTTTCTGATTGAGACCTTTTGAATGAAGGAGAATTGATATTGTTTCTGCCTGCAAGACAGTTGCTGGATTCAAGCAAAATATCACTGCTATGATATTTAAGCCAATTTAATGAGTTCCTTACTTTAGTTTCCTGAGCTGCCTTGTTTTAAGACACAGTAATTTGTAAATAAAAGGCACAAAAAGGTAGAACAGCAAGAGAGGCAGCTCTGGGGATGAGATCTCATGATAAACTGATCTGACTGACTAAAATGTCAGCAAATGAACCTGACACAGTCAAAGGACATTTCTTCTGGAGCACTCTGCCTCTCTGGAGGCATCTGAGGAGAAAAAGGATATTGTTGAATTTCTAGCAAGATGCTGAACTCTTGACATTCAGTCTGAGGCCTGGTGTGATGGAAGCAGGAAGAAGCCTGGAAATGCACAACATTATTCCCTGGAGCTCTTTCCCTGTGCTTGTGCCCAGTGTATACATTAGGGTGGTTCATGATTTGCACAAATTCCTACTTAATTGAACAGATTTTCTGTATTTCTGCTGGTTTGCTTGTGTGAACTTCTGCGAGGCAACTTCCTCCCAGATATTCTTCAGGACAAGCAGGTGAAAACCAACAGCAAATATTTTTCTTGTGGCATCTTCTAGTATTGGGCAGGGAGCCAAAAATTAATATTGAAAAAGAAATTAATATTGAAAAAGAAATAGATTTTGGTGTCTATTTTTTTCTTTTCTGTTTTCTGCTAGAAAGAGTATTGGAGTTTTTATTTCTCATCTGTGAACCTGAGCAGCAGCTGCCTCTTCTGCTTCTTTCCTTTCTCAATATACTGAGCAGTGCTGCTGAATTAAGTGAAGAGTTGCCACAAGACCTGTTTAAAAAACAAACCCCAGCCTGAATCAGTTTGTTAAAATTAATAGAGACTGCCTGCATTTCTCTAGGCTTTTGTTTGAAAGAATGCTTTGTGTCACTGCTGTTTAAATTTGATTTTCAATGTACTTCTGTAAACTCAGATGTGTTCCTTGTGGCTTTCTGTGGAATCTGCTGCAATTGTGCAGATTGCTCTTGGGCCTCTGGCAAGCAGGGAGTGAGGGAGAGGAGTCACCAACATTTGCCTCAGTCCAGTTTTCTTTAAGTTGTGCCCTCAAGTAACTGACTGGGCTGAAAGCCTCTTCTGACATTAAACCTGGACAGCAAAATTCTGAAATGTTTCAGATGTTTTCAGTTCTTACCATGAGCTTTATGGCTGTGGAGAATCCATTCTGTGACCAGTGACTGGGAGATTTAGAAAATAAGAGCTGAAAATATGACAGAAATGGGACAGAATGGACAAAATTAATGAGAAAGAGAGATGTTGAGAATGGAATGAAAACAGAGGGAATTCAAGAATGCATTCAGATGTGCTGTGATTGGGAGGAGTAAAATGTGAGTCTGAAAGAAAAGTTCAAGATGGGAAAGGGCAGAAAAACCCTCTAAAATGGGTGTAGGAAGAAGTGAAATCAGAACAATATTATGAAATTATCCTGTATCAGTTACTTATTCATAATTACTCATTGTAATGCTGATTTCCAACTTTTCAGTAACATGTAGAGAATATTTTTCTGCTGTATCCCTTACAATGAAGGGATGTAGTTGCCTCAGCTTTCTTTGCCTATGAAATGATTTCCCAATGATTTCCATTTTTCTTATTTAGGGAAGATGGGGATGTAGGGATTTCTGTATCTGTGGCAGAGCCATATTCTTGAGGGATTAATATTTTGGTGTTCCTCTTTCCTTTGGCCCACCATGCACAGAGTTTTTATGTTGTCATAGAGTGGTACACTAGGGTGTTGTAATTTTAAACAAAATTTTAGAAACAGAATTTTTCTAAAATACTTAATGTTATTATTATTAATAATAATATTTTCTAAAATATTTAAATTTATTTATTTAAATCTTCAATCTAGAAACATTTCTAAGTTGGACATAGTTAGATCAGCCTTGTGTGCAAGTTGCTTCATTTTTTGAGGTGTTTTAAACTCTTCAGAAGACAGTGTCTTTCAAACTAAAGTCTGTTTTCCTGTATTTTATTCTAAATCAGATTATTGGAAGAATTTGTAAATCATATCCAAGAATTACAGGTAATGGATGAAAGGATTCAGAGGAAGGTGGAGAAACTAGAACAGCAGTGCCAGAAGGAAGCAAAGGAATTTGCCAAGAAAGTACAAGAGCTGCAGAAAAGCAACCAGGTAAATCCAAGGGGAAGCTGTGCAAGTTTTCAAAGCATCCTGTGCTCCTTTAACCTTTCTTGGTGCCAGGTGTTGCTGTTTGAGATAAGAATAAAGGGGGGTTGATGACACTCTCCTGTCAAAGGAGGCTCATCTGCATATTTGTCCAGGTTTAGAGCAAATTTGGGGAAGAATCCCCCAAAGGAGCTCCGGTGGGAAAAGCAGATCCAATCGGCCCAACTGGTCCGGGAGGGAAAAAATACCTCCTTGGAGAAAGGTGGAAAAAACTGTTTATTAAACCAAAGTATAAAGTATAAACCAAGTAAAACCAAAACAATATCAAACAATGAGACCCCTTGCCACTCTAAAAGAGATGACAAACTGAGAAAACCCTGGGTTGTAGCTCGCTCAGTCTCTGATCTGGGGTTGTCCCAGGCCCGGCCCAGTGGGCCACAGCTGCAGCTGCCGGTGCTCTCCTGGGTGTTCAGTCCAGAGGTCCAAAGAAAAAAAAAAAAAAACAGTCCAGGGAATTTCTTTGCCTCAGCTAGCTAAAAACTAACTAAAAAGCAAAAGAAGAGCTCTGTCCCGCTGTCTGTCTGCAGACAACAACAGTCCAGGAGCAGGAATGTGGAGGAGTGAGTGCAGTGTCTGAAAACAAACTGCTGCTTCTTCTCTCCCCCCCTTCACTCTCTGGAACACTCTTAAAGGTGCAAAACTTATTATTCAACATAAACAGAATGAGATGATTGGGGATAAAAGCATCATGTAGTCAACCCAGGACAATGTTGCATGAAGGAGTGTTAGCAATGCTGAAAGTGGGCAGTCTTCATAATCATTTAAAGACAAACACTAAGCTTAATTTGGGTTGTGTGTAATTAATTAATTAGCAGTTCTGAGATGCAGCACCTACATTCACTCCATCCTGAAGGAAATCTTGTGTTTCCTGAAGTAGATGGAATGGAAATCATGATTTTAGTGTCTGTGTTCTCCAGGTTGCCTTCCAACATTTCCAAGAGCTGGATGAGCACATCAGCTATGTGGCAACTAAGGTCTGTCACCTTGGTGACCAGCTGGAGGGGGTAAACACGCCACGGCAACGGGCTGTGGAGGCTCAGAAGCTGATGAAATACTTTAATGAGTTTCTGGATGGAGAGCTGAAGTCTGATGTTTTTACAAACTCTGAAAAGGTAAGAGCTGTCAGCGGGATGAAAGCAGTTCAAAGCAATAAGCGGGACTGCCCTAATTACAAGCTGCTACCATGACTTACCATGGTCAGACTTCAAACCACTGAGTGACTGACTTGTTAAAGTTTCATTGTTCTGAAATGGAAATTAACAACACTGGGCTGCAGATTGCTGATAAAGCATTTGTATTCAGCCATGCTTAATGTGGCAATGTTGGCATTTTTCATTTTATGAAATTATCGGAGATTTGGGAAACGCTGGGAGGGCAACTTTGGAGTGCAATACAATATCTGCCTGTTCCCTTTGAACCCCTTGCCTCAGATCCATCCTGTAAAGCAGAACGTTTCTGAATGCAACTTCTTTGTGCAACTTTGCTCTGTTGGGTCAGTCCACTGGCCTTGGATACCTTTTTGTCACAGCATGCCTTTGGGCTTTGTGTAGTCCTGTGGTTATGTCTCCACCCTTGGAATTTAGAGGAACCAGGCAGGAAAACTTCAAAGAAATGTTCAAGCATTTTGTTTTTCTTGTGCTTCAAGAGTACGTTCATGAAGCAAATATAATCTGAGTGGTGTGACAAACAGAAATAAACTGAAGGAAGAAAAATCCAGCTCTAAGCAAAAGGACACATTGGATTTCTCAATGCAGTTTAAATAAAGTTGTTGGTTTGGGTTTGTTGGGGTTTTTTTAATGTATCCTGAAAAATCTTCCTTTCCTCCTTAAATTCTGTGTAGTGCTATGCTTGAAGTCAGGAAAAAAATTACAATATGTGGAAACAGCAAACACTTGATTTGCACATTCAGCAGAAAAATCTGTGCTTGAAATGTGCAGCTCATGGAAGACCTGAGAACAGGTTAATAGTCACCCCCTCCCCACTGAGCTGGAGGTGTCTCTCAGGGAAATGAAAAGCTAATCATTTTATATAGTTGTATTCCCAAGGAGTCACTTGCACAGTGCCTTTTGATTCATGGTCTGTGGATGTGTGGTAATTACCAGTTGATAGCTTGCCCTAATTCAAGAGAGAGCAGAGGAAAAACTGATTTCCAATGGAAACAGAAAGGTTTCAGCATAAAGGAAGTTGTTCTATGGACAGCCTTCCCCAGAGCTGCATAAATTCTTTCTTTTTTCCTGAAGAGTAATAAAACATGCATTTTACCAATATTTAATGGCAGCATGGTGAATAACAAAACATAAGTTAGAGAATTGTTGTCTGCTGAAGAGGCTCAAAAATTCAGCTTTATTGCTAAATTAAAGTTTCATGATACATCCTGTTGGAGAACCAGAAAAATTTGGTAGATAAATAGGGTGAACCTGGAAATTTGTAAATAAATGAACCTCTGTGCACCCCAAAGAATAGTAAGATATTCATCAAATCTGGAGGAAGACAAATGTAAAGGCCCTGAGTCTTGTGCCAGTCTGGTGGGGAAGGGTGTGGGAACACAAATAAGAATTTCTGGATACAAGTTATCTTACTGGGGCTAATTTCAGCCAGGTGAATTCCTGAACTTTTCCCCCTGATTTAAACAATAACTTGAAGAAGTGTTTGTAAAAAAGCCTGCCCAGACAGAAGCTGTTACATCTTAATGCATCTTTGTACTAAAAATACTTCTAAAGTACGAGATGGTAACAAACATTCTTAATGTGAAGCCTTAGTGCTTTGTCAGTGGCTTCTGATCTTCAAACTGATGGGGGTTTTAGATAATGTTTTAGAGGATGTTATGATTTTTGTGCTCTGCCAGCCCTCACAAGTGTGGACTTTTCTTTGAGACATTGAGGGGGCACTGTGAAAGGAGAGGCACAAAAAATAACATAGTGCAGTTGTGTTATAATTGATACTTTTCTCAATAGTGTCTGTTCTTAAAATCTGTTGGATTCCTTTCTTTCCCTGCACTCCATTTGTTGCTTCCCACTTTCTCCCAGCCATACTGGGCAATTTCTGACTTACCTCTGTGAAGGTTTTCCTTGCTGGCTTGTCCCTTTCTGTGCATTGTGTCTTCACCCTCTGAATCTTTATAATTTCTCTTGTGCTGCTAGCTAACCAATCTTTCTGCTGTACTGAAGATTCTTGATTTGAGCAAATCACTCCAACACAATTAAACTGTAAAAATGATCTGCAGCTCACTTGTTTATCATTCAATAACATTGTCCTGCTTAATATATTTACTGTTATTCTTATGTCTATTTCTCTGTTTATGTTCTGTTCTTAATATTATTTCATTTTGCCTTTTCACTTGTGCATGGTTTGTGTTAAAATTCTCCCTTGCCGTTATTTCTCCATGACTTTTTGTTTGTTTTTTCCCAGATACATTGTAACCCTTAAGTTGTATTTTAAAAAATCAATATTTTTTTTGTTTTAATGGTTTACAGAAGCCTGATTCAATTAAAAATCAAAGATGTCCGGGTTTAAGGAGAAGCTGTGGAGAATTGATTTGTCATGGCTTCTCTTGTGCATAGAAAAAGTCCTGAGTTCAATAAAATCTAAGTTAGTTAACAGCTATTGTGTGAAGAGGAAACAAAGAAAATGTTGTGTTTGTGGGATTTCTTGGTTTTTTTTTTTTTTTGTTTGTTTTGATTTTGCAGCTTTGGTGAATAACTGCTAATAGCTGGACAATTGCACAGATCCCAGTTGTTAGGCATTAATGTTGCTGCAAGCTAATAGAAATAACTGCTCTTTCATTGGATTTGTCTGAGGAGTGTAGCAGCTTCTGCCTTAAGAGGCTATTGTAAGCTGACAGTTCAAAACATAAGCTGCTCTTAATAGTCAGAATGGATACACTTGGAGTGCCCCTATTTTTTGCTGAACAACCAGCCTGGTGTGATGCCTGTGCTCTCTATTCTTACCTGTGTGTCTGCTTCTATTCTTGAAAAGTTTTAATCCAGCCTGCTCTAAGTGGTGGCAGAATAGGATTTCATTACTTCCTTCCCTCTCACTTCAGTTCTCTGGATCATCACTAATTGGAGGAACAAGATAAACTGCAAGTTCTGCATGTTCTCCATTGTGTCAGCCTATAAAGCTTTTAATCATCAAATAATTCAGGTTGCACAAGACCTCTGAGACCCTTGAGCTCAACCTTTCCCCCAGCAGTGCCAAGGCCACCACTGACCCCTGTCCCCAAGTGCCACATCCACATGGCTTTGAAATCCCCCAGGGATGGGCACTCCACCACTGCCCTGGGGGATTTCAGCTGTGCCAGTGCCAGCCCCTTCCATGAAGGATTTTTTCCTAACATGAATCTAAACCTCCCATGGCACAACTGGAGTGTGTTTCCTCTTGTCCTATCCCTTGTTCTCTGGGAGCCAAATCCCCCTGGTTGCCCCCTGGAATTTTGGAGAGTGAGAAGGTCCCTCCTGAGCCTCCTTTTCTCCAGGTTCCCCAGCTCCCTCAGCTGCTGCTGATCAGATGTGCTCCAGCTGGGTCAGGGTTGGCCCAGGCAGCACTGCCTAAATCCACTCCAGTTCAGTTGTAGCCAGCTGCCTTCCCCACACTTTGAAATTTGGGTTTTCCACCATTTTGTTCAGCCTAACAAAGCAGTCACTGAGCACTGCTTAGATGCACTTTCTGTGCTGACTGATGGTGGAAGAATAATGGATAAAAGGTTCTGCTGCCCAGAGCAGAGCACAGATTTGCATGCTGTGTTACCTATTTATTAACTTCTGTATTCATGCAGCTATTCTTATTTTGTAGCTCTGTAATTACCTGACTTCCATCTTGATTTTTGCTTTGGACCTCAGAGTTTCTAATCCATCTTACATTTCTCATTCTTTGGGAGAATTCTCTGTTTTAATCCCCTTTCTCCCCTCTCCATGCCAAGCATGGTCATGGCTTTTTTTTGGTGTGCTGTTTGTCCAGCCAGCTCACACACCTCCACAGACATCCCCAATGGGAACATGTAACGTGACTTTTCTTCATATTTTGACCTATATTACTTTATCTTAAAGAAAAATACCTTAAGCATCTTAAAAGTACATATGGGAACTTGGAGGGGCTGATCTCTTCCACGGGTATGTCAATTCTCAACCAGCTTTAGAGATAGGAACTTTGTGTATGAAAATTGGACAGTGCAGGGGGAGGAAAGGAACAGCCCCAAATCAGACCTTCTTTAATGTCTCTGTCATGTTTTCCTCTCACCAGATTAAAGAGGCAGCTGATATTATTCAGAAACTGCATTTGATTGCACAGGAACTGCCTTTTGACAGGTAAAAATCTATCTGAACATCTTTTTAAGAAAGCAAATCTTTGCACAGCTGTGATTTTCCTGATGCTTCCCTTGTCTCCCCTTTTGGTGCTGTGCTTAGGGATTCATGGAGCTTTTGAGCTGGATTGTGTGCTTATTTCTCTCTCCTCTATTCTCAAATTTGTGTTCACGCACTCATGTTGTAGGATCATCTTTACATACACATCCTAAACTGCTTAACAGACTTTTAATGGGATAATTTTGCTTTGCTGACTTAATGCTAGATTTGAATTAGATGCTTGTAGGTTTTTAGGGATGTAAAGCAGGGAACTTTTCTGTCGTCTTTGTGCTGCATGTTTTCATTTTTAAGCAGAGTGCCTGCTGTTCATGATCCAGGATGCCTGTGATTTCTCATGTGATGTGGATTTGAATTTAATCATGCTATTTTTTTGTTGTTGTTAACAGGTTTTCTGAAGTAAAATCAAAGATAGCAAGTAAGTTATCTATCCAGTTCAATCCATATTGCTGTATTTGAATTGTTAAAGATGATTAAAGAAGCAAGCAATACTGTCAGTATTACAGTTTTTGCCTGATGGGTTTTTGTTGTTATCCCCTTTTCTCTCCAGGTAAGTACCATGATTTAGAGTGCCAGTTAATTCAAGAGTTTACCAGTGCTCAGCGCAGAGGAGAAATCTCCAGGATGAGAGAAGTAGCAGCAGTTTTGCTTCACTTTAAGGTAAAAGCTGAGGGGCTTAATTTAAATATGTGAATAAAATCGACCCACAGCACAATAAGTGCCTGTTTTGAGTGAAGGTATTTGTGTGGGCAAACCCTCATGTCAGATAATGTGTCACTTCAGGACTGAGGTGTTCAATCTGAAATCAAGTGCAGGGGAATAAAGGAGGCAGATGAGGGGGATTGGGGGCAGCATCAGTGGGGAACTTTCTAAGATAATCTTTTCTTGCATGGATGTGACCTGACTTTCATGCTTGAGAAAGAATGTTGAAACTTGAGGTATGGATCAATGTGGAGTGGTGCTAAGTAGAGTTATGTTAGATATGTAAGAAAATTTGTTTGGAAAAGTCTGTGCTTTGAATGAATTCTGTTTGAGTCTTTTTTTTTAATTAACTTTTTCACAAGTTTTGTATTTCCTTGATTTTGTTTTGTACTGAAAACATGAACACCCTGCTCTGACACAGAGTTGTTTTGCTCCTTCCACAGGGCTATTCCCACTGTGTTGATGTGTACATAAAACAGTGTCAGGAGGTAATGCACTTTGTTTTACATCATTTCTCTGTTTACATTACATTATTGATTTATTTAGTCCTGTATGTTGTTGGAAATATATTCTAAAATGTGCTTCTCATTCCCTAGGGTGCATTCCTGAGGAATGATGTCTTTGAAGATGCAGCCATCCTCTGCCAGAGAGTGAATAAGCAAGTTGGAGAAATCTTCAGCAATCCAGAGACTGTGCTAGCCAAACTCATTCAAAATATCTTTGAAGTTAAACTTCAGGTATTTCAAATTTTAACATGTTGAAGTTCATTGAGGAGCCTCTTAATAAAAAAATATTTTATCTAGTGATAGCAATTAATGAGAATTTACAGTATTTGTAATCTCTGTATAAAGGTGTAGAATCAACTCATTGCTCTGTAACAGTTAGGACAGATAATCAAACCCATATCAAATAAATCTCCTTGTGCTCTGAATACAGAGCAAATACTCAAACTCAACATGTAAAATTATTGGGGAATTGCTGTGTTCATTGGGTAATTCATGAGATATCATACACGGGTTTGATTTCTTCTCTATGCCCACTACCAAGAATATGTCAGGAGAAGAACTTCCACATTTCATATCTTTAATTTGCTCATTCTTGGATTTGGGTGTGAGGTTAACATTGAATAGTTGAAGTCATTTGTGTTGTGAATACGGTCTTGCAGCTAATGCAATATTTATGAAAATCTAGAGTCACTGGAAATACTAAGTTTTTCATCCTGCCAATACACTCACTTAAGTTCTTTAAGTCAACAGCATGACTTTGCTTGCAAAAAGCAATTTCCCTGTAGATGTTGTTCCCATAGTGTAGAGATTGAGCTTGTGTTTCATCCCCAATTTTGTGTGTCAGTTTTGAATTAGTATTTTATACTAAATTATATTTTTGTTCAAATATTCAATGATAAGAAGGCTCTAGGCTTGTGTGTGTATTATGATAAGCAAATATGTAACCATCTCCTTTGCCTTGTCCACTGCAGAAATGCTCTGAGGCCTCTGGTGCTTTTGGTTCTTAAAGTGAGGGGATTTTGTGTTAGTTGGTCAGACATATTTTCAAAGCCATCTGTCTTTTGTCTTTGCTTCACACATTACTGTTTTGTATTATTAAATCACTCTCTTCTACAAGGGTGTTTAACTCCCTCTGTGGATAATGCAGGAAGAGTAAATTAGAGATGTAAAACCAAAGGAAAGATGAATTTCCTTTAAGTAAGATCTACACTTTGCAGGAAATTCCATGTAATCTAGGAAGTAGTGAGTATTTCATTTGGTTGTCAGTTGATCTTCTAACAGATGTACCAAATTTTGCAGAGTTATGTGAAGGACCAGCTGGAAGAACACAGGAAATCAGATGCAGAGCAGTATCTTAAAAACCTCTATGATCTATATACAAGGTATGTGTACATCAATGATGAAATTATTGGATTGGAGCTATTGGAAAATAAACAGATTTATTGTCAAGAAAAAGGAGCTAAAAATGTAAACTTCTCATAAAAGCTGTGAATTTTTGTTTGTCTATTAACCTTTACAATGATGGGTTTCCTAAGGAAAATTCAAAATGGCCATTATTATTTTCAATGGGTATTATTGTGATCTTCAAGAGTAATTTTAAAACTGTGCAAAAGCCAGTCCTCCCCATCTCACTGGCAACTTGATTGCAGTGGAGCTGTGTGTAATTAAACATGAATTATGTGAAATTCTTTACTTAAATGTGAAACTGCTCCAAGTGTTAATCACCATCAGGGTTCTGTTGTGCTGTGTACTTTACAAACGTGTCATGCTGTAATTCATCCACATTCAACCTTTTCCTCCCCTTCCCTTCTTTGTTTCTTTTGCATAAAGAACCACTAATCTGTCAAGCAAATTGATGGAATTTAACTTGGGTACTGATAAGCAGACTTTCTTGTCTAAGCTTATCAAGGCCATTTTCATTTCCTACTTGGAGAATTACATTGAGGTGGAAATTGGTTATTTGAAAAGTAGGAGTGCAATGATTCTGCAGCGCTATTATGATTCCAAAAACCACCAGAAGAGGTCCATTGGCACTGGAGGGTGAGTTCCTTTGGGGAAGTTTGATAATTTTGAAGTGGAAGGGAGGTGGTGAGGGGAGAAAGGCTGTATTTGCCATGTCAGATGCACAGTGATGAACTGCCAAAAACCTACAGCTTTTTATAATTTGCTTTCAATTGATGTTCTGCTCAAAAATGTGTTGCTCTCAGTACATGTGAAATGTACTCAGTGCATGGTATTTGTACTTACTGGAAATGAAAAATACCAGTTAAACCTATGTTTCAACTTAGGATCCAGATCCACAAAAGGACTGAAGCAAAACTAAGGTACCTAAAGCATGTATATGTGTGTATCTAAAAGCATACATTTTTTTTCACCTGCCCAGGTCTTGTGGTCCCCTCCCAAGACCTAGGAAGGGGAAAAGACCATAGCAATGTCAGTGAGAAAGCTCTTAGTGAGCCCAGAAGATGCAATGGACTTAGAGAAAGGTAAAACAAGACTTCATTATCCTCAGGGTAGAAAAACTAATGAAGGAGAAGTGAGAAGTGGGATAGGAAATATTAAAACTTGTGTGAAGCAGAGGTGCAAAGGCTACTGCACCTTTCAAAGAGCTGCTGGGTTCAGTGTGTCAGGAATGAGGAATGATAGGGAAAAAGCAGCAGTGAAGTAATTAAAAAATAAAGCAAAAAAAGATGAAAATTTAATTTTCTTGGGGAAAATTAAATTTATTGTGGTGCGTAACTGTATGGGTTGTTTTATGCATGGAAATGTGTCGAAGCATGCTTGACTAAATAAAGAACTGCTGAGATCATGGATGAGGATGAGAGGATTTGTGGGTGTGGATGAGATAGGAAGCTCTCATTAGTGTTTGGAAGGTGACAGAGAGGATGGAGGTTAAATCTGTCCAGAGAGCAGAGGTGCTGCAGGATTCCAGTGAAATCACTCATCCCACAAGGGAATGAGCAGCTGCTCATGTGTGAATGTGCCATTCCAGAACACAGCTGACCATGGAATCAGAGGTGGTAGTTTTGCATTTACTGCCAATTTTTGTTTTTAAAGCTTGCAAGACTTGTCTTAATGCTTGCACATCCTAAACTGTGTCTTGGGTCCTGTTTTTTGAGTTAACAACTAAAAGATGCTGAATTGTTGTTGAGTTTGAGTGCCAAAATTTCCACCTGGTGAAATCTTCTTGGGGTCTGTCTTTGTTCCAGTATTCAAGACCTCAAAGAGAGACTAAGGCAACGAACAAACTTACCCCTGGGGCCAAGCATTGACACACATGGGGAAACTTTCCTGTCCCAAGAAGTGGTGGTTAACCTTTTGCAAGAAACCAAGCAAGCTTTTGAAAGATGTCACAGGGTAAGTTTGTTTCCTGTCACCTCCCTTAGTGTGGTATAATTTTGTGTGTGAGATTAAATCTTGAGCTTGAGTTTTTGGTTGAGGTGTGATAAGAAGGTTGTTGTAAATTTGGAAAGGAAAATTTGTAAATTTGGAAAAATTTGTAGTTTTTTGGTTGTTGTAAATTTGGAAAAGATAGGATATTTCAATTGTCTCTTGTGTTTTTGATGGAAATGGAGCCACAGTGGAGGCTGAGGGTTTGTTTTACCATGTGGATCTAGTTGTAATTTGTGAGTATTAGGATTGGGAAGAAGTGGGGATGGTTAAACCTACTGGCTGCATTGCTTTTCTTACTAAATTGGACCCAAAACCTGAGAAACATTTAGTGTGGTTTTCTTTCCCTGCTTTAAAAATATACTGAGTAGTTCAACAGTTGTTTTCCTGCCTCAAGTGTAATTTCTTCTTACATTAGTGAATGATCACCAATAAAATGCTGAGAGGAATAGTCTTAAACATTATTTACCTTGGTAACCCTCTACAGTTCTTTAAATGCTTCAGTCTAACATGAAAAAGGTATTTTACTTCTGATTAAATTGCTGGTTTTACTGCCTGTCAGTCATATTTGGTGTAAATGAAAACCCTTGAAATTTAATTGCAGACTTAAATGTGATTTTTTTTTTATTAGCTAAACACATTGATTTCTAGGAAATTTTAATTCCTTTAACATTCTCAATGGGCTTATGGCAGAAAAACTTCAGATATTTAAATGTTTTAATATTTTATAAACTGAGTGGAGCCAAAGACAGAACAGGGTACAGACTTTACCTGCACACCCTTGGGATCATCACCTTCCTCAGGGTGAGAATCAGTGCTCTAAGGCAAGCAGGTGGATCATTATTTTTCTCAATATCATAGTTGCTAGAAGCAGTTGTTAAATTCATGATATAAACTGGATTTTTCCACATGTGCACAACCTTTTGTTTCTGCTTTTCTGTTGAGATCAGATTTAATATAAATTATTGTACAAGAATTCGATTTGAGTGGAAACCCCAATGGATCTTGGCACATAAGGAGATTTCTAGAATGAGGATTTTAGAATTTAGGGGTTTGTGGACAAAGCAACTCAGTGTGCAAAAGATAAGTTAGTCCCTGGCTAACTAATTGTGGTATTTATGTCACATAGCAGATGTGTGCAGGGTTCTGCCAGCTGTGACTGCTTCAGGAAAAATAAATTGGTAATTTTGATGTAGCCATATATTGAAACATTTCACTGTTTGGGAATCTCTGTTGTTGGGTTTTTGAGTTTTTTAGGGGGGAAATACAGCAGAAATATTTGTGAGTGTTGTGTAAATTACCTGCAGTTGCAGTAGTAATCTTTCTTCCTTGAAGCTTTATAAAAGTCTTCACCTAATTCCTTTGGAACCAAAGCTGTTTTTCTTAGGTACAAAAGCCCTGTCACGTTTTTCTTTAGAAAAGGGATTTACTGACAGGTCGCTGTCCAAAATCCCATGTTGCTTACAGCTCATCAAAGTCCAGATGCTGAGTGTAAATGTGGCCATTGCTGCACTTAATAAAGTGTTCATGCTCCATTGACTCCAGCTGAACTGTGCTAAACGTGGCCCAGCTTCAGCTGCATTATTTTTGCTGCAGTGCTAAAAAACCAGAAACTGGAGCTCCAGCTACCCCAGTGTCCTGCTCCTCACTGTGGCCAGTGCCAGGAGAGTGGTAAAAGAATAAAAAATACAGGATATACATAGAGTAATCACTTCTGTATGCATTTTCCAGCATCCAGTGGCGTGCAGGTTAGGCAGTTCTGAGACTCCATCTGGAAAACTGTTGTAAGGACTATTAATTAATATTTATTATTATTATCATCATCTGTTAATGCTTTTATTTGTAGCATCCTGTGGCAGCTTCAGTTTACTTGTAAATGCTGGAGGGTTTATTGCTGTTACAGTCAGTTCTTGAATAATTCTCTGTATGGATACTTTTCATTTTGAGTAAAATTCCAATTATTCTGGAGTACTTGTTACATTTTAAGCTTATCCCCTATGCAATATCCAATAAACTTTCAAATCTATGTAGAACTGACCTTTGGGATATTTTTTTCTTTTTCTTTAAAGCTCTCTGATCCCTCTGACTTACCCAAGAATGCTTTCAGAATTTTTTCTATGCTTGTAGAGTTCTTATGTACTGAGCACATCGATTATGCATTAGAAACAGGCCTTGCTGGTGAGTACAGAATTTCCTGAGCATTTCATCTCCTTGGCCTTTCTGTGCAGATGATCTTTGCTGTGCCTTATTGATTTGCCTTGTTCAGGATGTGTTGGTTAAATTAAATCTGTTTTGTGTGTTTGGGGGTTGACATTTAATGGTTTCTAAAGTGTAACTTTCATTTGGGGAATTGATGTACAGATGGAAACGTGCTTCTGTCTTCAGAAACATTTTTATCACAGAAGCTGGGACATCAGCATTCCCTACCTCTGTATTCTGTGTCATAACAGGAGAGTATTTTTGTATTAAATCATAATATTTATAGAAATTCCATGCTTGTTTGTATATTTGTGTGCTTAGAGTGACAGTAAATAAGAAAACTGCTTGTTTAAAGAAGTTAAAATCTTGACAGTGAGAACCTGTCTTGTGAGACAGCATCAAACTCACATTCTGAAGGAGTTTTTAAATTGACTGCTCTGTTTTACCATCAGAAACGTTACCAATAAAGTATTTCTTATGCTTGTTACCAATATAGCTACAAGAGGAATTCTATATATGGCACCGTGGTAAATTTTTGAAACTCTAAGCCTGTGATTTAAGCATTCATGGAAAAAATCTGCATATTTAAAAAGTCATCATGCTAATTATAAGAACTGCATATCATTACAATTCTAATGAAACCTCCTTTGCTTCAGGCATTCCCTCTTCTGATTCAAAGAATGCAAATCTTTATTTCTTGGATGTTGTCCACCAGGCCAATACTATTTTCCATTTATTTGACAAGCAGTTCAATGATCATCTGATGCCACTGATCAGGTACCTTTGTTTTGATTAACGTTTCCTCTGGTCTTTTTTTTTTTTTGTGAAGAAAACAAATTTTTCCTTTCTCATATTTATTGAGAGGAGTTTATGCTTGGAGTAGTTAAACTTGATATTGTGGGAGGAGGAAGAAGGGAAATTTAAACAAATTGGTTCCTTTGGAAACAAATGGGAGAGGGTGGGCTCCAGGAATACTGAGAGGAAGGAAAAACACGTTGCTCCATGGAGATTTTGTTGCTGCATTCCAGGTGGGACTAAAGGGGGTTTGTGGCTGTGCCCTTTTCCTGCTGGGGTGGGAAATCTTCACTAGATCCTGTTGGAAGCAGCAAACCCAGCAGAAAAATTAGTTTTGATGTTTTAATACTGTCAAACATCTTCTGTACTGTTGCAGTTCTTCTCCTAAATTATCTGAATGCCTTCAGAAGAAAAAGGATATCATAGAACAAATGGAAGTGAAGCTGGATATGGGCATTGATAGGCAAGTAGAGATTAAAACTTACTCTTAATCTTTTAAACCACACCTTTGTGATATAGGTTAACTGGCCTTTTAAACATGAATTATTCCTCAACTCAAATTTGATATTTCAATTTTTTGTTAACTGGCCTTTTAAGCATGAATTATTCCTCAACTCAAAATTGATATTTTATTTTTTTAAAAACAGATAAATATCCATTATTGTGCACAGGAAATTTAGATTTTGTGTGGCTAGAGGGTCATGTTTTCCATGGCAGATTTCTGACCCAAAAATGCTTCTGGCAGGATGTTTTAAAGGATTTTGCTTATGTTGAAAGAGTGCAATAATTCACTGTTACCTTATTGTCTCCAACTGGTGTTTTTCTACTTTGAAAGAGGGAGAAATGATGATTGAAATAGGTTAAGCACTTGCAGGATTTCCATTAGGAGCAAGGTTTGACAAAAATAGGTTAAATGATTTGCTGGGATCTGTGCAGTGCTATGGATTAGACCGAGTCGTGGAAGTCTGGAGACCTGGAATAATTTTGATTCTGACATTGACTTGCTTTGAGGTTGTGACTCATTTAATCTTTTTTCTATTTCTCAGAATAAAAATGAGGGGATAGCTATAAAAATTGCAAATGAAAATCACAGCTGTTTTGCAGCAGAGGAAAATAATAAACTAACGAGCTTAACATTAGGAAATGGAGCTGTTGTGTGATGCCCTACTTCTGATTTGGAGTGTTATTTTCTGCAAGTGCAAGGATAAGGTGGAAATAGGGGGTGTAATTGAGATTTTAGCTGCTCCTGCTGCAGGTGACCTTAGAGGTTTAACCATGGAGTTGGAAGCACTTGAAGCACTGAGGCCATAAGCTCACTTGTAGACAGATACAGGTCAGTCATCAGTATTGCAGTGGTTTGTATCTCTTTGTGTTGAATAATTAATTTCTTAAAGACTTAGAAGTACAAATTCTTGTCAGAAGACAGTATAATCAGAGGTTTGTTGATGAGGAATTTAAAAAAATTGTTTTTCAGCACATAAAAAAGGGAGATTAGTTTTGAGATGAACATCACATGTTCCTGATGAACATGAATGAACATTACATGTAAAATGGAATGAATGTTACATCTAAAATGTGTTTGGGGGACTGTTTTGTGCTGCTTTGTGGTGCCACTGATGCTGTTGAGAATTGATTGTCCTGCTTAAAAAATAAAGCAAATTTTTGAAACATTGATGGTTTCACCTTTATCTAATATGGAAAAGTCCAAGTGCAGCTTCTTGAAAACCATTCACAGCAATTATCTATCTCAGTAAAAGTGATTTATTGGCCAAACAGAATTAGTTCAAGTGGTTTTCTCTCAGTATGTATTTTATGTGAACAGCCTTCTGGGAGTATTTATTCCAAATGGAAATTGAGGAGAATGCAAGATATTATTTCTTTAAATTTCTGTTGGTGTGTGGACTTGGAACAAAGTAAATCTGAAATACAATCCTGAGCTCTTTGCCTAGTAAAAAAAGGAGTTTTTTCCCTCTCTGGTTGCACGTATTCTTCTTCACCCCACCCCAGCTTGAATCCTTCAAGGCCTGGAATGTCCCTGACAGTTTTGTTTGGGAAGGTTGGGGGGATGAGGAGGATGAAGGACAGGGGAGGGGAAGAGAAGAGAGCCAGGGGGATGTTCCTGACCAAGGGGAATACTGGGAGAGGTTTGCAGCCTCTGTCTCTGCTTTGCTGCTTGACCTTTGCTTTGCACTCGAAGGAGAGCAGAGCCCTGACCTTAGATAATGTTCTGAACAGATAAATCCTATAAAGGAGAAATAATTGATGCTGTAAAACTCCATTAGATTTTTGGGAGCACGAGAAATACCAAGCTCTGGCAAAGGAAGAAGTTTCTTCTTTGCCCTCACCCTTCCTTCATTTTCCAAGTGTTTTCTGAGGCTCGTTTCTGACTAATATGCAATGTGATCTAATTCTGCTAAACTCCTTGGAATGCTTCCTTCTGATTCTCTCTGAAGGATGCTGTCCAATTCCTCTGAAGAGCTGGATTTGAATGGATTACCTCACAGTTCATGTGTTCCCTTTAAAAGCAGCAGCCCAGCAGGCTGCATGCTCTGCTCCAAGACACTGAACTTGCAGAAAAGAGTTTTTAGGGTTTTTTTTTTTGGCTTATGCTCCTTTTTCTAACTGCTTTCATAAAATCTTCTCTATAGAAAAATGTTAGATGCTGGTTTTTTTCCTTCATTGCTTCATGCTGCTTAATGTTGTCCAGAATTGTGTCAGTATATTTAAGATAAAAATCAAGGAAATGAAAAAGTTCCCTTCAAAACCCAATGTGTATTTGTAACTTTAAAGGACACTGAATTGTATGATTGGACAGATGAAGCACATCTTGGCTGCAGAGCAAAAGAAGACAGATTTCAAACCAGAAGATGAAAACAATGTTTTGATTCAATATACAAATGTGAGTAACCAAAGTCTCAGCTCATGAGTGTTATCAAGTCCAAGATGCTCCTTCCCAAACTCCCATTAGACAACATGTGCATTTACTTAATTTACTTCCATCTTGCACCAAGCTCCTCCAAACTCTGTTGTGGACTATTTTCTCAAGCTGAAAAGGAACATGAGTAGTTTTTATCTGGTGTCAGACACAAATCAGTGGGTGCTGGAGGAACTGGCACAATTCTTTCCCCTCCCAAGGGGCCCAAATTTGGAACAAAGCTTTTAGCTGATAATTACCTTTAGGCTATCAGTTTCAGAAAATCAATTATCAGGTACTCTCCAGTTGCTGGGTGCTTTTTCCTCTCAGAATGGCAGGAACATGGTAAAGCATCTCAGGTACAGCATGAACATTTTGCTGCAGTGTTCTCTCTTCAGTGAGTGTGTCTGAATCCCAGCCTAGGGGCTGCTGGGGTGGCTCACGTTAGGGAAAAAGGCAGGGAGGAGTAGGGAAAAACTCAGTGGGAAGAAGTGAGAGCATTCCCTAAATGCCAACAGCCAGGTGGGAATGGGAGAAAGGCAGCAGAAGGTAATAGAGTGTGGGAAGGGTGGGAATCCATGTATGGCTCTTAATTTGGATTTATGATTTTGACTCACAAGAGGTTTTTAATCACACACCCCTTTGGTGGATCACTAAATTAAAAATTCAGATTAAAATGTTCTATTCTGAACTGATATGAACTGTAACTTACTTGAATATTTTCTTGCATCCGTCTTTCTACTTGCATTTTTGTGCCTTTTTTTGGCAAATAAAAAGAAATGTGGAAAATTATTAATTGGAGAATAAACTTTTGCAACACATCATTGAGATTAATCAGAGTTAGTAACTGATGTTTAACTTAAAATGTGGAAGAAAGTAGGTTGTCAGGGACATATTTTATGAAAAATCCTTTTGTCAGGATCTTTTCTCCTGAGAAGCTGAGAAACTTCAGCTTCTTCATGTTTTGGAGAATTGTTTACCCAGCATGTGAATTTGTTTTCACTTGATGACCAATGGCAGCCACCTGTGTTAAGGCTGTGAGCAGTCACAAGATTTTATTATCATTCCATTCTTTTCTTTGCTAGCTTTCTGATGAAATCCTTTCTTCTATTCTTTTAGTACAGTTTTAGTATATAATTTTCTTTTAATATAATATATATCATAAAATAATAAATCAGCTTCTGAAACATGGAGTCAAGATTCTCATCTCTTCCCTCATCCTGAGACCCCTGCAAACATCACCACAGTACATTACCTAATTCTTACTGATTTCTTCCTATTTTTTAATCTAGGCTTGTGTTAAAGTGTGTGGGTATGTTAGAAAGCAGGTGGAGAAGATCAGGAATTCCATGGATGGCAAGAACGTGGACACAGTTTTGATGGAGTTTGGGGTTCGTTTCCATCGCCTCATCTACGAGCACCTCCAGCAATACTCCTACAGCTGCATGGGGGGGATGCTGGCCATTTGTGACGTGGCTGAGTACAGGAAGTGTGCCAAAGACTTCAAGGTGAGCCTGTCTGTAGCTATGATATTTTCTAAAAAATCCCTTTGCCAGGATTTTTCCTCCTGAGAAGCTGAGAGGCCTCAGGAACAAAATGTAAACAATGATGATCTGCTGCTGTGGAATGCAACAGGTGCATCTGGGATTGGTCTCATGTGGTTGTTTCTAATTAATGGCCAATCACAGTCAGCTGGCTTGGACTCTCTAGTCAGTCACAAAATTTTATTATCTGTTGGAGATTTTTTCAGAGATGGCCTAGAAGGCAGCTGTGAGGAGCAGATTCTCACAGCCTGTTTCTGTGAACAGCAGAGGTTCTCAGGTTATTTTTAACTACAGGTAAAAGTGACAAACATGAAGGCCTTGAGAGCCTTGCACATCAGAGTTCTCAGGCAGCTTTCTCATAACAAGTGGATGTTCTATCTTTGGCTGTTTTGGGAAAGCAAGAATAATTTTGAGAACCCAAATCTTGGTATTGGAAACATAAGGAGGAGTTGGTGTGTAATCTCTGGCCTATTGTGAGCTCAGATTTTGCAATATGCATGAAGTGAATTAACACTGTTATAAAAGGTGCCTGATTGATCAATAAAGTGGAGTCAATGCTGACCAACGCAAGGTGGGTCGTCTCCCCTCTAACTTCAATAATTATCATTCCATTCTTTCCTTTCCTTGCTAGCCTTCTGATGAAATCCTTTCTTCTATTCTTTTAGTATAGTTTTAATATAATATATATCATAAAATAATAAATCAGCCTTCTGAAACATGGAGTCAGCATTCTCATCTCTTCCCTCATCCTCAGACCCCTGTGAACACCACCACACCTGCCCATCAGGAGGGAGTGATGGTGCTAAATCCTCTCTCTCCTCATCTTTTGAAGATACTGTGGGAATCCTTAAAATCTGAGGGTTTTGTGAAAGCTGCAAAAGGCAGGCCTCATGTGGGAACCCAGGACATCCCTCTGGCTGCCCTGGAGGGCTCGAGCCCCTGCCAGGGAAATCAGAGACCTTGGCACAGAGCCCAAAACCACTGTGCCTTTGATTTTGACCCATGCAAAAAATTACCAACCTTATATGGTAATTACAAGTCTCAAAAGTTTAAGTAGAATGATAGTTCATCACAGGGTGAAAAATAGATTTTTGAGGTTTTTAGAATGGGGGCTCAGGGTCCCAAGATGGAAGAATTTGGGCGTTCCTTGTCCTTTTTCCTTCTTCTTCTTGGCCCCCATCTTCTGGGTGATGTTGGCACTTTTAGATTGGTTTAGAGTAGAAGCTCACTGTCTTACACAGGTGATGGGTATTGGGAAGTTATTGTAAATAATGTACACGTAGTTTTTAGTATAAAAAGACAACACCACCTCTGAGGTGGGCAGTGTGCCTCAACCCGACCTGCCAGACAGAACTTGGGCGGTTGGAGAAAGAATGTTATAGATAAGAAACAGTAAACAACCTTGAGAACCAGAACAGAAGAATCCTGACTCCTTCTTTGACTGCTGGGCTGGAAAAAGAGACTTTCTAGTGCATCTCAGGGTCATTCTGACCAGCAGAGATTCTGAGAGCCTCAGAGACAGCAGAACTGTGACTGGAGCTAAGCAGTAGCCATGAGATTGGTCAGCAGAAAAATTATGTAAGAAGTAGAAAAGTAAGGACAAATAGAACAATGGTTTCTGTATCAAAGCTTGTCTAGAACAACTCCCTAAGCTGCAGAAAAGTGTATCTAGTGAGATACTAGGAAGTTCTAAGCTTAATAATGGAGCTCTGTGCATTGTGTTTTAAGGCTTACAAGCAGGTATTGTATTCAAAATAAGCAAGCATTTTTTAACCAAAGGTGTGTTTATAGTGGTTGGATGGAACTACTGTCAATGTGCTTTTGCTTTGTGTAATTGGTCAAAAAACTTTTAAAGTAAGTTGTAACATTAAGTTCTTGGTCTGCTGGTGGCATCTTCCCATTGTCAAAACATTGTAATGAGACTGATGCTGGAAAATAAAACAGCTCAAGGCTGTTCCTATAGCATTTGTGATTTGTACATAGACCCCAGCCAGTGGTAGATGTAGATGGATATTCTGTTATAAGACTTTCACCTGATGGATATTCTAAGACTTCAAGCAATTCTAATTTAATTTCTGGTTTTTTTTCCTTTGTTTCCTCTTGCCCGCAGATTGCGCTGGTCTTACAGCTCTTTGATACCCTGCATGCACTTTGCAACCTTCTGGTTGTAGCCCCAGATAATTTGAAGCAGGTTTGCTCAGGAGAACAACTTGCTAACCTGGACAAGAACATCCTTCACTCCTTTGTCCAGCTGCGTGTCGACTACAGGTCTGCTCGTCTGGCTCGCCACTTCAGCTGAGAGCATGGCAGGAATCCTTGCACCTTTGGGCAGCCTCAGTTGTTAGAAAGCACAGGGAATTATTTCTTACCAACCATGGGTGTAACTTTTGTGGGACAGTGACTGTTCAGGGTAAAGCAGCAGCCATATTTAAACCTGGCCATGTGGAAGGCGAGCAGGTGAAAATCTGGATGATGTTTCATGTTAGCTCAAGTTCTCCCAGTGAAGAATTTCACAAATCTACTTGCTACTGATTTATTTTTTTTTCTAGTTGGAAACATGTTGGTGTAGGAGAGCAAATGGTGCATTGAAAGTATTTTAGTCTTCAATATTGAATTATCAGATACCATTTGTTAGACTTGAACTACAGAGCATAGCGTAGGTAATGGATTACATAGAATAGACCAGTGTAAAAACATTCTTCATCAATTTTAATGACTTAGACTTCAGCACAGCTAATCATAATCAAATTATCTTTGATTGGTGTTTCTAAGTCATTTCTTTCATTTAAAACGTTATCCTGCTCAATGTAATTTCTTGCTCTAATTAATTAGCTTGGAATTTCTTTGAGATGTAGGAGTAAAACACTATCCCAGAAAGACATAATTTATTCATTGTGTAGCATTCTAAACAGAACTAAAGTGGTGAAAAGTTTTGGATTTTTTTTTAAATTTTATTTTTGGTTCTTTGGCTTTGTTTTGTTTTTTTTTACCTAATAGTCAAAGGCCCACTGGAATGTACTGGCATTGTATGATCTGACATTATTGTTTCTGTTTGATACCAGCACACTGAATTTTATATATGCTCCTGAAGTAAATGCAGCTGCCTTGCCTAAGGCATCCCTATTGCAAGGGAGGGTGCCCATTGTTGGGCTACTGTAAAAGAACTTTTTCTCCTGTTTTATTTTGTATGTAAATAAATTCAAATTCTAACGAAGTGAAAGGATAAAATGTAGCCCAGTTTTTGCTATGTGGCAGGAATGGCCCCAGCAAAAACCTAGAGTGGCAAATTCTCATGCTGAAGAGAATTGATCCTCAGTGCCTGAGCAATATAAAATGTTGAAGTGTGTGAAAGCTGCTCTTCCACTGATTATAACTTTGATATTGGACAGAGGCTACTCTGTGTCTGTTGTGCTCCAGGGTTTATGCAGGAGTTCCTGACATGGACCCACAGTGTGCACACACTGAACTGAAGCAGCAGTGGTGTTTGAAACCTCTGGGCTGGCTTTTCCACAAGCAGCTGGAAATTGTTGTAAATAGACCTTTTTTTTTCACAGTGGGCTCTTGTGGAAACCAGGTTGGAACTGCAGTAGAGCAAATCCTTGCAAACATGTTCTTTCTTCTACTGTGGGCTCAGCACATTTTGGAAACTTCTTTGTCTCCCATCTCCAGAGCAGCATTTCTATCCATTCACTTTAAGGGTTGGTCAAAGAATTGGATTTTCCTCTCTGTTAAAGAATTCCCAGGTGGGGTCAATATTGACAAGACTTGTTGGAACTTCTCTTGCTTAGTTGGGGTTCTCCTGCTTCATTTTGGATTTAGGGGAGCATTCTGTCAGTAAAGAAGGGAATGGATGCCAGCCTGGCTGACAGCATCCAGGGAGTCTGGCTGCTCTGCTGGGCTGCTCTGCTCTGTTCCTTGGCCATGGCAAAGCCACACAGGGGTTTGGACACTGGAGGAGGCACCTGCTTGTACTGCTGCCATTTTTGTTCCAAAAGCTCTGATGTGAATTCAGATGATACCTCTCTGTTACCTCTGTAACTGAAAGCCAACAATTTTAAGGCTGTGGTTTTATGAACCAATACAAAATCTTTCTACAAAAAAAAAAAAAAAAAGAAAATAAGTGTCAATTTGCTAACACCTTCAGAACAGTGAACATCATCTTGAGACTGCAGATCACAGAAGTGCTTCAGAATTTGTTGTATGACTGTTTGAATTTTTTTAAGGTTGTTTGAAATGTATTTACCATATTCTTTGCTTTGTTAGCTGTGTTTTCCATGCATATGCTCAGTGCAGTATTTCCATTATGCCTGTTAACAGGAGGCAGCAAAAAGTAGGTGAACACTTAGATATGTAAACTCTTCCTCAATAAAAAGAATTCCTTCCAGATACTTTTTTCATTTCATTTCCATGTTTCTCGAAGATATTTATACTCAATTGTATAAGCCCTTCTATTTAAAAGAAAAAAAAAAAAAGAATAAAAGTAATTTTACTGACCAAATTTATCACTGGTGTGAGCTTTCTCCTTCCTTTAAAAAACCTCCCCATGCACACACTGGAAGTTTCTATTTCTGGAGAAGGATGCATTGTCAGTAAGTTTATTTTATAATACAAGTTCCATTGGGATGGGGTGGGGGAACTATAATTTTCACACATTTTTAAGTTTAGAGCTCTTACAGCATATAATTTAGAAAAATATTTCCAGTGGCTTATGAATGCAATGAAATAGTATCTAAAATACAAATATGCCTTTTAATGTTCATATAATGAGTTAAAGTATTGCCTGTCTAATGTTCCCTCCTACAACATAGGCATTTATTTATCAGGCTGGCAGCCAAACCTGGGAGGGGGAGAGTGTGTGTGTCTGTAATTATGTTGTCTACAATTGGTGAAAATGGCTTTGCAGTAAACTGTTGTAGGCTGGAAAAGAAGCTGTGGGTTTTTTTTCAAGTCCTGTAATTTATCAAGGTCACTTGCTATTTTGTTCTGTTTGTGTGTGCACAGAGGGCAGGAAGGAATTCTGTAACAATCCTTCAGAAATAATGCAAAAAAAAAATGGGGAAACAGCAGTGCTGGGAAATGGGAGATAGAGAAATAGAGGGTAAGATGTGAAGAAGATATGAACTAAAAAAGGATATGGAGAAGGAGCAGTTTTAAATGAAGAAGCACATGGAGGAGGAGGTTAAAATAGGAATGATGGAAACCTGACACACACATCAAGCTGGGAGAAAAAGCAGCATTGACATTGAATTTCCACAGCTGTGTCCCACCCTGAAATGAAATCAGCCTCCAGAGGAGAGGGGCTGGCTGAAATACTTGGCTGTGGAGCTGTTCATTCATCTGGAGAGATGGGTTCAACAGGAGGAGAATCCAAACCCAGAGAGAAGGAGAAGTGCTGGTGTGGGAGTCTGCAGAGTGGAAATGCACCAGCAAGGTGCAGCCTCCGTGGAGGGAAGGAGAATTTGCCTTCATTTGTGTCCAGAACCACAGAGCTGAACTTGTGATTCTCTGAGGACCACAGTGAGCTGGAGGAAGGTGAGTGCTGGATTTGAGAGTGGCAAGTGTTAGCAGAGGGAAATTCAGGCTATCCTGGCTATGGGGAGAGGACTTGGGTTGGGTTTGGTTTTATTTTCCTCTTCACAAAGTTATTTTAATTCATTGGTGTTGTGATGGAGTGTTGTCTGAATTGACTGCTCTGTTTCTGTGGGAGATTTTGTGTCCTGCAAAGTGCCTTGGCGAGAGTGAGGCCCCTTGGGTCCCCTCCTGAGCTGGGTACACCTTGTCCTGTCCTTCAAAACATAAAGTTCCAGGTTTCTCAGTCCAGTGTGTGCATGGCAGTAAACACTCTCAGTTCTGGATGTCGTGACACACTCCAGAGCAGGAGGTGGCTCTTTGGATTAGGTTTTCATGGCAATAACTGTTTTAATTCAGATTAGCACTTGGGTTGAGCCACTCATAGTTGGAGGCTATGACTTTTTTTCTGTACAAAGGAAGCAGATCTCTAAACAATTGCTTGTCTAACGTTAAATGCAGGTAGCAGCCCTTACCCTTTGCCCTTCTTGTCCCAGGAGCAGCAGGGAGGACAAGCCAGCCACCAGCTCTCTTCTAGGGGACAACAGAAAGGTAGGAACACCTTTCTTGTCCTCCTGTTTTGCTGGATTTTGGCTTCTGGGCATTATTTCCTCCCCACCACCTCCTCCTCTGTGGTAGCTGTAAATGCAGACAGATTTCTGTTTTGCTTCTGCATCAAGGCTGGCATGTTGTAGGCTTTTATTTTTTATTTCCTGGTGTTTCTACACCTGTTTTAAGGAGGGGAGGGAGGCAGATCTCCTGCCCAGTTACATTCAGTGCTTTGCTTGTGTTTTTTCTCCTCCATTCTAATTTCTTTTGGTGGTAGGAGATTTCTCTACCACATCTTGTGCTTATCTTGCAGTGGGGAAGCAGCTGTGTTTGCCTGGCATCTTTTCTCTTGTGTGGGGCACAGCCCTGTGTCAATACAGCCCTCAGTGTGTGTGGAAACCTTGGTTTCTACTTTTATTCTCTTAGCTTTATGTCCCTGTGCCCTGTTTTCCTTTCAGATCTCAGGACTGCACTATCCCTTCCCTTCTGTTTCACTTTGTCAGAGAGGGGAAAAATCTTTAACTTTTCTGTGTGGCTTCTTGGAGACTTTTACGTATTATCTGGTGCTTCTTCATCCACGTGGAGTCTGGTGGGAGAAGTGCAGCTCCCTTCCCCTTCATCCATCTATCTTCCCCAAATTGTCTCATCTCTGCAGGTCTCTGTTTCCATCTCTTTCCCCCTGACCTGTACATTATATCGAAATGTCATGGAAGGAGCCAACCATGGAGGGAAAACTCAGATATCTCAGCTTTGATCTTTAACTAGGAAAGTAACATGAAATGCAAAGTTGAGCCATTTCTGAAGAGTATCAGCTTAAGTCAAAATTACTTGTTTTCATTCCTTGATTGAAGTTTTCTTAGTAATTTATTTATTTGTAACTTCAGTTCATCCTGATATAGGATGAAACTAAATCTGAGGCTTGCTTGTAGCAGTCCCAAATCCTGCTCATCTGCACTGCTGCTTTTCCTCTGTGGAGTGAGGAGGCCTTGGAGCTGTGAGCAATTCCCATCCTTCCCATGCCTTCCCTGTCCTCATCTCTGCTGTGAGGGGCCAGCCCCACATTCCCTGCCTGCCCTGCCCAGCCATCCCTTCAGTGAGGAACCTTTTCCTAATATCCAGTGTCCCTGTGGGGTCAGAGTTGTCCCACCCCACTGATGTAATTTTAGATCATGTGTGACCATCCCAAGAGCCATAGCTGTCAGAGCTGCCTTGTTCGGCTGATCTCCCAATGTGCAGCATTCTTTGAAAGCTGAAATGTTAAAATTTTTCTTCTTGAAGGTTTAACCCGCCTCTGTCTCACTGAACCCCAAAATCATCTGCAAGGCCGCTGAGTCCAGAGTGTGAAGGAAGAAGTGCTGGTTCAGGATCCCAGCATTGCAGCAGTGGTGCTGCTGAAAGCCCCTCAGGCTGTGTTTTGTTGTTCTCAGACCTGGATTTAGCAAGGACAGGGGAGAGAGCAGACTGAGAGGTGTTGGCCCTTTCCATTTGTCCCCTCTGTGTGCGCAGTGGGGCTCTGTAATTTTGGGGCTGTTTGCACCACACACTTCCCTTGAAGTGATTCACCTGAAGCCCAGCTGATCTGGGTTCTGGATCTCCTCAGGGCTGCCCTGGCCCCTCCCAGCCCCATCCCAAGGGTTTATCCTGGCACAAAGGGGCCCTGGCAGTTCTTGGATGTGCAGCTGCTTTTCCATGGTGGCATCACATTGTATTTGTGGCAGTGGCAGGAAGGAATGTTGAATGTGACTCCATGTTCTCAGGAGGCTAATTTATTATTTTATGATACTAGATTATATTAAAGAATATTAAACTAAACTACACTAAAGAATACAGAAAGGATACTTACAGAAGGCTAAAAAGATAATAATGAAAACTTGTCACTCTTTCCAGAGTCCCAACACAGCTTGGCCCCAATTGGCCAAAGAGTCAAAATAATTCACACCAGAACCCAATTAAACAATCACCTGTGGGTAAACAATCTCCAAACACATTCCCAAGCAGCAAAACACAGGAGAAGCAAATGAGATAATTATTATTTTCCTTTCTCTCAGAGGCTTCTCAATTTCACAGCAGAAAAATCCTGGGTGAAGGGATTTTTCCAGAAAATGTGAATGCCACAGCATCAATCTGCTGAGGACAGGAGCTGTTGTTCTGTCAGGGGTTCAGCCTCATCAAAGGCCCCTCTTTGCTTCTAAAGAAACAGATTGTGGAGAGAAGGTGTGTCCAGAGCCAATTCCAAGCTCCAGGTGTTAGGACAGACATTTCAGGTTCACCTGGGTTGCAGATGGGCATTGTGAGGCCTCCACTGATGTTTAACTGATGTTTGAGCATTGTGGAGAAGCCAGTGAACACAAGCTTGCATTTGAAACATTTTTATAACATCCATTTTACTGTAAACAATTCATTAAAATGACTTGCTAAGTCTTAGGCAAGTGGATTTTTGAAGGTTGCTCATTTTACTTATCCACCCAAAGTCAATTTGAGTATGAATATATAACATTTTACTCATAATAGCAAACAACTTCAGAGAAGAGACATTTATTCTGGAGGCAGAGATTCAAACTAGACAGCAATGATGCATTACAAATATATAATTATTTGCACTAATATTTGAGCAGGTGGAATGGATTAGTACATGGTCAACATTGCACTGCTGATAACATGCATTTTTCTATATTAATATGTACTGTGCAACATGTATTAAAATTGTCAATAATTCATTTTAACAGAGATAGCAATATTTATATTGCTGTGTTCTACAGACAGCAGAGTGAATTGTTAAAATGTGTAAAGCTGGGCTAGATTTAACTTTGTTTCTCAGCATGTGTGGTTTTAATTTCTCATTAAGAAAAAAACCCAAAAAACAAAACACATTTCAACCTAGAAAGATTCTTCCATGGAATTTATTCTCCAAACCCTTTCCTTCTCCCTCCAGCCTGTCAGGAAAAAATTTGAAATAAGATCTCCAAGACCCAGCCCAGTGCCTTGTAATAGGTGGATTCCTTCAGTGGATTTTTCTGAATTATATGAAGCTCAGGTGTTTCGGGTTTTTTATATTTTTAAGACCTGTTTTGTCTTCTGCCATGTTGTTTGTTGTTTTCCCTTTTAAATGCATTTTTGGGAGGCTCTGTGGGTAAAGTCAGTGTGTTTAAGCAGTGATTGCATCTCCTTTTATAGAGAGAGACATTCCAGGAGACATTTATCCCAGGAGACATTCTGGGATAAGCTGGAAAAGCTGCACAGTGATGAGCCACCAAGTTTTAGAGGAATATCTTAAACTGTCAGAGGGCAGGGTTAGCTTCAATATTAGGAAGAAATTCATCCCTGTGAGTGTGGGGAGGCCCTGGCACAGGGTGCCCAGAGCTGCTGTGGCTGCCCCTGGATCCATGGAAGTGTCCAAGGCCAGGTTGGATGAGGCTTGGAGCACCCTGGGACAGTGGAAGGTGTCCCTGCCATGGCAGGGGGTTGAAATGAGATGATTTAAAGTCCCTTCCAACTAAAATAATTCTGTAATCTTGGATCATGTTGTCTGACAGTGTTTCTTGACAATTGTTTTGTTCTGACATGCAGATCTGGGGTTGTATTTGGGGTGGGGAAAAATGGATTTTGTTGCTTTTTTTTTTTTCCTCCTGGGGAAATCTGTCTGCAGGGAGGCGAGTAAATTGCAAGCAGCAGCAGTTCAAAGCAGCCAGAATCCCTGCATCCATCTGAAGACTTTAAAAGAATGTTCCTGACCAGCCAGACACAAGTTCAACTGGGCTAGTGAATCTCTCCATTTGTGTGCCCTTTGTTTTGGGTGTGTGGGGGTGGTTTTTGTATATATGCTGATAAATATCAATCTCAGAAGTGGCTGTGGGGATGGATTGCTCCTTCCTCTTGTCTAGGCAATTCCTTTATTCTGAAATAGCATCTTATATTTGAAAAGCTCTTTTAACTGTGGAAAGACATCTTTCTTCAGTGTCAGAGCATCTGCTGTAAATGTCTGTGTGAACTGAGCCCCCAGTCGAGACTAAAGAGAAGAAAAGTCTTGTTTAGCTGCTGAGAGTCAACTTGCGTTTTTTTTATTTACTTTCTTCTTCCTGCAACAGTGAAAGCCTTAAATAGTAATTTTGAGGCAGAGCTTGAAGTCCAGGTCTTCTGAAGGAGACCAGAAATAGCTGGCTTGTGTTTGCTCAACATGTGGGGCACAGTGCCAAATTCACTGCTGGTGTGAGCAGCTGTAATTTTGCCAGCTTCAATGGAAATATGAATTTTTAAAAGTCCATAAGCACGTTAGACACATACCTTTGTCTTCCCACAATTAGTTTTGTTGCCTGCATAGCATGAGGCTTTCTGTAGTACATAATCCAATGCCTAAATATAGTAATTCCAATGCACTTGAGATCAATTAGATTTGTACTTTTAAACTCAGTTTTGTCTATAAAGATAATGTTATGTTGCTGAAGGGATTTGGTGTTTAAAGAGTCTGAACAAGTCTAAGTGGCTCTTGGGCATTATAATTTTTATTTAGCTGCTTTTAGCCCAATCACTAATCAAATTAAAACCTACCATGACTGGTGTCTAACTCAGAGCAGAGAGTAGAGTGTCTTTAGCTAATAGCACTTAATTTTTTGATGAGAGGGGTGCTAAGGTGGTGCTTGTGTTAGCAAGAAGAGACTCTTCTTTTCTGCAAATTGAAAAATAAGTTTAAGTGACTTTGGGGAAACAAAACCACAGGGGTTCAGGGTTGCTGTACTCCCTGTAATGATGGGCAAAGACCTCTTTGAAGCCTTTACACTGTGAAGGCGCTTTGCTTTAAAGGAAATGGCTTTATTTGGTCTTCACAAACAACAATCCTGCAAAAATAATGCTGCTGGTTGTGTGCAGGGAGGGCAATAAAGAGCTGTCAGCTTTCCTCTAGGACATTATTCCAGAAGAGACCCTCAGATCAGGCCACTGGAGGGACAACTCCTCGTGCAGCAGTGGTGTGATCCAAAGCTGGGCTTGTTCCCGTCGAGAAAGCCGGAGCCGTTCTTTGTACAATGTGTAATTCTCTCCATGTTGGTGTTTTCCATTCAGACCCACCATGTGAGGTGAGAAGCAGGAAGGTGGGCAGTTTTCTGCTTTGTTTCATGGGAAAAATGGCACATTTAGCAACGTGAAGGGCCAAGCTGAAAAAGAGAAGGCAGGAAATAATGATTCAATGGTAGCACCGAGTGTTCAGTCACGTGGCGAGGGCAGGAATCAACAGGAATGTCAGCTAAAGAAGAGAGCTCATCCTGGGGTTTTATTTCCAGGACTCACTAAGGTCCTAATCAGGCTCAGGAAATGTCTGCTCTTAGAAATTCCTAAGAATCTGTCAACTTCATTTAAAAAAAAAAAATGGCATGAGTGTCAATTGTGCTGTCAGACACATTCCTAAATTTGTCTCCAGCTTTGAGTTGGAATGTACTTTCTTTTAATTGTCAGTGCCAGAAAATTGCTTCATGCCAAAAAAGATGAGGAATAGTTCTCCTTCTTGAGCATTCCCTGTACAAAATAGACCCAGAAAGAACTAGATGTGCTGAGGAAGCTATGGGAGAGTGACAACATTTTAAAAGTTTTTAATTCAGTGGGTAGTTATTTTTTTGGATGTTGAACTATGTGGATTCTAAGGGGAAATGGAACAGAGCCAGTTCTGTTTAATAAGAACTAATAAGAATCTGGAATAAGATTGCAGAAGACAACACAGCTCCTCTGCAGTGCCACACGAGACAGAAGTGGAGCCAAAAGAAGCAAAAGTGGAGCAGTTCCCCAGGCATGGAAACATCCTGGGGGACTGAGCCCCAAATTCCCATCCTGTGAGTTGAAATGGGCACTGTGCTCATTGTGTAGGCTCTCTGTATCATGGACTGAGAGAGAAGGGATCTCTTTCAAAGTCTGATTCATCCTGGCATGGAACTAAAGTAGGACACATGATTTGCTTCCTAGAAGAGTCTCAGTTGCTTCATCACTTCATGAGGGATGCAAGCCACTCATTTGAACCTGCTAAAATGAGATGCCTAATGAGCAAATGAGTAAAATGAGTGCCTAAGATAACCTCACTACTTGCAGAGGCCAAGAAAGCCATGGCTACTTGTTAATTTGACCCCTGAAAACCATCTGTAATGAATTCAGCTCGTGTGGCTCATTGGATTTCCTCTTCCCTGTTAACAGGAAAACCTTGAGATGACTTTGCTTCCCTGCTAAGACTGGAGAGCAGAGAATTTGATGGCAGGAAAATGCTGCCTTTCTGTGGGCAGGAATTGTCTTTAGGAGAACTACACAGCCCCTCTGGCTGCTGTGGCTCTGCTCAGGTTTATCTCCCATAGCACATTAGGGGGTACAGGCATGAAAACTCTTCCTGAATTGCTTTGATCTTGGTCTCTTTGGTGATCACAAAGCCAAGGGATGAGCCTCTTCTGGAGGAGCCATTCTGTTGTGACTGATGAGGAAAACAAGCAAATGGAGGGGTAAGAGGAAAGAGGTTAAACTGGACAAAAGGCTTGGACTGAAATCTGAAAAACGCTTCCTTTATTTCTCCTTGCTTTGCTCTAAACAAGTCTTTGATTCCTTTAATCTGACACTGGCTAACTTCAAACAGAATGAGTTTCCTTGTAGCTTGGTTCCCTTCTGCTTGGCATCCCTGTCCGTGCACACCTGCTGGTCCTTGGCAGAGCAGAGCAGGCCCTGTCCCTGCGCTCCCCATCCCAGCCTGGTGGCAGCTGCTCCCTGACCGTTCGCTCCCTCAGCTGTGCTGCAGCTCAGGCCATCTCCAGATGCCATCCATCTGTTCCATCCCTGGCTTCTGGGAGCAATGGCCTGTCTCCTCTTCTCCTTGCAAGTCTCTACCCTGATTCTTTTTCCACGGTGAGCTCCCCTTTGTAGGTGGAGTTTTGCAATGCTGGCTCTGAGTGGTTTCTCAGGATTTTTGGTATTTCAGAGCTGCTCAGGCAGAATGTTGTGGCTCTTCTTTCCTGCAGGGCTCTGCTGATGACCTGCCCTCATATGTCCTCACTGCTTTCACCCTTTTGTTTTCCAGTATCCATTTCTAGCTAAGGCTTATCATGCCATAACAGAAATGATGTCTGTTGCCTTTCCCAGTGCAGCTGAAGAATTAAGAGATTTTTTTTTTCCCCTGTGCAGCATCGAAGGTTATTTCCAGGCATCCTATTTGCCCTTCTCTCTCTTGTGAACTGTGAACCACAAAACATCTTTTTGCCCCATCAAAGGATCACTTGGGCTTCCTGATCTGTTTCTTTTTTTTAAAACCACTTCCCTGAGTTGGAGAGTCTCTAAAGCTGAAGGCCAGCACTAACATCAAGGAGAAATTATTTCTCTCCTTCTGAAGAAAATCCTGGTTTTGGCTGGACATCCTCCATCTCTTCCAGGGTGCTTCCATCTGACCTGCCATTCTCTTTCAACTCTGCCTTGGGTCTACCTTACCTGGAGGCAGTTCTGATCCTCAGCACTCCCTCCCCTCTCCTCATCCCTCCTCCCAAGCCACCACACACTCCTCAGCCAAGGCATTTTTGGCAGGATAGGCAGGAACTATTCCAAGAATAGGATCCTCACCAGTCAAACAGTTGCTTGTCATCTTGTCCCCTCCTGATTTGCAGGTGGCTTTGAGTTTCCCCGTCTGGCAGGGCCTGGATGATTGAACTCAATGCAACAGCAGAATTTGGAATGACAGCATGAGACATCACCTTTCTGCACTGTGGTACCCTGAAGGCAGGCTTCTTATCCTGCAGAATGCTGGAAATTGTGGTTGACATCAGCCTTGATGGAATGGAATAGGTGTCATGACCAGCCCAAGGTTGCCTTGTTGTGTTCAGTGTTTGAGTGTTGGGGTTTGGCATCACTGCCTGCTCCTGTACCTGTTGAGGGTGGGATGCAGACTCACTGTGTCAGTTTAGAATCTGGGAGTTAATCTTTGCTCATGTGGATTTTTCTTCAGTGGAGAAAGAAAAATTTTTCACCTTCCCACCTTTGCAGGTGGAAAATCCACCTATGGCTGTACTGAGCTGCTTGTGTTCCCAGATGTAGGATGGACATGGGATAAATCAGATTAAAAGGCACATCAGGAAGGCATCTGGTCCTCCCACCCCCACCTTTAAAGCAGGATCAGCACCAAATTCAGAGGTGCAGAACCTGACTTACTGGCTGTGTGTATCTAAACCTTGTTTTGTCAGGGAATGTGTTAATAAATTTTATTGTATTTAACACTGGAGTAAACCAAGCCTGGTTTCCTGGGGAATGATTCCAACAGGTTTCTCCCTCTGCTCAGTGATCTGAGAAGTCTTTCCCACCTTAAATGACTCTGTGATGCTGAACTCACAGAATCACAGAATTCACAGAATCACTGGGTTGGAAGAGACCTTCAAGGTCATTGAGTCCAACCCAGCCCCAACAGCTCAACTCAGCCCTGGCACCCAGTGCCACATCCAGGCTTTGTTAAACACACCCAGGGATGGGGACTGCACCACCTCCCTGGGCAGCCATTCCAGAACTTTGTCACCCTTTCTGTGAAACACTTTTCCCTGCTATCCAACCTGTATTTCCCTTGGTGCAGCTGGAGGCTGTGTGCTCTGGCTGTGTCAGTGCTGCTGGAGACAGAGCCCAGCCCCAGCTGAGCACAGGCACCTTTCAGGAGCTGTGCAGAGATGGGGGCAGCCCTGAGTCTCCTTTTCTCCAGGCTGAGCACCCCCAGCTCCCCCAGGGCTTCCTCACAGGGTTTGTGTTCCAACCCCTCACCAGCCTTGTTGTCCCCTCTGGATGTGCTCCTTTAAAATCCCTCTGGGCACCCTCTGTGCTGTCCCTCAGGTGGATGAGTGGCACTGTGTGTTCCTTGTGAGCCACACAGCATCTGGCACATCTCCTGTACATTAACATATGCTCTAACTGGACACCAGTTCACACATTTCAGCTGGTCAACAGATGGGATAAACAACAAACTGCTGCTGGGCTCACTCTGCAGCCTGCCTTTGGTGATGCACTGATTTGGATTTCTGATCTTTGCATTGAACTTCTTTGCATAAAATTTATTGGGGAATTTTATCTTTTATCAATCTATGCTTTGGCCACTTTTGGTTAAAATGGAACTAATGTTCCAAACCTGAGAAATTAATAGAATGAAAACCTAGAATGGCTTGGATTGGAAGAAACCCAGAATGGTTTGGGTTGGAAGGGACCTTGAAGATCATCTCATTCCAACCCCCTACCATGGTGCAGGGACACCTTCCACTATCCCAGGTTGCTCCAAGCCCATCCAACCTGGCTTTGGACACTTTCAGGGTTGGGGCAGCCACAATCTCCCTGAGCAATCTGTACCAGTGTCTTCCCACCCTCCTGGTAAATTAGAGAGAAGAATCAGTTTGGATACATCCATGGCAAGATCCTGAGCTCACCTGCTGGTTTCAGTTTAGGAAAAAGCTTTAGGTTTAGTCCCTAATTTAGGGAATTTTGAGGTCACTTTCTACCTGCCATCACTGGCACCTCACCAGGTTTAAAGATCAACTCTGCTTCTAAGAGAGGTTCAGTCAGACACTGTCTGAGATACTTGGGGTTTTCTGAGTCAGATTAATCAGAGACACTGAGCTCCCCATGGAAAGTAATCCAGGGTTATTCCTGTGCACAAGTCCAAAGGCATAAATCTGAAGTCACTGGTCCCAAATCTTGAGGGATTAATCTTTATTACAATGTCCTGCAGCAGAACAGAGCTCAGGGTGGATTTGCTGTGTAGATTTTTGCCTGAAATTCTTCATGGGAGCCCTCTGCTCTCTGGGTACCCTACCAAATGACATTTTTGTTCCTCTTGTACCAACACAAAACACAAAGAATACTCCCTAAAAGTCAAAGGATATCAAGAACAAGGAGTTCATTTGGTGAACAGTGGAAGATGGTTTTGGGCACCACACCATGTAGAAAGGGAGATGTGGAGCTGCAGAGGGGCTTTGCCCTCTGGAAAGGTCCCTGTGGAAGCAGGGCACTGCTGGGAATGTCCCTTTCCTCCTTTTCCATGCCCAGCTGGGATTTGGTGCTGTGCTTCTCTCCTGCTTTCTGCCCACATGGTGAGTGAGGCTTTCTTGCTCTGTGTTTCTGACATTCAGCTTGTATAGGAATAGAAAAATAGCTTTAAATCATATTTAGAGTAATAAGTTCTCACTCCATGATGAAGACAAGCAATTTTTTTTTTAATTTCTAAGCAAGGATGGAAAATGTTAAATACTTCCCCAAGCATTTTAGCACTTACATTCTTGATTGTTGAGGGAAAGCCTCCCCCCCAATACCTCAGTGAAATCTGGTTTTTTTTTCCAATGTGGCTGTCATTTGATGTCAGTGCTCCAAGAAGAGAAGGTGCCTCACCCACAACCCAAGCAGAGAAACAGTTAAGCATCTTAAGCTGTGTAAGCAAAAAAGAGAGGGGAAAAAAGTTGCCAACATATTTTTGACAAAAGACAGGAAAATGACAGGCTGTTTGGGGTATGCAAAAAATTTTTCCTTTCATACATATTGACAGCCAGAGGGGGGTTATTATTGAGAATATGGGTAAAGTTACTGCCAGTTTCTGCTGGTACTCATGTTTAAAAAGAAACTATGGAAACCAGGAGTAGGAATATTAATTAAGTTCAAATTTGGAATGCCTTTGCCAGGAGTGGCTGCATGAATTCAATGAAGCAGCCTGTTGGGTTGCAATTCACTGGGTTGTTTGCAATTTAATAGAATGCTGAACTTTTCATAAATTAACATGTTGTTTCAATAATCTGATTAAAAGGTTATATGTTGATAAGATTAGCCTTAGCTGAGTTTTTTTCCCTTCTTGCTTAAAGAACCAGTGTATATTTTCTTTAATCACTTTGCAGCCATAAACTGCACCTTAGGGGCAAGAGCTTTGACTCCTTTAGATTTTGAAAGTGAAGTTGGAGTCAGTGCAGCTGTGAATTCACATCAGTGAGGGTGTGACCCTTGTCCCCAGGTTCCTGGTGACCATCTCAGTTATAAATATGTTCCAAAAATACTGATTTTGAAATAAGCTTCATTAGCTGTGCACGATGACTTAATCCTGTTTTTAGGAACAGGATGGGATGTGTGTTGTCTGTGGTAGCAGCCTGGGGAATGGAAACACAGAGTACTGGCTGGGAATGCTTTCACACAGACCAAACACGTCCTTGTTTTGTGCAGGTTCCCCCTCTGCCCCATTCCTTGTGGGCTTTCTCTTCTTCACCCATGTCCAGCCCTCTAATAGAACCTGCATGTCCAGGCAGCACACTTGTTGGGCAGAAACAACCAAAAGGCCAAAAATGGCCTGAATTTACATCAGATAAGGAAAACCACAAACCTGGAAAATCAGGTAATCAGTTATGAGTTGTCAGGACCCACGACATCCCTCTGGCTGTCCTGAGCAGCCAAGACCCCCAACAAGGGGCTCAGAGACCAAAAATGCCCATGGTTCTGATTATGACCCATGGAGCAAGTTACCAACCTCAGATGAAGATCTGCAAGCCATGACAAATCAAGTAGAATGATAGTGAATTTACCACAAGGTGAAAAAGTAGATTTTGGGGTTTTTAGAATGGGGATTCAGGGGGACACAATGGAGGGATCTGGGTGTGTCCAGCCTTTCTCTGTCTTGGCCTGCATCTTCTGCTGTGATGTTGGCACTTACAGATTAGTTTAGAGTAGAAGCTCACTGTCTAACACAGGTAATGGGTATTGGGAAGTAATTGTAAGCATTGTACACGTAGTTTTTAGTATAAAAACATAACAGTGCCCTGGTGGCAGAGTGCCTGGGCTGTCTTGCTGAGCTGACCTCAGCCGGACAGGAGAAAGAATTTTAGAGATAAGACACAATAAACAACCTTGAGACTGAGAACTGAAGAGCTCTGACTCCTTCTTCAAGCACCAGTTTGGGAAAAGAGACTTTCTAACACATCTCGGGGTCACTCTGACCAGCTAGAGATCCTGACAATGAGTCAGGGCCCAAACAGGAGCCACTTCTCTTAAGTATTCCCATAAATTATTCCTGGTTTCTGTCCCAGTCCTGAGCTCAGCTCACCAAGCTCACATACACACTCAATGTTAATGTTCATTGACCAAATCTCCCTATCCCATGGAGTCAAGGAGAGACTTTCCAAGTGGCAACTCTCACTTTGCACACCTTGCAGCTCAACCGGGGAAGCTGATGGAGGGAGAGGTGGGGGACAGAGCCTGAAGGCTGAGTGTGACTGCCCAGGACAGGTGAGTTACCCAAGGGATGCTGCTCTGCTTTCAGGAGCACAATGAAATGCATTCCAGGTAATTCCCTCAAAACCCTTCACCAGGAAGGAACTCGGTGGTTCAGGGAGGCTGCTAGCTCCGTGGAAGAGCAGAGCAGCTGCTCTGGTTTTTAACTGCTTTACATCTTTGTGGTAAGAATGGGGACTGTGTTCAGAAAGCACTTATTAAGCCAAAAATAACCCCCCATTCTTGTGTGAAAAGCGAGTTATAAATATAATCACAGCCAGCAGTAGATCTCAAATCTAAATTGCATGCTTTGCTGAGAGGTTTTTTTCCCCAAAGCAGGGGTGAGGAGGTGGCAGAGCTGCACTTGCCGGAGCTGGCAGAAGGGAGGCAGCCTTGTTTCAAGTAATGCTGCTTCTGGGCGATAATCCAAAATGCACAGTAGGCAGAAGTTAAAAGGAAGTGCTTGCTTTTAGGTTTTTAAACTATATCCCTTAATCCTGGGTGATGATTGACAATCATGATTTAGAGTATGAGGTGCCCCTTTCTAATCCGGCAAGTTTGATGTTATTTGCGTATCTAGTGTGGCTTTATTCAACTAAAACTAAATGGGAGCCTGTGCAATTGATGCCACATTTCAGAGATGAGTCCTGGACTGGGAGTCTATTTACAGATTAGTGGATACACAGCTTCCACAGTCGTGGCCTTTTTTAATGCGTGTGTGTGTGTCATTTAAAGACTCCAAAAGGCAAATTTACAATTAAAATGTTTCTTGCTGGGTAAGAATACTGGTGGGAGACTTTTTACATAATTTAATTCACCGTGAAGGGAAGCAATATACAAGATTATATTAATCCTAGTTTGATAATTATAGTAAAATAAGAATACATGTTTGTATTTAATAGTGATAAAAAAGCTATCGTTTATTGGCTTTGTGTTTTTATTATAGCATATGTGCCTGATCTCAGCTCCAGCAGAAATGCTTCTCCTCTTGCTGAAGTTTGCAGCAAGTGAATGTAAAATGAAGGGGACAAAACAGTTAATGAGTATTTGCCCAGGGTTTGTTTTTTGTAAAGGTGAGCTGGTGCTTCTTATCTCCTGCGATCAGCAGCTTTTAAATCAATTTTGCTTAAAGAAAAGTAGTAATAAATCATGATACATTAGAAATGGCAAAGAGAGGAAACATCTGGGGGGGAAAAAAGCTGGATATAACTTAAGCATGTAAAGCTTTGCAGCATCTTCTGCATTTTCTAGGGTTTACTGTTGATTTCCCAAATGCAGAGCAGCTAAGATGCACACTCTTGCTGATTGAAGCTTTGCATGTATGTTTAGCATTAATCAAAAGCAACTGTGGTGGAGGGAAACCTTCTTTCTAGCCAGCCAGATTATATTAGATTAAAATGATCCATATGTAAGGTGTTGCAATACCTACTACTGGGGCAGGAGGGAAATCACATTACACTTGCAACTAGATTAACACAGGGATTGAGCTGACGAATAATTCTCTCCTGCTTTTTATTTTGTCATGTGGGAGAAAAGGAAATGTTGCTGGACCAGTGAACTGCCTCAGCAGGCACAGCTCTGAGATGGCTCTGGCCACGCTTGCCAGCTCCTGGAGTTGACAGAGGGTCGCAGAAGAGTCTGATGCCATGGGAATAATTCATTCATTTAGATTGGAAAAGGCCTTTGAGGTCATTGAATCCAATGTTAGCCCAGCACTGCCACCACTAACCCATGTCCCCAAGTGCCACATCTACACAGTTTTTAAGTCCCTCCAGGGATGGGGATCCCATCACTGCCCTGGGCAGCCTGTCCAGGGCTGGACAACTCTTTCGGTGAAGAAATTTTTACCATCAAATTTAAACCTCTTCTGGTGCAACTTGAAACTGTTTCCCCCTTGTCCTGTCCCTGTTCCCTGGGAGCAGAGCCCAGCCCTGGCTGTCCCCTCCTGGCAGGAGCTGTGCAGAGCCACAAGGTCCCCCCTGAGCCTCCTTTGCTCCAGGCTGAGCCCCTTGCCAGCTCCATTCTCTTCTCTGGACACACTACACCCCCTCAGCATCTTTCTTCTGGTGAGAATCCAAAAATTTACCCCAGTTTTGGAGGTGTGGCCTTGCCAGTGTCCCGCACAGGGAATGGTCATGGCCCTGCTCCTGCTGGACACTGTTCCTGCTCCAGGCCAGGTGAATATGTGGCCACACCTGGGCTCACATTCAGCTGCAGTCACCAGCAACCCAGGGTCTTTCCCTCTGGGCAATTTTCAGCTACTCTTGCCCCAGGCTGGAGCTGCAGGGGTTGTTGTGACCCATGGGCAGGACTTTGGGCCTTGTTGAACCTCAGACCACTGGGCTCAGCCCACAGATCCAGCCTGTGCAGATCCCCCTGCAGAGCCTTCCCATGTGAAGTGGGACAGAACCCCTCTGCAGAGCCTTCCCACATGAAATTTATGACCCCCAGGGACAGAATTCCTCTGCAGAGCCTTCCCATGAGAAATTTCTGACCCCCAGGGACAGAACCCCTCTGCAGAGCCTTCCCATGAGAAATTTCTGACCCCCAGGGACAGAACCCCAGGTGTGCAGGGAGCACCTCTGCTTGGAAACCATGACAGGCCCACGGCTGGATGGGGTTGGGTGCAAAGTTTTGTCCTTTGGGTTCTGGGGAAGCTGACAGCCAGCTGGGAAGGGGATCCCAGTGTTGGGACAATGCCTGGGGTGGCATCAGCTGGGCAAACAGGCTGCTCTGGATGGTGACACGTGCCAGACCTCACGGGACTGTGGCACCAGGAACTGGGCCTAAGAATTCACAGATTTCACAGAATCACTGGGTTGGAAGAGACCTTAAGATCATCGAGTCCAACCCATAATACCTCAACTAAACCCAGTGCCACATCCAGTCTGTTTTAAACACACCCAGGGATGGTGACCCCACCACCTCCCTGGGCAGCCATTCTAGAACTTTATCACCCTTTCTATAAAAAGCTTCTTCCTAATATCCAACCTGTATTTCCCTCAACATAGCTTGAGCTGCACGTGCTGTGTGCTTGCAGACCTCCCCTGTGTGGGCAGGGATATTTTCCTTTGTGGTCTGAGACTGTCAGCAGAGGAAAATACGTGATGTTTTCTGTAGTGTCCTGGAGAAACAATGGCTCAATAAAATATTGCCCAGGGCTCAGGAGTGGGGAGCAGGGGGGCCTGGGCTGGATTTGCATAAGGCCAGTGTAGGAATTTGGCTGCCAGAGGGGCAGGGGGAAGCAGGGGGCTATAGAATTCACTCTCTTGATGGTGAATAGCACCGGGGGCTCCATGCTGAACTGCTGGGATGGAGCCGTGGTGGGGCTGGGCATGCTTCCAGCATGCTCTGTCACAGAGCAAATTCCTCCCCTCAGTAGTTTTGTCTGAGTAGAGAGGACAGGGCTGGGATCCTGATTGTCTGGGACCCTTGAGGAACCTAACTATATTGCCATCTTTTTATTGGTTTTGCTGATGTTTAAAAATTCTTTCCTTTATTTTCAACAGAATCGTATTTGGGCCAGCACAGGGCACTCTGTGATGAGGCAGGTTATTTTCTGGCATCCAATTATTCCTATGCTAAGATCACCTCCCTGATACTTTTCTGCATTGAGTGGGAAGCTCAGAGCAGGCTCCTGCACCCTGAAATGATAATCTGGTGTCTGATATTCTATCAGTGCTGTGCTGTTGCCCTGTGTTGCTCTCCCACCCCATGAGCCAGCTGTTGATCCTTCACCCAACAGCCACGTGCTTTCCTTTTTCTCCTTTTTGTTTGTTTTGCACCCCTCTCTCATGGTCAGTCCACTTATTTCACTCATCTGCTGCTCAGATTTTCCTTTTCCACCTGGCTTGTTTCACCTGGTGGCACAAGGAGTTTGAGTCCTGCCACACTCAGAGAGTCACAAGAGGTGTCACTGTACCTTTCTAACATAATTTGTCACATATTTCAGAACCATGGTAGGGTCTGAAGGTTGTTTTTATGCCTGCTGAGCTGGTGTGGTCTCCAAACAAATCCCGTGGGTGATAAAGCTCAAAGAGGTATTTATTTTACCTTCACACTAATTGATGTGCCCAAAATCTCTGTGTAGGAGTTTTGATGTTTCAGATCACTTACATGTGAAAAATGCAGGGAATATTTTGGTTTATACCAGGACTTAAATGTCTGCAATTTTTTTCTAGGCAGGGACTCCATTTTTTATGAGACTTGGGCTGCATCTGCAGCTGAATGCTGGAGCATCATTGTCCTGTATCAGTGCTGCAGCTGGAGGCAAAGAAGGGCAGGGACTGCAAACCACTCTCAGTAGGTCAGGAGTGGAGAGATCTGAAAGGCTTCGAGGTTTGGACTCCTGAATCCACTCAGGAATCCTTGACAATTAAACCTGTTGAGCTCAGCTAAACCCTTTCCTTTTTAATGAGTACTCTGGGTACCTGGAGCACATGCCAGTGAACCTCAATATTATATTCCATAGTTCATAGCTTTTTATTGTCTCTCCTTGTATCCCAGAGAATGCCAGCAAGGATCAGATGGACAATGTTGGGGTAGCAGCACGGTTTAGGTGTGAAATCAGGAAAGCTGTGAAACCTTTGTCCCTGCAGCCACTGTCTATATTTACTTCTCAAGCTGAATTGAGAAATGAATTGGATGGGGGAGAAAAAACCCCCAAACCTTCCTATTTTAATTTGGGCTGGTTTTAGGGATTTGTCTGCCTGTAATGCCACATCTCATGCCATAGGTGCAGTGCCAGGGAATCTTCCATGGGGTGGAAGTGATAACGCCGAGTGCCCAGAGCAGCTTTGACAGGTTATGATCTTCCATGTCCAGGAATCTGATCTCTGTGTGTTGGGAAAGGCAAACTCTGTGATGGTGAACTGCTGTTTTCTCCAAATGTAGGTCACAACTTGAACAGGACTTGTCATCACTCTCAGATTAGAGGCTGCTACCATTCTTCTAGGATAACTCTGTTTTCCACCCATGTGCAAACCATCTGTTTCTTGTAAATTTGTAGATATAAACCGTGGCTGTTTGGACAATTGATGTCTTTAAAAGATGTCTTGTTCTGTATGTCTCAATGAGATTTAAAAAATCAATCAAAGCCTGAGAACTGTATACTTTCCCCAACCCTAATGAATGCGTGTCTCTAAGCGAAATTGCAGCTTGCATTATATTTTGAATTAATTGGCAAACAGTTACATAAAGAGATCATATTAAGGTCTCTGAAGAAGGAAGCTGGGTTAAGAATGAGCTTTCATCTCTAAATCTGCTTTTTCTGACTTTTTAAAAGCTTGATTTGTCAAGATGTAGTTGACTTCTGTTTTGTGTATAGATTTTCTGTCTTTGTTTTTCTTTTAAACAAAACATGTCAAGGGGAAGCCAATATAACATCAAAGCACTAAAATAAAGAGCTTTAAGGGAAGGAAAAGAGAGATGTTAAGATTAGGTGAAGGAGGGAAGGCAAAGGTGTGGAGGAGATATAAATCAAGTAAATAAAGACATGGCAGTGAACTGCTCTAATGAGACACAAGGCTAATTAAAGAAAAGGAACAGATTTAATTATTCTCAGATATTTTACAAGGCGCAAGAATGAGGTTAGCTGTAATCTCAGTCCTACAAATTGTTTTTCTTTTGCTTTTTTTAATCTTCCCTTATGAAGGCGCTGAAAACCTCCCTGAGTTCTGGCCTCGTGAGCCATGTGCTATTTTCCTGCTGTTCCAAGCAATGTTTTCCTGGCCCTGCTTCCCACTTGGTGTTCAGGGAGTCATATTTGAGACCTGGGTCCCACATGTATTCCTGGATGAATTCCTGTTTTAGAACTCAAATTGTGGCCTATACCATGAATTCTCATTAATCCAAACTGACCTGGAAATTAAGTGCAAATAGGATAATGGAGCTGGCCAAGGGGTTGGAGCATGAGGTCTCACACTTTTATAAGTTTTGGTCTATTTGCATATTGGAGTTAATTGTCCAATTCCAGCTTTAGCTTATGAAGTCCCATCCTTCTTATTTTGTCTCTTCAGTCCATGTTTATGCTCTTGGGCCTGAGATTTGGATCATTTGTCCTTGGTCCTCAGCTGGAGCAGGAATTGTTTTGTCTCCCTGCTCTGTACACAGAGCTCACCATCCCCTGATATGAAGCCCAAACCCACACATAAAGCAGCACAGAACCGGAAAATTATAAAAGCTAAAACCTGAGGCATCACACGATGCCGTTCTCCCCCACCACATTCCTCACCCCCTCCTCCTCCTCCTTTCCAACCCTTCCCCTCATCCTCCAAAGGAAACTTGTGGTGCTCGCCTCTCGCGCCGCCTTGGCACCGCATGAGAATCCTTGCAGCAAAAGGAAAGAAAGGGGAAAATCCTGAAAGCCATGCTTTTCCCAGCAGGTTGGCACCACCACTCCAGCTTTCATCCTTGGGAGCAGCGTGCCAATCTCACGCCAGCACAAACAGATGTGACTCTAGAGCTTTGAGTGCCCAGTGAAAGGGGCATTGCTCGCTCTGAAAGCAGCCGAAATGTACCAGCCTTAGGATTCTCCATTGAGACACATAGTTTTCTCAGAGCTCTGCTTCAAGGTGCCTGGGTTTGGGGTTGACTTGTTTATTTCTTTCCCCTTTTTCTTTGTGCCCTGATGCAATGCCTGGCTCAGAAGAATGTTATCAGACCAGGTTAAGAGAGGTTACTCTGTATTGTAAATCAAAAGTGACTCTGACAAAGGGGAGAGAGGATGATGATGAGGACTCCATGGATATCAGAAGGCTAATTAATTACTTTATTATGCTGTACTATATACATTTCATCTAAACTGAATCTGTCAAGCACTCACTCTGCACACACATGTGTGACCGTGTTCACAGGGGTCCAAGGATGAGGGAAGAGATGAGGATCTGACTCCATGTTTCAGAAGGCTGATTTATTATTTTATGATATATATTATATTAAAACTATGCTAAAAGAATAGAAGAAAGGATTTCATCAGAAGGCTAGCTAAGAATAGAAATACAAAGAATGATAACAAAGGCTTGTGGCTTGGACAGACAGTCCAAGCCAGCTGACTGTGATTGGCCAGTAATTAGAAACAACCACATGAGACCAATCCCAGATGCACCTGTTGCATTCCACAGCAGCAGATAATCAATGTTTACATTTTGTTACTGAGGCCTTCCAGCTTCTCAGGAGGAAAAATCCTAAGGAAAGGATTTTTTCATAAAATGTGTTTGTGACACACCTGCTCACACTGCACAGAATCTCGTTACCATCACTCGACAGTCCACACACACACCTGGCCCTGGTAGGCCAAGGAAACAAAACATCCTCACTTTGGATAAACAATCTCTATATTGCGTTCTGCTTTGGCATGACAAGGCACAGCAAGTTATAAGAATTGTGTTTTCCCTTTCTCTGAGGTTCAGAGAATGCGAATCTCAGAAATCCTTGGGAAGAACTGTGCCTTGCTTTTCTCTATGAAGAGAAATGTGGCAATAGCTCTGTATACACAATGCAGGGATGGATGGATAGGGTGAAATGTTCGCCACGTGCCCCAGGAGCTCACATGCATTGAAAACTTGTGCAAGAGATAAACTGTATTTTAATTTTCACAAACCCAGCCTGTTTTTGTGCCATTTGAGATACATAAAGCAGTGAGATACGTTCGATTCCGTAGGCGCCGCTGAATCAGAAAAAGGAGGTGCTTAGTTGGCAAAACCCCTTAATCCAGACATCTACAAGGGAAATCATCTAAGTCCAACGGTGCTTAGTGGCAATGAGTGCCACTTATTAGGGATTGCAGTTCTGCTTAACTGGGACACCTCCAGATCATTTAGGAGGCTTAGCAGAATGGGGTGAACAATTTGCAGGCTGTATTCTTCCAAACACCACATCCTTTTTCCTCACATGCAAAAGAATTTTCCCAAGTGGCCTGCAGTGTTTGGGGCCACTTTTTGGAATTTTGCAAAGGCTTCCTAAAGGCTGTTCCTGGCATGACCTGTGAGGGTGTGAGGCCCTGGCACAGGGTGCCCAGAGATGCTATGGCTGCCCCTGGATCCATGGAAGTGTTCCAGGCCAGGTTGGACAGGGCTTGGAGTAACTTGGGATAGTAGAAGGTGTCCCTGTCCATGGCAGGGATGGAACTGGGAAGGAACTTTAGGGTTCTTTCCACACAAAACATTCTGGGATTCTGTGTGTTGATGCAATAAGAAATCACTGCTTGCTCATGAGTGTGAGCTGAGAATTTTCCACAGTGGATTGGCCAAATTTTTGTAAGACAACGGGATCTACTGTGATCACCTCTCCTGACACCTGGCTGATTTTAGCCAGAGAGTGCAATCCTGAAGTCTCTCCATCAGGGCCACCAATGTTTTGTTGCAATACAGTTCAGCTTTTGTCGTGTTAGGAGCCACAAAACTGTCTCCCCTCCTCAGTGATGCCTTCAAGCTTTATATCAGGGATTAAATCCCTTCAGACCCAGGAGCCTTGTGCCAGGGCGAGAGAAGCAGCAGCTCTTAACTGATGAATCCTGCTGGGAAGAAATAATGCAGCTCAACTGTGTAGTGCAAGACAGGAACATTTTTGTTTGAAACATTCTGGAGGGGTTTTTGACTAACCTGGCTTGAAAAGCTGGATGCACCACGATCTCCTTTGGCACTATTTCACCAGCTTTCACTATTACTGCTTAAGGGCTCCAGTGGCATTGGAACTTTCCTGCTCCACAAAGGAAAAGGTAAATTTATGCTGAGAAACTGTTTCCTAAATTACTTGGGATTTGGATAGACTGGACAGAAAACCAAAAGCAAGTGGTGTTATCCCCATTCCACACAGGGAAATCTGCACCTTGGAGAGATTAAACAAGTCCTTCCAAACTCAGAAGCAGGATCAGAACTTGAACTCTGGTGACTTCGCTGCCCAGTCCCATCTTAGCTGCAAGTCTTGCTCCCTCCTGAGATAAGGAATGCTCAGGGTAAGATTAGGCTCAGACTGGGAAGCAAACCCAATGCTGAGGCGTCTGACAAGATGTTCTTGTGAATTTTTAATTGTTGGCTGTGTGGACATGTGTGTAAGGCAATGACCTGAGGAATTCTGTCCTACATTTTGGAAACTGTTGTAGCTTTGCAGCTCTTGGAATGAGTCTCGAGTGAAAAATCTGCTCTGCTGCGTGTTCTCTATCATTTCCCTCTAGATAAAGCTTTGAATCTGTGAACTTAGTGGCTGTTATTCCAGGAACTTCTCCTTGGAACCAACTGACAGTATCCCTAAAATTTGGCTGGAAAAAAAAAAGTATTTTCTGGAAAAGTCTAAGATGGCGCAATCTGATTTCAAATGGATTGTTGCCTGTTCCTGTGTTATACAAATACATGTGCATATCCTCTGTGATTTTAATACCAGGGGAAAAAAAGTCAACATTTAGCTAGTCCCTTACAAAATAACTTTGAATCCTTAGCAGCTTGAAGATAAAAATTTCTCTTTTATTTTTTTATAAATCTGGTTCATAGGTTTTGGTTTCTTCTTAGAACCACCAGTGTGAGTTTAATTCCAGGGAACAAGAACTATGCTTAGTTGTTTAAAAAGCACATAAAATGAAAGTGGGAGCAAATGGAGAGCTTTTCTTTTCTCTTAAAGGAAAGGCAGGACAGGTAAGAAAAGCTGCAGTTAAAGGTAATTCCTATTTTTCCTATGAAATTGGTCTAGATCCGCATTGTATAACCTTTCCTCCTGTTCTTTTATTCACCTCAGACTAGAAATGTTTTTTAAGGTCTGGCCAGTGGGAGGTGAAGTCCATATTTCTGGGCAAGGATTTTTACTTTGATTGTTATGTCTTAAGGGCTCTGCTGCTGAAATAGAAGGAAAAGTCAAATTTTTGTGCATTGCAGTCTGTAAATTCTTGCCCTGTAGCCAGCACATACAAAACAAATGTGTGATGGTTTCTGTGGTTTTACATTGACCCTTGGGACAAGTCAGGAGCTGGGCCTGGCTGTCAAAACTTTAAAATTGTGTCCAACTGTGAAAGTGGGGGGAGAAATAACCTGAAAAATTTAGGAGCTGGCCTGCTGAAAGTCAGCTATTAAAGAGAAGTTTTCAAAAAAGGAGCAGAATTTTCCATTGACTGTATAAGCTATAACTGTTGATTTAACCCCTCTACCACTCATTGATGGAGATCTGAGACAGCAACTACCCAAGGATGGACCAGGAAAATAAATCAATAATGAATAATAGCCCAGAATTATTTTCATGAGCTCTTTGGCAGGGAAGGAGCCTGAATTGGGTTTTGATTCACCAGCAGAACATGGAGACCCCTCATGGGACTGGAGCCACCAAGGGAAGGAATCTCCCAGCCCAGCTCTCCCCTACATTTCCATTTTGTGACTGGAGCAGTCAGAGCAAAATTACTCTATCCCTTGGAGGGGTTCTTGGAGTGTCCTGTGCTGGGCCAGGAGTTGGACTTGATTGTGATATTTTCTGAAAAATCCCTTTGCCAGGATTTCTTCTCCTGGGAAAATGAGAAGCCCCAGCTTCTCCATGTTTTGCTGCTCTGGAATGTGATTTGGAGAATTGTTTACCCAGCATGTGAATTGTTTTAACTTAATGGCCAATCCCAGTATAGCTGTGTTGGAACTCTGGTCGGTCACAGGTTTTTATTATTCATTCTTTTCTAGCCTTCTGATGTTTCCCTTCTTCTTACATAGCAATATAATGTAATGTAATGTAATGTAATGTAATGTAATGTAATGTAATGTAATGTAATGTAATATAATATAATATAATATAATATAATATAATATATCAGCCTTCTGATAACTTGGAGTCAAATCTCATCTCTCACCTCATCCTGGGGACCTCACAACACCCCACTTGATGATCCTTGTAGGTCCTTTCCAACCCAGGATATTCTCTGATTCTGTGATGATGACAAAGTCCAGCTGCTGTGGGCTTTGAAGGGCAGGAATCATCTGCATCCAGTGGCCAGCTGATGTGATCCTAAAGGTAAATGGAATGCAAGGAAAGGGGTTGGACATGGGTGGCCTGGCTGTCACCTGGAAACTGCAGATTTTCTTAGCCTTGGGTGGAATTAGTCCTGATTTCCTCAAGGAAGGGAAAGACAGAGGTGCTCATGTATAAAACTCCACACATAGGCTCCAATCCTTGAGCAGCACCAGGGAATACGTGGCTTTGTAGGACTTCTATTCCACAGATAATACTGTGACGTGCAATTGGCATTTGGTTTAATAATGAAAACAATGTTATATGCCACAATGGTCCCAATTTCAAAGTTGACTGCATGGTCATTTAACAAATTTTTCATGAGCAGGGGATCTCTGTGATAAAACTCTCCCTTTCCTGATGTTTTAACAATGAGACAAACTGGGCAATCAGTTCACATGAACTTAAAATCACTTAAAAGCCATTGTTGGAAAGGATCAACTGCTTCCCAAGCCATGACAGCAAAACGTTTCCCAGAAAACATTTTGGGGTGGGTTTGTTTGTTTCAGGTTTATTTTTTGGTTGTTTTGTTTGTGGTTGTTTTGTTTTTGTTGTTTTTTTTTTTTTTTGCTGTCATTTCTGTCCTGTTAATTTGAGCAGAAACTGTAATTAGATGTAAGTGGTCTTGTTCCCACAGAAATGAATGGCAGCATCTGGAGGGAGACAACCGTTCCAAATGCTCTTGGCTACCAGCTCCCCACAAGTCACCAGGACAGAGCAAGGGCCGCAGTCCAGACTTCTGTCGGCCTAGTTTTGTATCTGTGGAAGCACAGCACTAAATCCAATATTCACATCAATATTCACATGCCTGGCTGTGATGGGTGGAGGAGAGAGCACATTCCAGACTTTCATGTTGCCCGCTCCTCCTGGGAGGCCGATCCCTGCTGTGTCTCTGGGTGGGACTGGATGACCAGAGCTCGGGAAATGAGGGATGCTGGGCAAACATTCCTGGTGTGGGTTTTTAATTTCTTTTTTCCTTTTCCATTTCATGATCCACTTTGACAGTAGCCGGGCTCTGCCTCGCCAGACGGGAGCAGGGCTGTGTTTGTGAGCAGTAATTGAGTTAAAAGATGTTTTGTGTCAGAGCTGAGCTCGTTCCTGCCTCTGCTGTCTCTGTCTCTGGTGCGAGGTGCGGCCGCTCTGCCTGGGAGCTCGGGGGCTCTACAAGGTCACACAGCTCCTTATCACCCCCAAAATACACCTTCTGTGGATGTTTATCACCACCAGCACCAGGGTGCTGCATTTTTATCAAAACTCCTGTCCCCTGAAGGAGAATCACACCTGAAGCTGATAGTGCTGCTCTCTGGGAGTAAACATTTCCATCCAGCCTTCCTTAATTGAAATGGGATAAAATTCCTTTCCTTCCTTTAAATTTTTAGACTTCACTTTCTCATTATGGTCAGGAGGAACTTGCAACTTTTCAGAAGCTTTTTCCTCTCTGGCCTTGTCCTGTTTGGCATTGCAGCCTCACTCACTTGATATTATGTGTGAGGTCTGCAGCTTCAGGACAAACATTCTGGCACTTTTCAGTGCCTTTTATTAAACTTTTATTAACTTTTCATTAAACTTGATCACCCTGCAAAGCCAATTCTCTTGTTTTACCTCGCTAACCCTGATAAAAACAGAATCTCCTCTCCACTTGCTGCTGCTCTCCAGGCCTAAGTCTTGTTTCTTTAAAATACGCAAAAGGAGGGGGAAGGAATTTAGACTAAAATTTTTTAGAGCTGCCTGAAAGATTTACAGGAACAGTTCCCATGAGTCTAATGGGACTCTAAACCCTTCCAAAACTCTCAAATCTCTGACTTTGCTGTTATGGAGGCATCAATGATGGCCCAATAAATGAGGGGAATTGAGATTTACAGCTGAAGGGCTGTATCAAACTTAGTGTTGCATATAAAAGCAAATGCAGTGTTTCTTCCCCAAAGCCAGGGTGCTTACCCTGAGCGCAGAATGAAAGTCTGAGCATTTACAAGTAAATCTGTTATTCAGCGAGGGAATTAAATTAAATTATTCATCCTTTAAGAAATTTAGGAATGTCAGACTCTTCCTTCCTTGGTAATTTCAGTAAAGCTGTGGTAAAGAAACTTCAGACTTGTGACATGGCTGAGGTTCAGTGACAAGTTTTCTCTGTACATTGGACTGTTTACATTAAATTATTATTTTGCGCTCACAAATAGTGGCATCCTGTTGACAGCACTTCATATTGTTGGATTTAGAGGATAATCACAGAATGGCAGAAACATTCGAGTTGGGAAAGACCTCCAAGAGCATCAAACCCAAACTTTTGGTCCCAGTCACCACCTTGGGTGGGCACTGAGTGCCACATCCAGTCATTCCTTGGACACTTCTGAGGTGGTGACTCCAGCATCCTCTTGGGCAGCCCATTCCAGTGCTTAACAGCTAATAATAGTAATAGTAATAATAATAATAATAATCTTTCTATTGCAAAGTAGTTTTATTCCTGGATATTCCTGCAGCCTCTAGAAATTTTTGTTTGCTGTCGGAACTTTCCCTTTTTTCTCTTTGTCAAGGCCATGCTGGTAGTTCTCAGTTCTCACAGAATTCTAAATTTTTATGTTTGATTTTATTACTTTATCTCCTGGTTGTTCACAAGGACAAATGTTGGTGGAGTGGCCACCCCTAGAAATGCCTGACTGGCCTTTCTTCAGTCCCACTGAGAATTTGCATTCTGCTGCTACAATTTGGATTTCATCATGCTCACTTTATTTGGCTGTTCCTGTGCTCCAGTTTGGTGCTTTTCTAAGGCAATCTGAAGATGCCTGATTGTGATGGTGTTCACAGGGGTCTCAGGTTAAAGAGAAGAGACAAGGATCTGACTCCATGTTTCAGAAGGCTTGATTTATTATTTTATGATATATATTACACTAAAAATATACTAAAAGAATAGAAGAAAGAATTTCATCAGAAGGCCAGCTAAGAATAGAATAGGAAAGAATGATGACAAAGGCAGTTGTCTTGGACTCTGTGTCCAAGCCAGCTGGGCTGTGATTGGCCATTAATTACAAACATCCAACATGTGCCAGTCACAGATGCACCTGTTGCATTCCACAGCAGCAGATAACCATTTTTTACATTTTGTTCCTGAGGCCTCTCAGCTTCTCAGGAGAAAAAATCCTAAGGATTTTCCATAGAAGATGTCTGTGACAGCCTGATCTTGAGTTAATTATCCACCAGAATCCATGGTCACATGCAGGAGGAAGAGCATTCGTTGATTTATTGGTTGTTAGGAGACTAAGAGTATTTTTTTGAATTATTCCCTTGTATAAATGTCATTGCCATGGGGATCTGAGCTACCTGAATTGTTACCTCTGGTTTGGGTGAGCTGAAACAAGTTTAGCCAAACTCTGGCCTGTCTCATTTCTTCTGGCATCTTGTTCTGGTGTAGGCTGGTTATGAAGTGCAGGAGAGGACATTTGGTGATGATAATTTAGACTATAACTGAGACTACAGGAGCAGATAGACGGTCTAGGTGACTGAACCTAATTATTGATTTATAGGGTTCTGTGAGCCCTGCCCAGCCCAGGACAGCTGTTAGTCCTGTTTAGCTGTCCCATCGTGTTGTGAGTGTGACACAGCAGGCAGGAGGGAGGCAGGAGAACACCAGGAAGCTGAAATCTCTCCCCTTATTCCTAGATGGGGACTGCACTCCTGACAGAATCCCTTCCCTCAGTGCATAGCAGGGCTGGGTACAGCAAAGGTGCTGCTGATGACTGAAGAATTGAAGAGACCTCCTGGGTCAGAGCTTCAGGTCACCTTGTGACCCACACAGTGATGAAGGGCCACTCTTAAACAGACCAAGGTCCATTTTGATCCTGGCTCAGGTTTGTTTTCTTGGGAAGAGGGAGTGCTGTCCTGCTAGTCCACTTATCCAGGCAGCTCCATGCCCTCTGTGATCTCCCACACTGAAACCTCCCCCCAATTCCCAGTCTAAATGAGATCAAGGTTCTCGTATGCTCATGTGCATTTCTGCCCTTTAGCATGAGGAATTTCTCCCTGTAGGCATTAAAGCTCCAGATTTACTTGCTGCAGATCTATTCCTCCCAGCCTTGTTTGGTTGAATTATTGTACATGTGCCATCCTGCCCCATCAATCCGTGGGACAAAGCACCATCCCACTTCTCAAATGTTGGAACCCAGGACATCCCTCTGGCTGCCCTGGAGGGCTCCAGCCCTTGCCAGGGGGCTCAGAGACCTTTGCATGAAGCCAAAGACACCTGTGCCTTTGATTTTAACCCAAGGAGAAAATTACTAACTTTATGTGAAGATTTACAAGGCACGTGAGTTTAAGTAGAATGATAGTCACAGGGTAGAAAAGTGGAATTTTGGGGTTTTTAGAATGGAGGTTCAGAAGACAAGATGGAGGGATTTGGGTGTGCCTTGTCCTTCTTTCTTCTTCCTAGCCTCCATCTTCTGGGTGATGTTGGCACTTGGTTTAGAGTAGAAACACGCTGTCTAACATAGGTGATAGGTATTGGGAAATTATTGTAAATAATGTACACGTAGTTTTGAGTATAAAAAGGTAACACCACCCCAAGGGCAGTCAGTGTGCCACAGACGAACTTGCTGGACAGACCTCAGCAAGTCAGAAAAATAATGTTATAGATAATAGAAAATAAACAACCTTGAAAACCACAGCCAAAGAATCCTGACTCCTCCTTCGATCTCGAGAAAAAAGACTTTCTAACACCTCAAAGTCATCTCAGCCACAAAGACTTCGAGATCAAAGAGCTGTTGGCTATCTGAGGCTGCTTTAATAGGGAGTCATTTAGCTTTGCTCTCCACCAGCTCGTGCTTTATTCCCTGAACAAAGCCACTTTGGTCTGTGGAGAGTCCAGAGCTGGGCTCAGTGTCAGGGTGACATCCAGTGGGAGAGCAGTGGAGCATCTCCAGAACACCCACCTGGCAACATCTCCCCTGTCATTGCCTTAAATTCACCTTCTCCTTGCTCCACTGAGCAGGGCAAACACTTGCCAAGGTCAAGGTGTGATGAGTGAGATGGGTTTTGTTGTTGTAAGACCTGTCAATACTCTTCAGCCTCCTGACAACCACAGGGTGACTCCTGTGACACCTGGGACTTTCACCTGTCATCCCCCTGAAAGCAGCACGCTCCTGATGCCCTGAAATGGCACTCTCAGGAAATCAGGAGTTGATCTGGGGTCTCAGGGCCAGCTATTCAGTTGTAGGTATCATCTGCACTGACTGGAAGCAGCTCTGATGATCCACACTGACTGCTCATACCAGACAAACCCCTTTTTCAGTCTCTGCAAAGACAGCGGTGACTTTGGCTGATCTGGGAACAGAACAAGATGGATTAATACAATAAATCATAACTATAATAAATCATAACATAAAAGAGGACAGGACCCTATAATTTGGCCACTTAATTTTTAACTTCAAGTGGGAAGGGATGGGGGCAAGCAAGAGATGTTTTGGGATTTTCCTGCCTGTATTAAATATGTGGTAGGCAAAATGAAAACTTTCCCAATTCCATGTCGTTCCCACATGGAATTTTTTTCTTTTTTCCTCCCATGAGCCATCAGCAGCAGTGCCTGGGGTTCACTCCTTTCTCTTGCCCTGCTTGCAGGGTTTGATCACCAGGACATTTCACCCTGTGGGTTGTAATGACTCCTGATGGTGGGCAGGCAGCAGGGGCTGCTTCAATCCCACAGCAAGCAGAAGGAGAAATTTCAATTACTGACCCATTAATTGGGATGAGTTTTTATCATCATCATCATCATCATCATCATCATCATCATCATCATCATCATCATCATCATTTTAATTCTCCAATGTCGGTGTTGGGCTTGTGGATTCTGGAGGACTTTGGGGGAGAACCTTTGGCCAGGAATGTTATCCCCACCTCCTCCAGATGTCTTAGAGGCAAACAGGAGAAGGGATTGGTTCACTGGAAAAAGCACCAAGTGTTTAAGGTAATTTGAAATCCTTTATCTGTCAGTGCTCTTGACAGCAATCAAGCACAATGGAAAATAAATAAATAAATAGAAATCCTGTAGCCATGGAAGCACACTTTAGATCAGATTGCTATTTGCATGCTTCATACATATACATAAAACATATTTCATGTACCAAGTTAAATAATGCACAATGCTTAAACTATTCTTACTTTTTATCCTTTGGTTATTGTAATTACAAGTAATTTTGTGAAGGATTTTCTATTTTTAAGAAATCACACTTTTGTACTTGATCCAGCTAACAGGATTTTCTTACATTACTTCATAAAGAGACCATCTTTAAACTTCTAATGTTATTTCTTATTCATTAGTACATATGCCTGTAGGGTATGTTCATAAATGGGTTAAAGTTACAAAGTTATGCTTATAAAAGCTCATGGTAATTTGGAGTATCAGGAGGATTTATTAATTTTGAAATCTTAAAAGAGCAAAAGCTAAAATGAGATTGGATTAAGTATATTCTTGCATGCAGTTATTCTAAACACCCTTAAGGACCGCAGACTAACTTACAGAGGACATTATGCAAATATGAATATATCTCTAAGTGCCTCATAGGCTTGCTGATGTAATATTTTACATGGTTAGTTAAGTACATCAAGTAAAAGGTTTGACCTTGATATACTGTAAAAGGTACTTATCCCACAACACCCAATTGTTTTCGGTGCCATTGTGAAATGCATCCCTCCAACGTGCAAACAATTTTGTGCACAAATCTCATTAAATGTAGCTCCAGCAGCCAAGCAGCTGTCCACACCACCCCAGCTCTTCAGAAGACCAAAGAGCTGCTTCATGAATTATCTTTATCAAAATGCTGTTTGCATTTATCGACAGCACCAGGCTGTACTTATGTAGTGAGAAGACAATTTCTTGGGAGGCCAAATAGTTTCCAGGCTTTATTGCTGGCACCTGTTCCCATTACACAGTTCCATTTTATTTTTTTGAGGACACATAGAAGGTGGAGGACTACAATGCCCCGAAGTCAATGTTTTGGGGAAGGAAAACAAGCTCCAGGTTTGACTTGGGCTTGGAATTTCTGCAAATTCTTGGCTTCACTTGCCTCTTTGATTATGCAGAAATAAGCTTGACTATATGGACTTAAATGTTGTATTTTCCTGTGTCTTCACTCTTCTCTTTCCTACCCCATTCCATGCATACATATATATATATATACACGCACATATATACATGTATATAGATATATATGTATGTATATATTTGTATGTGTGTATGTATATTTTTATACACATATATTTATATACACATATATTTATATTCCATTGAGGTGGCAATGAAACAGAACAGAAAAATGGATTGCTAAATGTTGTGTGTTATCTTTTCTGTGTGTGTGTATCTGAAGGGAAGATTGGCTGATGTGGCACCTGCAGATTACTTTAGGGTAAATCCTTGTTTGTTCTGTTTAGCATTTCTGTGGTTATCACTGAACTGGAGGGAGAGACTCTGTAGATGGATGGGGTGGGTGTGGATTCCTTACATTAATCAGATGGAAAAAACAGATATCCAGTCCTGCACACCAAGACACCAGCCCCCTTCTAAAGCCTGCCTCATATCAAGAACTTCCTGTGGGGTTCAAGCAGCAAAGTGTATAATCTCTCTCAAGTCCCTCCAGAGTGACCAAAGTGCTCAAAAAATATTTCTGGTTTATTATGCTGGACTGTAAATGCCCAACTGGGATTGCCTTTCCCATGTGGTGCTTTGACAGTGACCAAATACTTGTGTTTATAACCCAAAAAATGAATTAAGTTATGCAATTTCATCAGGGTGATATTGATGGTGTGAGATATCACACTCCAGGTTGTGTTCTTCCATTAGATCTGTTTTAGGAGAATGATTAATTAGCTGTAAAGTACTACTGAGAAGATTTCATTAGCATTTTCCAGCTGCCTGGAATAACTTGACCTGCTGGGTGTGTCATAGAATGAAATTTTATTGCAGAAAAAACCCCAGAACATCCCTGTGTGAGTAACAGCTATTTCTGTGCTTGCCAGCCATGTTGCGGTTTTTCTCAGTGGAAAAAAACCAAAAAAACAAAACAAAAACCAAAAAATCAAACCAAAACAAAAACCCAAAACCCAAAACCCACCCAAAAAAAGCCCAAAAAAACCCCATGGGAAAACCAATGGTTTCCATTCCAGTTCAATGTCCCTTCACCCTTCTGTATAGGAGGATGTTATTTTCCAATGTGAGAGTGAATTTTGTGGTGAAATATCAACTCTTAGATTTGGTTTTTTTGAGGCTCTCTTCTTTTGGAATTTATGTCTTGTTAGATCAGGAGAGCTTGGAAGAAAATGGAGTTTTGGGAATTTTATTCCTCTCTGGCCTTATCTGTGAGGAAGCCTGTGATGGATGTGTATCATCAAATAAATCTTCCTTGTCTGGAATTTCAAACAAACCCATTTCCATTCTGCAAAAACACACCCAGGAGTGTGTGTTAGTAGGTCCTCAGCAGACAATAAATGGAATAAGATTCCCAACTATAAATATCCATTTCCTTGCCTCTCTCCCTTCTTCAAACCAATATTTCTGTGTAATTCTGGATATCCATTTCTTCCTTTGGCTGTATCTAACAGAACAAGGCTGTTTGCTGCAGGATAATGAAAAAAAACAAGGTTTGTTTAGAAAATATAATTGCTACAAAGGGTGCTTTTACCAGACACAGAATTTACCACTGGGATCTTTGAGGATGAGATGCCTCTGAACAGAAGGTTCCATCTCTGCAGGAGTGGATGTTAATAAGGAGAGGGACTGATCTTCAACAAAGTCTGGCACTTGAGGTAATGCGCCCCACACGCTGTAATTTAGGACCTGCTCCACAGAAGTGAGGTATTTGGGTGAACAGTTGGGTGCCTCATGAATTTACAAACACAATTAAACAGATTAGGTGAGGTTGGTAACGTGCTAGAAATGTTTGTTGGTTCCCCCTGGCATCTGTCTGCAACTTTGCTCTCTGAGAAACCTGATTATGTCTCAATTCTGTGTGGTGTTTGAAGGAATGGCTCTTCTTGAGATGAGTTCATAAAGGAAGTTCTTAACCATTCTTTTTTTCTCTTTATCTCAATGTACTGTTTTGTATGAGTCCACTACATTTATCCTTTTTATCCACTCAAACCTCATAAACAACAACAACAAAGTCATTAATACATCGCAGTGCACATCCAAAAAACCTGTGTGGAAGCACATGAAGCAGCAAGTGCTGCTCCTCCATCCAAATCTGACTCATTTTAAATGCAGATAGAGGGGGAAAATATCACTGGAAAGATAAGTTATCGCTCTGCTGAAGATAGCTTTCCTTTTCTTTATGCTTTTTTCCCCCCCAGTGCTGAGTGTGTGTGCACATGAGCTGTAAAATTCCGACCGAAGCAAAATGTAGATTTCTTACCTTGAGAATAAGCAGAACACAGTTCTTGAGGATCCTACAGATTTGTGTCAGGGGTTTCCACACACATCCCCTTTTCTCACTCTGGAGGTGACTGGCCAGGGAGAGGTCTTTGTTTTGAACTGGAAAAATGCAGAGGGGAAGAATGATGTTCTGAAAGGCACTGAGGGGCTGGAGCGTGTTCAGGGAAGGGAATGGAGCTGGAGAAGGGTCTGGAGCACAGGAGAGGCTGAAGGAGCTGGGAAGGGGCTCAGCCTGGAGCAAAGGAGGCTCAGGGAGGACTTTGTGGCTCTGCACAGCTCCTGACAGGAGGGAAAACCAGGGAGGGAATCAAACTCTGCTCCAGGGAATAGGAGGAGAGGGAGCTGCTTCAAGTTGCATCAGGACAGGTTTAGATTGGATATCAGGGAAAAATTCCCTCTCTGAAATGAATGTCCAGCTCTGTCACCAGCTGCCCAGGGCAGTGATGGTGTCACCATCCCTTAGAGTCCAAAAAATGTGTGGATGTGGCTCTTGGGGCCATGGTTTAGTGGTGGAATGGTTGGACTCAATCTCAGAGGGCTTTTCCAGCCTTAATGGCCCGGTGGTTCTCCATGTCAGAGAGTTCTGGGGCAGATTAACCCCAGCTGCACACAGGCAGTAGGAGAGCAGTGTCTGTGTGTCAGGCAGACTTTTACCCCTGGACCAGTCACCTGTGGGGTGGTGAGGAGCAAAGGTGCTTCAGAGCACCACTTAATTGACTAGATTTTGATAGGTGCTGTAAGAAAAAGTGAATTTCACCCTCTGCTCCACTGATTTTCCTGGCTGGATCTTCAGTGGCTTGAGAGAGAACCCTGAATGGTCGGCTTAATTGCACCCATGCTCACAGTGCAGATGAAATATATCTCTGTGATTTAATCTTTGAGCCCTAACCATATATATTTATGGTGTTTCAGTGTATTTATGGTGTTTCAATGTATTTATGGCATTTCAATGTGGTATGAAGGTCTTAACTTTTTAAACTCATGTAATTCATTTTTTTTAAATTAAACTGCAAATATATTTTGGAATTGAAGCATTAGTTTCAAACTGAACAACCAAAACGTTCAGTTTGCAAAGTATTATCAAAACATTTTGCATTGCCTTAAATTGCAGTTTGACCACAGGTTTTCATGAGAGGTGTGCTGTGCCCAAACAGCCTCTGCCTCTGCTCATTTCTTCTGTTTCCAAGGTCAATGTCTGCAAATGTTTCTCCCTTTTCTGTCTCCCATTCCCATTTTCCAGCCTCAGGTCCTCTTTTGGCCGTGTCCGAGTAAATAAGCTCTAATGAGTAATGTGTTCTGCACCAAACCTGGCTTAGGCTGCATCCAACTTGGATCCTTCTACACCAACCTGTGCAGACACGCAAGGTAATTTCATTTTTCTTGAATCAGCCTCAAAAGTTCCTCCATGTCTCCTGCCTGTGGTTTTGCTGCAACAGGCAATCTGTGGTGTGCAGGAGTGGGGTTGTTGCCTCTTTCTTGGATAAGAGAAAAGCCCTGGTGGTTGCACAAGAGCTCATCTGTGACGTCGGTGCAGGACAGAGCTGGTCGGGAGAACTGGCAGGTGTAGCAGCGATATGAAGGTGCAGCTGAAATTTAATTTCCTCCAGAACCACGCTCCACAAGCTGTGCAAACTTCCCTTGGCTAAATAAACACACTTAAAGACAAAGATTTCCCATTTTCCTTAAAATACTCGCGGTAACAACTGCCTGTGCCTTCTCTCCTGGAGCCTTAACAAACAGTCTGCACATTTGCATTTTCTCTAATGGTCTCAGCAGTAAACTTCCTTCCAAAAAGAGGGGAAAAAAGGAAATCTTGTGTTCCCTGAATGCAGAAAGAAATTACACATTCTGTCTCTGTCTCTCGTACATAGAGATACACAATTTAGTACTTTACATCTTCAAAGAGCTTGCTCAAATAGGGACTAAATTGTGTTTGTAAACTCTCGCTTTGGGAGACAAGTTCAAATGGGGCTTAACTCCCAAATGGAATGTTGATGGTCTCAGTCAAGTTCCTAGTGGACATTTGCCACAAAAGCACAGCATTCTTAGCTTGTATTGATAACAATTAGTATTATTATTGCTCTGTGATCAGCACAGCCCCCTTCAAAGATTTTCTGGGCGATGGAACACAGAACTAAAGCCTTGCCCTGCCTCAAAATGTGAACACAAAAAAACCAAAAAAATAGGAGAAATTTTCTCCTCCTTTTTCTGTTTTGCAGAAGGAGAATCCAGGGGCCAGAAATATAGTTAAACTGATGGTTACTGCTGTCCCAGTTCAGCACCTATTTTGCTAAATTTAAGGTAAAATTACAAAGTGGTGTGGCCATGCTCCTAGGGGCACCGGTGTCAAAGGCAGGGACAGAGCCCAGCTCTCACCAGCCCATAGAAATTGTGTTAACTGGAAGGTTCCCCTTCCTCTCCAAATGGAGTTTAATGAATATAACACACTTCAATAGGTGTATTCATAAGAAGTTACCCATTATGGATGTAATGCATGAGTTTTTCTCTCTTGGAAATCGGTTACTCTTACTGGCCATTTCCTGGTCAGGTTTTGATGAGTCCCCTTTCAGGCACAGCTCCCATTGAAATAGGTTTGCCTGAATGAGGACTTAAGGAACAACTGAATAAAGACCTCTATAATTGCTCTATAATGATTAAATGGTTCCCATGAGCAAGGCAGTTGAGAAAGACGTGCTTTCACTTAGCAACATTCGTGCTGCCAAAATGAAATAGCCACATCCACCACAGGCAGAGCTGAATTCATTGCTGCTGCTGCTGTGATTGTGGCAGAGCAGAGACTGGACAGGAGCAGGCCAGGAGACTGCAAACACACTGCACGTGGCAGTCCAGGTGTCTCAGGGTTCCAGCCCAGCTTCCCTCTGTGCTGGTGATGTGTCTCCATTTGGAACAGGTTCATTATTTTGCCTTAATTTTGCCCCGTTTTGTTTTGCTCTTGAAACAGTGTTTTGTCAGTGCTGTGGTGTCAGAGACGTGTTTTATGGAAAATCCTTTCCTTAGGATTTTTCCTCCTGAGAAGCTGAGAGGCCTCAGGGACAAAATGTAAGCAATGATTATCTGCTGCTGTGGAATGCAACAGGTGCATCTGTGATTGGCCCATGTGGTTGTTTCTAATTAATGGCCAATCACAGTCAGCTGTCCAGACTGTCTTGGTCAGTCACAAGCCTTTGTTGTCATTCTTTTTCTATTCTTAGCAGGCCTTCTGATTAAATCCTTTCTTCTATTCTTTTAGTATAGTTTTAATATAATATAATATATATCATAAAATAATAAATCAAGCCTTCTGAAACATGGAGTCAGATCCTCGTCTCTTCCCTCATCCTGGGACCCCTGTGAACACTGTCACACTGTGGTTTAAGGCAATGTTTCGTGAGAAGGTCTGGACTGGGGACAAGATATCTGTATCTATATACAGATATATCGATATATATAAACTTTATTTTGAGGTGTGGTGAAAACTGTTCCTGCAGGAGTGGCCAATTCTTCAGGCTCTGTAAGTTTATCAAAAAAACTCCTTTATTTTATTTTTTCAGTCTCTCAGGGTGTTGTTCCATTATTTGTTGATTTTTAAATCTCTGACTGAAGACAAGAATTGTCACTCAATTGCATTGAAGTGTTTAATAATGAGAAGGAAGAAGGTGAGCGGAGGTGAATATGATCTGTTACAAAGCCCCAGGAGGCCACAGGAACTGAGCAATCTTGGGGGCTCCCAAGAGCATCCTCTTGTCATTGTGCATCTTCCCCAGGATTTTTGGGGCTGTTTGTTGGAAATCTGGAGATTCCCCCAGCTTGTTTAGAATGCCCAGCCCCACTCTGGGCACCCAAGCCATGGATCAGTATCATCCAGTGAAATCTTGCACGCCAGAGAGGGAAATGGCAATTCTCCAAGTCAAACCATCTTTGGAGATTTCCCTTGAAACCAGGGCTGTGTTAAACAATGGAGCCGAATCTCTTGGAAATGAGTTCATAAAAATCAGCTCTGCATTGTCAGCTGTAAAGGGAGAGGAGTGTTTTGTTCCTCAGGGCCTTATTCTAATCTCAGATACACAGCATGCATTACCATATAGCTTAAAAAAGCAGATATTCCTGAGATGATATGTGGGATTCTGTGCAAACCTCTCACAGAAACCAATATCCTTCAGGAGTTTTTCATGCACTCAAACACTCCCAGGCAGGAGTGGGCCCCTGATAGAGCATTTTTGGATGAGGGGTAAAAGAGGGGATGAGGAAGTGTCCTCCCAAATTTGCTCTAAACCAGGACAGGAAGCCAGAGAGAAAATGAGGTGAAGAAGTAGAATATGCCAGAATTGGAGCTGGAAATTGTGAGCAGCAGAGGGACATGTGGTGGGGTGTCTACGGTGATAATATAGGTGAGATATCACTGGAATATGAGACTGGAGAGGGTAGCGAGTCTTACAGAAGTATTCAGAGGGAAATCTCATTTTAAGAGGCAATGAGGGTTGGTTTGTTTGTGTGTTTTGGTTGTTATTTTTTGCTGTTGCTGCTAATCTTAGCCTGCAACAGGAGCAGGCCATTTGAGCCATTCAAACTAGAATTATTTGGTGTCAACAACCAGCTGGTAGAAAGGAGCACCACAAGCTCATCCAGAGCAATCACAAAGACAGGGGGCCAGAGGGAACCTCAGGAGATGGTACAATCAGTGGACAGACATCTCTTCTGTCCCTATAGAAGAGATGTCAGTCTTCTCACATGAACAATCTCACCAGGTGTGGGCACCTGGTGCCTTTGGAAATCTGAGGAGCAGGGGTTCCAAAAGAGGGGTACAGCAATGCCTCCCTCCCGGAGCTGTGCTGCAGGATGGGACTGAGCCAGCTTTGGGGTGCAGGGCTGTTTGCAGCCTGGCCAGCTTTGGGGTGAAGGGCTGTTTGCAGCCTGGCCAGCTTTGGGGTGCAGGGCTGTTTGCAGCATGGCCAGCTTTGGGGTGCAGGGCTGTTGGGCAGCCTGGCCAGCAGTGCTTGCTAACTTTTCTCCAGGAACTTGAGAGCAAGGCTGCCAAGAGGCGCTGGTGTGGCTGGCAGCCCTGGATGCTGCCTGCCAGGGGAGCTGCTCTCCAGCTGGGCCACAGCCAAACCTGCCTGTGGAAGCTGGAACGTGGAATCAAAGAGTCACAGAATGCTTTGGGTTGTAGGGGACCTTCAAGACCATCCAGTTCCACGCCCCTGCCAAGGGCTGGGACACCTTTCACTGCCCCAGGGTGCTCCAAGCCTCATCCAACCTGGTTTTGGACACTTCCAGGGATGGGGCAGCCACAGCTTCTCTGGGCACCCTGTTCTGGTGTCTCTCACCATCTTCAGAGTAAGGAATTTCTTTGTAATCATTGTCCTGTGACTCTAAGCCCTTTTCAAAACTCTGCCTCCTAACAGCCAGGCTTGCAGTGGTTAATATTGGTGACCACATGGTAGCATTTCTTGTGGAGGAAAACTTTTGCAAAACCCTGTGTGGAGCTCTATGAAGACTGTGAGATTTCCTATATCACAGGATGGGGAGAGCTCAAGCCAATGTTCAGCACCCTCGTTTCTTTGTCTGGGTGGTCAGGCATGGCTTTGTGCACCTGAGAGCTGCTTTCCTCATTTTCACACTGCTGTTTGGACAGAGGGCTGCTGCCTGAGATGGGAATCACAGAATAATTTTGGTTGGAAAAGACACCCAAGATCATTGAGTACAAACTTTCTTCCGGTATGCCACACCAGCCACGTCCCCAAGTGCCACATCCGCACATCATTTAAATCCCTGCAGGGGGTCCCAATACCTTGGGCCTTTTCCAGTGCTGACAACCTTTTTTTGTGATGATATTTTTTCCTTATACCAACCTAAACCTCCCTTGGTGCAACCCAAAGCTGTTTCCTCTTGTCCTGTCCCTGGAGAAGAAACTGACTGTCACAGACACATTTTATGAAAAATCCTTTCTTTGGTATTTTTTTCCTCTTGAGAAGCTGGAGGCCTCAGGAACAAAATGTAAACATTGATTATCTGCTGCTGTGGAATGCAACAGGTGCATCTGTGATTGGTCTCATGTGGTTGTTTCTAATTAATGGCCAATCACAGTCAGCTGGCTTGGAATCTGTCTGAGCTACAAACCTTTGTTTTTCATTCTTTGTATTTCTATTCTTAGCTGGCCTTCTGATGAAGTCTTTTCTTCTATTCTTTTAGTATAGTTTCAATATAACATATATCATAAAATAATAAATCAGCCTCCTGAAACATGGAGTCAGATCCTCGTCTCTTCCCTCATCCTTGGACCCCTATGAACACCATCACACCTGACCTGATGCTTTGCAAGGTACCACCTGATTTACAGGTGTGCAGGAACCTGTACAGCAGCAGCAGAATGCTCTCCCTGCTCTGTGTTAACCCACATCAGGTTTTTTGGCTTTTGGCAATCACCCTCGGGTGGGACAGGCACCAAACACAGAGAGAGCACAGTGGTGGCAGCTCCAGATTTTTTCCAGAAGGGAAGTTTGCATTTCTTGGGTAACCAAAGTGTGGGAGAAAAAAATTTCAGTTCAGAGGAGCTGTAGCAGAGCACTGTTGTCCTGATGACACATTGGAGGTTTTAAGATTTTTGGGCATTTCCTTTGCACGATATCCTCATCCCCAACATAATTCCCACCAGCACATGCTGTGCCTTTGCCAGCTCCTTTGTCTTTCATCTTGGAGCTTTTCTTCAGGGGCACTGGGACAGCTGGGGGGAGAGAAGACAATCCTGGCTGTGGCAGGGAAGTGGCACGGTCTGGCAGGCACTGGGTTTGAATCCCATCTCTGAGCCTCTTTCCTGGGAGCAGGAAGACACGAGCTCCCCTTCTGCATCCTGGAAGAGACAGAACAGATGCCATTCCTGACCCTTGGGATCTGTCAGGGAGGAAGGAGCAGAGCCAGCTCCAGGACTCATTTCTCTCCTCCGGGCCTGTGAGATGGATCCAGCCATGGCAGTGTCAGGAATTGCTGTCAGGTCCAGGAGATGGATCTGGATGTTTGTCACCTCCAGAGCCAGGAGCTCAGCTTGCCCCAGCACAATCAATCCTGCGCCATCAGCATACCTAGGCTTTGGGAAGGGTCATGGATTTGTCTCCTGACACTGCTCCAAATTCCTCCTTTCCTGCGAGGTTGAACTGGGAATAATCCTCATAACATGGTTTATGCTGTGGTGGCCTCTCAAGCCTTGGCTGAAGCTATTGAGGAAACCTCTCCAATAATCTCTCTGAAGCTCACTGACCTCCCCAGCCAGCAGTGCCCTGCTGTTGTGCTGTCCCCCAGCCAAAACTGGGGTGCGTTTGACCTTCAGATTCTTTCTGTCCTTCCTGAGGAACTTTGGAGGGAATAAGGGGAAAAACCCCAGTAACAGCAGGGTGGGTTTTGATGGGAGCTGGAGTTCTGCTCTTCCCTGAGCATTCAAGCAGCTCTCCAAAGCCTTAACTCTGCATTTCTGTGGTTAAACTAAGGTTTGAAAATGCATTTACAGGAGTTGTGCTCTGCCAAGCCCTGACCCAGCCCAGCACTTGCACAAGTGAGGACAAGGACTTGGACAACTCATGTCACTGTCACATTTTCTGGAAAAATCCCTTCACCAGGATTTCTTCTCCTGGGAAGCTGAGAAGCCTCAGAGAAAAATGAAAACAATAATTATCTGTTTTGCTTCTCCTGTGTTTTGCTGCTTTGGAATGTGGTTGGAGATTGTTTATCCAACATGTGAATTGTTTTAATTTAATGACCAGTCATGGTCCAGCTGTGTCAGGACTCTGGAGAGGGTCACAGGTTTTTAATTAGTATCTTGTTAAGCCTTCTGTAAGTATCCTTTGTTCTTTACTATAATTTTAATATAATATAATATAATATAATATAATATAATATAATATAATATAATATAATATAATATAATATAATACCATAAATTAATAAATTAGCCTTCTAAGAACATGGAGTCAGCTTCTCAATTCCTCCTTCATCCCAGCACATACCACAACTCAAAACCTACTGGATGCACCTTTGGGTTCCAGCACATCTGTAAAGCCTTGCTGGAGATAGGAAGGTGCCCAGCACTGAGTCTCCAGGGCAGGGATTACTCAGGAAGGGCTCAAATAATAGGAAAACAATGACCAAAAGTCTGCCTGTTCATTGCAGCCTCTCTGGAAACATAAGAGATGCATTTGGGGAGCAAGGACAAAATGAAAGGGGCAGAACAATAAGCTGTTTCAAGCACCTGAGAATATATTTAAAGCAAGAGAAAGAAAAAAATAATTAAATTTCTGAAGCAGCACTTGAGTGTATTTTTTCTGCAGCTGGTTCATGTATCACCTTCTTTATTGATTTTTTTTCCTTTGCTCTGAAAATATACATTATCTTCCAATCCTTCTTCAGCGAAGTAAATCTAAAATGAAAACAAACTACACATTTGGCCAACCCTGCCTTAAAATTACACATCAAGAACATTTCCAGTGACAAATACTTTCAAGGCAAACAAACTGAAGAGAAATTAAAAAATCTCTGTGGGGCATAAATATGTAATTACACTCACACAGGGAGCATTTTATCAGGTAAACCATCCTACTTTGTTAATTGAAATGCTGCAGCACAAGGTTTTTTGACAAAGGGGCTGAATATGCATGCATATTTTTCACTGCTGCTGTTCCATTTCTGTCTTTCCTTTCCCTGTGTGCTCCAGCGATGGGGTAGTGATCACTCCTGCTTTCTTTGTTCAAATATCCTCATTTCTGCCACCTCCACTTAATTCTGGCAGGGAAAGTTTTCCTTTCACTGGAGGTGCAGGATTGTGGGGGGTTTTGTTGACTTGAAAAAGAAACCAAACCAAACCCCAGAAAACCAGAAATCAAGCGTTTTTTCTTAAATTAAACTCTTCAGAAACAATAAAATGCTGAGAATTAAAAAAGAAGGCAGACAGAATAAAAAGAACTGCAGGAAGTAGGTGCAGCTGTGTTGACCCAATCCCACTAAAACAACCTTACCAGGGTGAGCATGAGTTAGAGGAGCAAGGCTGGAGTTTGGGACTGAAGAGGTTTGAGGTCCAGAGCCCAAGCCTTTGTTACAGGAGCATTTGTCAGTGTTTAGTGGCCACGGGCAGCAGGCAGTGAAATATTTACAGCACAATCCCTTCCAAGAAGCGTGGCTGCTGGCAGGGTGTGTAATTGTCTAAATGCAAGCTGCAGTGCCAGCTGTGGGTTTGCTCACCCATCTGCGAGGGCTCTGCCATGCCAGCTCTCCTGCCCTGAGATGGAAACTGGGAATTTCCTCCCTGGAAAGAGGGGCACAGGGTGGCACCAGAGCTTGCTTGGCAGTGGTGGCAGTGGTGGCAGCTGTGACAGCACTGAGACTGAGAAGAAGCAGTGCCCAGGCTTCCTGTAAGGAAGGAACCTGGGATGCTGGGATGCCAGCACCTCTTCTCCCTGGAGATGGATGGAGAATAATGTGTTCCCTCTCACAACCCATTGCCTGCTTGGGTTTTTCTCTGCATTTTCTCCCCCTCTAATGGGCACTATAGAAGGTGCTCTGTCACTGTCATATTTTCTGAAAAATCTCTTTGCCTAGGATTTTCTCCTGGGAAGATGAGAAGCCTCAGAGAAAAATGAAACCAATATTATCTGATTTGCTTCTCCTGTGTTCTGCAGCTTTGGAATGTGGTTTGGACATTGTTACCAACAGGTGATTGTTTCATTGGTTTCATGTAAATTGTTTTTACTTAATGATCAATCAGTGCCAAGCTGTGTTGAACTCTGGAAGGAGTCACAAGTTTTCATTATTATCTTTTAGCCTTCTGTCTGTATCCTTTCTGTATTCTTTAGTATAGTTTAGTATAGCATTCTTTAGTATAATATAGATCATAAAATAATAAATTAGCCTTCTAAGAACGTGGAATCAGATTCATAATTTCCTTCCAATGATGGGGGCCTCAGAAAATACCACAGTGCCCCAGTTACACAGCCTTGAGCCACCATCCTGTGGGGAAACTCAGACAGGCTTCAGTGCTTTTCTTCCTGGGTTTTGTTGTGCTCACTTCCCTACCATATTTCTACAGGGAAAGCTGAATGCTTTTGCATCTTCTCCTGGATGATTGAAATTCCCATGTTTTGTATGTTCTGTACGTTCCATGCTCCCATTCTGCCTCGTGCCATCTCTGCTTCCCTGCATGGATCCTTCTCTTTCACAGTAATGTCCCAAAGTATCATCTTCACTCCATCTCCAGTCCCTTTTCCAGGCTCTGTTTGGTTTGTTGGGAACAGAAGAAGATTTGCTGACATTTCCAGAGGATGAGGACGTTTCCATGCCAGGCACCTCTCCAGGTAAGTTATGTCAAAAGCCCGTGGAGATGTAAACCCTTGGAAAACATTCTAAAATGGGCAAAATAAGTTTCAGTGATCTGTTGTTCTGTCTCTGTTTCATTTGTTTGGCTTTACAACATGATGTCCTCCCCCAGGAGTGATGTGACTGAATGTGAGTTGTTTTAAAACTAAACCTCAGTGCTTGAAGACCAAGAAGTTTCCAGCACTCAGAAATCTCCTGTTTTCCCTCTGACCCTGAATCTTGAATAATTTTACACAAAGAGGATCAAATATGGTACAGGACACCTGAGAAATCTCATGTGGTTTAACAGAATATTTTAGCCACTAGTGTGTGCTTTCCCTTTTATTTTTGATTGGGTAGATCCTCCCTTTTTCCTCTCTAGAAGATTCCATGCAGGAATCCCACCAGTGCTCTGCAGGACCTGGGTGGCCACGTGAGTGCCCAGCAGCTGAAATACGGGTGCTGTGAAGGCTTTTTGGGTGGAAACTGCAGCACCCAGAGAATTTTATTATCTTGAGAATGAAGCATCTTCTTGGCAGGGATTTTAACCCAGTCCACACATGGTTCTGGTTTTGCTATTTTATCCTTGGTCTATTTTGTTAGATGGTTTTGGCAACAGAATATTTGCTATATTCTCCAATATCCTGGGCTGGCTCGTGTCCCTCCTGACTCACATTCACAGGGACACTTCCCCATCTCTTCCTCCCCCCTCCCTTTGCCTTTTGAGCTGTAGGGTGGTTGTTTGCTCAATAAACAATGTTTGAAGTCGGCAGTCTCCAGGTATCTGTGTTGACTGAAACCACTGGGCTGTGTCAGAGAGAGCAAACAGAGCAGCTTTAGACACTGCCATGGTTCATGTGGAGCCCTCAAACATGGCTGGGGAGGATTCCCTTAGTGACAGATCAGGGCATGCTTGAAGGAGCTTGTCACTGCATTACTTTTTGGTTTTATTTCCATTATTTTCCTAAAATACAAGAGTAGCTTACCTGTGTTTACACAAAAAGCAAATAAGATACCTCGAATCAATTTGGCTTGGAAAGTTGGTTATTCCAACATTCAGCTCGAAATCTTCACCTGGCATTCTCACAGGAACATCTTTTTTTTTGGACATTTCAGTATCTCAGAAGATTTGCAAAGCAGAGCAGCCCCAGCACCCAGAGCTGAACTGCCAGGGATGGGAATGCAGGGATAAAGACTCATTGAAGAGTCATTCTCTGACACTGTGTTTTTGTTTTAAAAAATTTTAAAATTCAGCCTGGGATCACTTTCAGGCTGAGGTCTTGTCATGACAACATCAGACACCTTGACAGCCAGAAATTTCCAAATGTTTTGATGATTAATTTTTCTTTGCATTTGGGTTAAAATATTGCACTCTTGCATTACCTGATTTAGCTTTTTCTTCTTTTTAATGGATGAATCTGTGCTGGTTTCAGCTCCTGCCTTTCCTTACTCATGTGCTAATGAATAAATCTGGGCTGGTTTTGCTGAGAGCAGTAACACTTGCTCCTGCTGGTGGGTAGGGCATGCCATGAATCCAAACTGGGGTGACAGCTAAAAGTGCACCTGCCTGTGGTGCCTTTAAAATCCCTGTTTGTAAAACAGATGATGAGATCAGGAAAGTGTTTGCCAAATTCAGATTTAGTCTGTGGTGCAGTGGTAGCTGGATGAAGTGCTGAGATACCAGTGCTGTGACCCTTGTGAAGTGTTACAGCAACACCTCAGAAAATGGAATATTGATTCCCCATCTTTTTTTTTTTTAATACTGAAATTCCTTTATAAGACATTGTTTTGCCATTTTAATTAGTTTTTAATTTTTTTTTTTACTTTGTTTGCATTTGTTACCATAACAGACCACCCAACTGTCTTCTTTTTTTTACTGCCTTGTATGCTGCATTCCAGAAGTGGATGAAGGCAGCAAGATATGGGAGGGTTAAATGACAAAGGAGGTTGGAGGAAGAATTCCTGTCAGCTCGGCTTTATGGACAAGGCCACAGGTTGGGCAGTGGGCAGAAAGTCCTGACTGTGGAGTTTTGCCATAAAAGCACATGAGGAATAGCTACAGCTGTGGGAGAGCAGAAGGGAAAATCCATTTGTGTGGGCATCACACTGGTCTGGTTGGAAAAAAAACCCATTTCTCTCCTCTCCAGAATGAGAAAAAATATTTCTTCAGTAGAGGTGCAGAGGGAGCTCAGGAAATCTCCAGACAGCAGCACTTGGAGATGTGGGTTATTGGTGGCTTTGGCAGTGCTGGGGGAATGGTTGGACTTGGTTGTCTTGGAGGTCTTTTCTCAAATTAACAGTTCTGTGGTGCAGTTGAACCCCAGGAGAGCTGGTCAGCTGGTGATTTGGAGGTCTTTTCTCAAATTAACAATCCCATGGTGCAGCTGAACTCCAGGATCAGCCAGCAGCCTGGCACGCCTCAAGGATGCTGCCTTGTGGTATAATTTTGCTTCCTGCTCTTGCAGAGAAACTTTCTTGCTGAACAATGCAGATAGCAGCTTTGAAGGGAAAACAGACCCCCAGCCCCTTCACAAACAAATCCAGCCTCACTCCAAACCCGTGCATTTCCTTGGCCCTGCAGCATCTGTCAAAGAGCTGCTTCAGCACCTCAGTGCTTGGGAACTGTAACTTCCACCCCCAAACTATTTGGCTTGTTCTGATATATCCTTGTGCTAATGCCAGTTTTCTGCCTGAGCAGGCTTCTTTGCTTTGTTGTGCTCACTTCCCTGCCATATTTCTACAGGGAAAGAAGAATGTTTTTGCATCTTCTCCTGGAAGATTGAAATTCCCCATCTCCCTGGCTTCTCTGTGCTTGTTGAGATGGGAGGATCTTTCCTGAGCCAGTCACCTGGAGAGGATCAGTGATAGTCCCCTAACTCCACTGGCTACATCTGGACAGGTAAACCTTAGGACTTCACTTGGTTTTTCCACTCCTACAGGATACTGGAGTGCTGCAGTCACCCTGGTAAAACATATCCCAGTTTTATGGGTCTGTTTTTTGTCAAAAGGGCCTTTGTTAAAGTGGACTTTCTTAAATTAATCTCACACCTGTGATCCTGAGATCATCATTGACTTTCCATTTGTCTTAAAAGCCTCTCAATATCATATTTTAGCAAGCTGGATTTGTATCCTCCCATATTTCTCCTTCCTTTGAAGAAATAGCTTTCCATTTCTCTTTACACTCATTTGATGCTTCATTTGACTTGGACTCCTTTTCCTGGGCAAATCCTGGAGTCTCTCTGTGAGGGTGGTTAATATGATGTGCCAGTGCAAGGCAGTGTCCTTGCTTAGCCATCTCCACAAGGACTTACCTGCCTGAGCTCTGCAATTATGTGACTTTAATTGGCTTTTAATTTGGGAAGATTACATAATATACTTAAATGAAAACCACAGAGGTGTTGTTAATACACAGGTTATGAATTTCAAACAAAGTGATAAGTGACTGAATTGCTTCTTAGCTCACACAGGCAAATTCACATTTTCTTTCCCACGTATTTAATGTAAAATATACCAGAAAGTTCATAATCAGGAAACTACAAGGGTTTAAAACCTATATTGTAAAAAATACATTTTTGTGGCTCTGGAGGTTGTAAACATGCTTTCCATGTTGAGCTGTATGTTGCATTTATGCTGATTTAATCATTCATTAAACATTAGTAAGAGGCCAATTATGCTGTTCAAGAATAAGATGTTTTACGAGGAAATGACAAAAAGATACATGTAATCATTGAAATGCCAGTTTACAATCAGATAGGATGGGAAATAATCCCTTTAGCAAGCTTAAGCTTTTACATATTAATGGCAACATTGGGGAGAGTGGGAAGAGGGCTGTAACAGCCTCACGGCCTCCTGGCCCTGGTGGGGAACTGAGAGCTCGTGGTGCTCTGGACAGAGATTTAACAACTTTTGTTCTGTGCACAGATACCTTGAGACTTGGGCTCTTCAAGGGCCCTACCTGTGGTTAGCCAGTCTGTGTCTACACATCCAACATAAACATAGAGAGAAGAGGGCTGGAAATGCAATTCTGGCTCTTCGGAGAGGTCATGGAACCCCAAAACGGTTTGGGGTGGAAGGGAACTTGGAGACCATCTTCTTCCAACCCCCTGCCATGGGTAGGGACACCTTCCACTATCTCAGGGTGCTCCAAGCCCCATCCAACCTGGTTTTGAACACTTCCAGGGATGGGGCAGCCACAGCTTCTCTGGGCACCCTGTGCCAGGGCCTCCCCACCCTCACAGCCAAGAATTTTTTTCCTAATATCCAACCTAAATCTGGTCTCTCTGAGTGTGCAGCCATTTCTCCTTGTCCTGTCCATTTGTTCAAAGCCCTGTCCCTCTCTTGGAGCCTCTTCATGCACTGAAAGGAGCTCTATGATCTCCTGAGATGAACAACTCCAACTCCCTCAGCCTTTCCTTGCAGGAGTGGATTCCATCCCTTTAATCACCTTCATGGCCTCCCCTGGACTGAATCCAAGGTGAGATGTTGTGGGGAGCAGAGAGAGTTAAGATCCACTGGGACATTTCCATACTTATATTTTAAATGTCCATGTCAAGCACTTCATGGGAAAGGGAGGATGGGTGGAGGACTTACCCATAAGCTCAGACCTGAGAAACCACAGCTGCTGGAGAAGCAGGGAGGGACAGAAATTCATTTTCCCACCTGTTTTCCAGTACAAGACTTAGGGACACCAAGCAAAACTGTTGGGTCGTGGATGCAAAATAAACAAGAAGAAATGGTTCTCTGCATCAAGAGGTGTGAAGAGGCAGATATTCAAAGTTCACCAAGGTTCAAAAAGCCAGCAGATAAATCCTTGGAGAGAAGCTTGTTTTGGGGCTGTTAAACATGGTGTTTCTCTTGCTCTGGAAGTTTCTCAGCTGCAAGGTTTTGTGCACAGGGAATATGTGCAGTGGGAAGAACAGAACATCCAGCAAACCATGGACTGCATTGCTGAAAGAGCTGAGACTGCCTTGATTTGTATGAGACGAAAACCAAAAAGGTGAAAAAAGGCTAAAAAGCCCCACAGGCAAGCTGGGGGAAAAAAAAGAAAAAAGATAATTTTTTAATTTTAATGTCCTCATGAACTTTACTCCAAAATGGCTCACCTTTGAATTGCTCTGGGTACTTTCTGTGTCTGGAAGTCTCACAGTTCCCAGGTTTCCTCTAGGATTTGAGTTCTCCTGTCTTCTGCTCTAAGCACATTTGGATTGAAGACTGAACAGGGGCAGGCAGAGAAAATCCATCATAATTTGAGCAAACACTCAATCCTTATGAAAAATCAAAGACAGGAAACCCAGAGGTTAGGGAAATTTGCTTGCAATGAAGAAAATCACAGAATGTGAAACCGCCTTGCATTCCAAGCGAACAACAGAGAACAAAGAAATTATGCTTTCCATGCCTGTTTAATCAACAGAAAATAACTAAGAATATGTTCTTTTGATGGATGTGGGACCAGGAGGGCAACAAGTGAAAAAAAAGCAGTGAAGACCCAGGTGAGCAGAATATGGGGATCCAGACGAACCTCAGCCAAGCATCACTCCAGCCTTCCAGAGCCATGCCAAGCCTTGATGTTCTCCAACTGCTCTACTGGCTCCTACATCTGGCTGCCCAGAGCCCACAGCCCCCTTTTCCCAAATCCAGTTGGTCAGCTGTCCCCGTTGCCATGCTGGCCTCTGGGCAACAGAGCCAGGCAATGCTGTTGATGGGGAGAAAAATGTATTCCAGCGATAATATTGAAGGGTTGCAGCTGCCAAACACACTGTGCCTGTGGAAACACCTGTTGAGTAGCTGTTGCAGTGGGAAGAGCAAGATGAAGAAAGACAGCTGTAAAAGTGCCAGCAGCAGTAGGAAGCTCTGCTAAGACTGCTTTGTGCCAGTTTAGAGATGTGCCAAATTATTTGGCTGCATTTCAAATATCTGGGTGTCCACTCCATTTGCCAGCTCACGCTCCCAGGGAATACTTCAGCGTTAACACCAGCACTGCCACGCTCCCCCTGCTCTCCCACTTTCATTTCAGCCTTTACATTTCTGTGCTTCTTTTATTCCTGGTTCTTTCCAGTGGAAAGGAAAGGCCAGTTTTGCAGTGCAGAGCCCAAAATAAGGGCTGGGATCTGCAGCTGGTGGAAAGACAAAGCATGGCTGTAAAAGGTTTTGGCAATTGGCTTGTGAGATCTGCTGGGTTATTATTTTGTGTCTCCCCTGTTGTTGTTGTTGTTGGGGGTTTTTCCCAGAAAACAGTAATTTTATCTTTTACAAACTTAGCTAACCTGGACACTTCTGCCTGTCCATCCAGAAATCCTTGGAGCTGCAGAGCTCAGCTTGGGGAAGTTTACAACAGGAACAGAGGGAAAATTTGAAAGTTTAGGTGGGCTGGACAGGTGGCAAAGGTGAAAATACAATGTCAGGATTCTATAGGGAAATATTCCAGATGTGTTGTAGCTGTAGATGTGGCACCTGGGGACATGGGTTAGGGGTGGGCCTGGCAGTGCTGGGGGAATGGTTGGACTTAGTAATCATAAAGGTTTTTCCCAGCCTATATGTGTGATGGTATTCACAGGGGTCTCAGGATGAAGGAAGAGATGAGGATCTGACTCCATGTTTCAGAAGGCTTGATTTATTATTTTATGATATATATTATATTAAAACTATACTAAAGGAATAGAAGAAAGGATTTCATCAGAAGACTGGCCAAGAATAGAATAGCAAAGAATGATAACAAAGGTTTGTAACTCGACTCTCTGTCCAAGACAGCTGGGCTGTGATTGGCTATTAATTAGAAACGAGCACATGAGACCAATCCCAGATGCACCTGTTGCATTCCACAGCAGCAGATCATCATTGTTTACATTTTGTTCCTGAGGCCTTTCAGCCTCTCAGGAGGAAAAATCCAAAGGAAAGGATTTTACATAAAAGATGTCTGCGACGCATATGATTCCATGATACCATGAAAAAACACTATATGAAGAAACAAGGAATGGAGAGAAGATGGAATTATAGACTAACCAGAATCTGTTTTAAATAATCTTTCTCCTGAAGTGCCCAGAGAGTTCAGGTTCATGTCCAGGACCTCCCAGTCCATCCTTATTTTCGTTTAAGACTGTCTGCACTGCCAAAACCCTGAAAAAACACCCTGGTGTAAATCCTTCCTCTTGTCCACAGTGACATTTAGGGGCATGCCCAAAGTTAATTTTACCTTTTAAAGAGTTTTGAAAGCTAAAATAAGCAACTAAATCTCAAAGAATTAAATTCTTGCTCAAATAATTCCTGTTAACTCTCCTAACTCCTCACCTTGCCCCGGTGATATCCCAGACTCTGGAATTAGAGAGCACTGCTGTGCCTGTACAGCTGCAGCAGTTTACTTGCTTTTCTATTTGACACCATCATCTATTGTCATGATTTCTTTAAATTCCCAAATCCTAGGAATGATCAAAAACTCCCCTGGACCAAGGAGATAATTCCTTTCTCGGGGAGCTTTTTTCCTTACCAGGAAGGTTTATCTGTTAAGTATTTGTGGGAAACAATTCATTTTCTTCTGTTTATTTATGAATATTTCCAAGACATGGAAGCTGATTAGCCCTGGAGGTGGTATTTCTCTGGGAGGTATCATTGCTTTGCTAGTTGCAGACAGAGATGGAAAGGTCTGAAATCCCAGAAAACAGAATTGTAGAATCCTCACCCTCTTGTGTGCCTTCCCTCACCTCGTGGTAATCCTTCTGGGGCAGAGATTCACTCCTGTGGGGTTTTTTTGGTTGGTTAGCCTTTTTGTGGTGGGTTATTTGGGATTTTTTATTTTTTCTTTGTAGTTTTTTGTTGTTGTTATTGTTGTTGTTTTTGTGGGGGTTTTTTTTGGTGGTTTTTTTTTGTTTGTTTGTTTTTTGTTTTTTTTTTTTTGGTTGGTTGGTTGGTTGGTTGGATTTTTTGGGATTGGTTTGGTTTGGGTTTTTTTTCCCCCAAAATAGGATCCTGTTTGACCTTGGTTGTCTGAACTGACTGTAATACACATAACAATGTCTAAACCAAAAACCCTTCACACCCCCTCCCTCAGACCAGGACCTTTCTTCCGAATAAAACTAATTTTTAAATTATTTTAAAGCAAATCTATGCTTTTTGAAAGAAACAGAAAATATCACACCATTGAAGTTGGCACAAGATTTTATCTCTCCCTTTTGAGCTGATTTTCCAAGCACCCTCTGCTCTAAATACAGATTTTGCTTTCCAGACCCCAACCCACCTGTTCTTCTCCTGGATTGTTTAGGCCAGGATTATTATCTGTATGCCTGACTTACTCTGATTTTATCTGCAGGTGAAGGTCAAAGATCCAGTGGTTGTACTTCAACAGGGCTTGCAAGACTCCTTGGGTAATCTTTCCCAAGATAATTGGAAAAGTTCTCACTTTTAGAAGTTTCCAGAAATTCCTGCCACTCTGCTCTTGTCTCTGTGCTAACCACTTAGGGAAGGACAGAAATATTTTCCCTTGAACTTTCAAATATTCAGTAAAACTAGAAAGCTACGGCCTCTTGAAGCCCCTGTGGCTGGATCTCACAAATAATCATAAAAGACTTTGCCTGTTGTCTTGGCTGTGTCAAAGTTCTCTTCAGATGACCAGAAAATGCATCTTTCCTGTTAATCTTCCTGGCTTTGTTGCCAGAGTCATGGGTTATGGTCTGTTTGTCCCGAGAAAATGTTATCTGAGTCAATATTTAGACAGAATAAGCCTTAATCACAACATAGTTTTATGCTTCATTAAAGAGGTTTTCCATTTGCTCTGTTCAGAAAATAATGCAGATGTATCAGGAGCAAACAAACAGGGCAGATTTCCTGCTCATGCAACACTTTCCTTCTTGCTCAGAAATACAGGACTAATTGCTTGTGCAGAAAACTCTCTTTTCTCCCTTCAGAGGAGGCAGAGAGGACAATTTTCCTCATCCTCACCAGTGTGGATCTCTTGTTGGTGGTGCCCAACTCCTCCCAGTGCTGCTGCTTAGACCCTGAATTATTGTCTTGGTTTGGAAAGACAGGAGTCTGCTAAGGAAGGCAGGAACCTCCCCTGAAATGGAGAATGTAAACCCTCCCCACCCCTCTGAACTGCTATAAATTTTAAATTAAGGGGCTCTCAGGCAAAAATATGAGAGTCGGAAATAACAGTTCTTTAATAGGTAAAAGAAAAAAAAAATAAAGGATAAAATAAACAATGCAGTACACAAGAACAGCACTGACAGAGTCAGAACCCAACCTGACACCCTGTGGGTCAGGGTGTTGGCAGCAGTCCCATTGGAATTGTGGCTCAGCCCTCCTGCAGTGTCAGGGGTGGTTCTGTAGGAGGAAGGATCCTGTAGAGAAGGATGTATTCTTCCTCTGAAGATCCAGTGGAAGAGGCAGCTGCTGTTCCTCTGGGGAATCCAGTGGAGAAGCTGTGCTGGTGTTCCAGGATCTCCAGATTATATCCAGGTAGGAATGCTTGGCTCCTCCCTCTGGGCTCACATCTCCCAATGGGATGCTGTAGCTCTTATCAGCCATGCAGTGACATTCAATAGCTGTTAGCAGCAGAATCCCCTCCCAAGGGAGGTGTGAATGTGGTCACTCAAAGAGAGAGATAAAGCAAACTGCCCACTTGACAAAGGCAATCTGCCATACAGATGGTAATGGAAAACATCTTGCATTGCAATCTTCAACAATAACCCAGACTCTTGGATGCCACCCAGAAATAACCCCCAGCTCTGCAGACCATTCTGAACAATCTGCTTTTTGGACTGGTCCCAGGCTTGGTGGATTCCCCGGAATGCAGCTCTTGCTGTCAGCCCCACCTCACCTTCAGAGGGGAAGCACTCAGGGAACAGTCACAGAATCGTTTAGGTTGGAAAAGACCTCCAAGACTGGGACCGTGTTCACAGGGGTTCTTGGAATGAGGGAAGAGACAAGGATCTGACTCCATGTTTCAGAAGGCTTGATTCATTATTTTATGATATATATTACATTAAAACCATACTAAAATAATAGAAGAAAAGGTTTCATCAGAAGTCTGGCTAAGAATAGAAAAAGAAAGAATGATAACAAAGGTTTGTGGCTCGGACTCTCTGTCTGAGCCAGCTGACTGTGATTGGCCATTAATTACAAACATCCAACATGGCCCAATCACAGATGAATCTGTTGCATTCCACAGCAGCAGATAACCATTGTTTACATCTTGTCCCTAAGGCCTCTCAGCCTCTCAGGAGGAAAAATCTCAAAGAAAGAATTTTCCATAAAAGATGTCTGCGACACAAGACCATCAGGTCCAGCTTTTGGCTGATCACCACCTTGCCAAACAAACCATGGCCCTGAGTGCCACATCCTTGGACATCTCCAGGGATGGTGACTCCAGCCTGGGCTGCCCCCTCCAGTGCAGACCACACCAACAGGGGAAGGTTGCAGGGGAGCTGATGGTGGAGGGAGGCAAAGCAGTCAAAGTCTGTCTCCTTCTCCAGGGCATGGAAGAGCTGACGATTTTTTCCTGCAGTGCTCTGAAAAAAATACAAAAAAATTCTTTCATCTCTTTCCTGAGAAAAGGCCAATGCTGAGCCTAGCAGATTATTCAATAACATCCCATAAAAATATTAAACTTCTGTATCAGAAGCAAATTAAAATTGTATTTCATGATGTGAACAAAGGTACCCAAGTCGATTTCGTCTCTGTCTCCCTCCTTTTTCAAATTTAATATCACACAGAAGAGAGAAATGAAATCTGTATTTAAATGGCTGTGGAACATTGTGCATTTAAAGTGCACAGCAAGTCACTCCCTGAAGCACTCCATATGATATGTAAATCTTTTGATCTTTCACAAAATGCATGATTTCCATAAAGAATAATGAGTGCTAGCTTGGGAAGTACAATATTGACTGTCACTGTACTGCACTTAGCCACAATTATTATTTGCATGGCTTTTGCAACATAACTGGAGGGGAGAGTCCTGTGAATATTTTTAATGCATTCTAATAGCTACTAAAAGAGATTTTATTTTATAATAGGTGCATTCTTTCTTTTGGGTCTACAAGCTTTTTTTTTTTTTTCTCAATTTATTCATTTCCTTTTTTTTTTTTTTTTTTGCTCTTTATAAGGAAGCATCTATGGGGAAAATCAGAGGATAAACGAGTCCTGAGCAAAGAGGCAATTGACATCCTGCCCTGCCATGAGCTGCAGGAAAGCAGAGCAACCAACAGTAACATTTATTAATAACAATTATTTATTCTTGAAGCCAATGGGTAAAGTTTAACTTGAGAAAGGATCTTAGGTGTGATCTGTGTGACAGAGCTTGAAGTGATCATCACCCTTTGAGGTGATTTTGTATGGATCATCTGCAGGGTGTAAATGCATGGAGATCCCATGGGATCAGTTTGTAGTGACCACGAGGGTCAGTGGAGCCTTTGGCATCAATCCAGCCTTACCAATATCAATCCTTACCAAATACCAAATATCACCCTTACCAATATCAAATCAATAACATTTATTTATTCTTTAAGCCAATGGGTAAAGTTTAACTTGAAAAGGGATCTTAGGTGTGATCTGTGTGACAGAGCTTGAAGTGATCATCACCCTTTGAGGTGATTTTGTATGGATCATCTGCAGGGTGTAAATGCATGGAGGTCCCATGGGATCAGTTTGTCAGTGACCTTTGCATCAATCCAGCCTTTTCCCTTTGGCTTTTCCACATGGGAAGGGCTCAAATGCCCTGGCCCAGGGGCAGCTGTGCTTATTTCCATTGCTGGTGGTGGGGAGGGAGGAGCTGAGCCATGGCAATCTGCATGCTGAGATTTTCCCATCTATTTTTCCCATCTCCCTGCAGATGCATCAGCCCAGAGCCCTCCTGGATGTGGGGAGCTGGATCCTGTCAGGCAGAAAAAGAGAATTCTCTCATTTTTCTCAGTGATCCCAGCATCCCTCCTCCTGAAGATGGGGAGCTGGGTCCTGTCAAGCAGAAGGAGAGAATTCTCCCATTTCTCTCAGGAATCCCAGCATCCTATTTCCCAGAAGATGGGAAGACCACAAGCTCATGGTGCAGGAAAGAGAGGTAGAAATCAGGCCTTTCACAAACACCACATCAAATAAAGGAGAATTTAAGAACTAACTTACTGCACCTCTGCTTTGTGGGTCCCTTCCTGAAGATTTTGACATCTCCCTGAAGGTCTGCTCCAAGGAGCTCAATGCATTTTTTGCTTGCATGACAACAAATCTGAGAAGTTACAGGGTAAGGTTAGGGTTGGATGATGATCAGGAAAAGGCAGATTACTGAAGATGAAATTTTCTCATAACAAAGGAATTATTGAGGAGTCCAAAGAGACTCACTGGAGTCAAGTGCTGTTTCAGGACTGGCTCCTCAGGGATCCCCACAAGTGACAGCCATGGGTGTGACAGAAATCCAGCCCCAAGATGGGTCTGAGCCCAAACTGTGACCTCTTGGTGCAGGGCACAGACCCCTCCTGGCACCAGGCACCAGAGGTTCCTGTTGCAGGTCCAGCCTGCAAGGAGAAAGGAAAGTTTTGTCTCAGTGTGCCTCAGTTTCTCTAAGGGTGAATGAGGCACAGTGCCATTTTCTCTCTTTACAAAAGCCCTTTGAGGGCCAGGGAAGAAATTGCTGTAATAATGGTGGAGCTGAACTGAAATTAGAAATTGGTATTCCGATTTGAAGCAGGCTTGAGGGGACCAAGGTGGTGGCAGACACTCTCTGAGCTCACTGCACAGTCAAAGCCAGTTTTTATCCAAAATGGGATTTGTGGATTTTTTTCAATGTATTTCAGCTTCATTCCAACCTAGAAAGAATTTACAACATGAAAAATTAGTTCTGTCCATGGCAAGGAGTCATCAAAATCCCTTTCTTTGTTTGGCTGCTTGGTTCAAACTGTGACACATCATGGAGATGTGTCCCACTGCTCCCATTTTTTCATTGCTCTCATTCCTGAAGATTTAACTCTTGCTCAGCACTGATCATTCAGCTCCTCTTTAAAGGACTAATAATGCAGAGGAGGACTTAGGTCTTGCGAGCTAATTCTTTCAGGGTTATTTCCTGTTTTTAGTTTATTATAATATATTAAAAGCTATTTATTGCACTACCTTCTCTGGAACAATTTATTAGATATTTATTTATTATATATTATTATATTGTATATATAACATTTTATTATATATTAAATGCTATTTATTGCCCTACCTTTTCTGGAACAAGTTATTAGATATTTATTTATTATATATTATTATATTGTATATCTAAGAATTTATTATATATTACATGCTATTTATTGTCCTACCTTTTCTGGAACAATTTATTAGATATTTATTTATTATATATTACTATATTGTATATATAAGAATTTATTATATATTACATGCTATTTATTGTCCTACCTTTTCTGGAACAATTTTTATTTTCCCACCTTAGAAACTTTGCTCCATGCACGAGCCCCTGTTTATAGGTAAGAAAAAGACAAAAAAAAAAAGGTTGGGTTGAATGTCTGAATCTGAAGAACAAGATTGTTGATCCTGAGGCTTTCTTTTTTAATTCTGGACCATTAGGATAATTTCAAATAAAAAATGATTCTTCTGTGAAAATCTTTGTCAGGAATGAGCTGCACCAGTTCCCCAAAATCTCCCGAACTTGTTTACCTGGTAAGACTTGTAGTAATTTTCCATAACACCCTGCCATTTATTATGCTCTGGAAAGGCACTATAGTGATTTCAAGAGGAGAAAACCAAGAAAGATTATTCATTTCACATCCTCATGCAATTCTTTTGTAGGTGGCTTTCAACAAAGGGTGATATTGGATTACATTCATTTTGGTTCTTAATAAACTAGTAAATCTCCCATTGTTCTATGTTGTCCAATTATAAAAGCAATGAATATGAGACTAAGCACTTCAAGATAACCATAGCTTTAAAGATAGACAAAAAGCTTTATAGATTAGGATCAGAATGAAACTGCCATTTTTGTAGCGTTTTGATGAATTATATTTTGTGAATTAAAGCCTTCTCTCTTAGGAACATCAATAAATTACTCTTTAAGTAGGAACTGCAGATCTCAGGAAGAGTTTCTGAATATCTGGGATACTGAAAAGGGATGGAAGCAAATCCTTCCCAGAAGTTATTGCCTTGCTGTCTGAAGAGGTGATTATGCAGGATTTTTCCTGGGCTCTGTTTCCCTGCAGGAGCCATCTGCTGGAATTTTCTTGAGCCATTTCTGTTGCCTTCCCATTTTTGGTTGTGGTGTCTTTTCAAACATGCTTCTTAGCTACAGTGTGTTTCAAGAATTGAATCTTCAGTACTTTCTGAAGGCTTAATTGGCAATAAAAAAAAATCAGCATTTTGAAGTCAGGGTTTGCTTGTTTTGCTTGGTCCAAAGCAAAGATTTCCAAAGTTGTCCAAGAGTTGCTTCTGCAAGGTCTCTGGAGGTGGTGAAGAACAGCATTGGCAGGTGGTTTAGAAACACTGGGCAGGGCCTGGGCCACTGCTGCAAAATTCTGAGCATGGAAAGTTGTGGGGAAAAAAAAAAAAAGAGTTGCAAATCACAGGTTTAAATATCACAGAGTGCTCTGTGGGCTTTTGAACTGGGATCATTGCCTTGCTCGACTCTGCAGGAATTCATGAGACATTTACAAAAAGATTTATTAATCTATTAATTGCCAACAGATTCTTTGTCAGCAAATCCTTAATGGAAAGCAGAGCCCTCCACCCCTTTAATCCTCATAATCCTACCTTGCATGCAACTTCCCAAAATTTGATGTGGAATGGCTTAATATGGTTAAAATTGTCCCTTGGCAGAGGAGAGGCAGTGAGGTGCAGCTCTCTCCAGTGGTCACACAGAACAAATGTGCTCATCCCAGTTCTCAGCTAAATTGCAGTGTAAAAGGAATGTGCACCACAGGTGTGAGCTTGGGAGAGAGGGAAATGCATCATGAGATGGAGAAAGAAGCACATAGACAGATGTGGGGATGTTTAGATGCCTGAGCCCAAGCATTAAACATCTTGGCGCAGACATCTTTTATGAAAAATCCTTTCTTTGAGATTTTTCCTCCTGAGAAGATGAGAGGCCTTAGGAACAAAATGTAAACATTGATTATCTGCTGCTGTGGAATGCAACAGGTGCATCTGTGATTGGTCTCATGTGCTTGTTTCTAATTAATGGCCAATCACAGTCAGCTGGCTTGGACTCTCTGTCCGAGACACAAGCCTTTGTTATCATTCTTTCTTATTCTATTCTTAGCTTAGCTAGTCTTCTGATGAAACCTTTTCTTCTATTCTTTTAGTATAGTTTTAATGTAATATATATCATAAAATAATAAATCAAGCCTTCTGAAACATGGAGTCAGATCCTCGTCTCTTCCCTCATCCTCAGACCCTGTGAACATGGTCACAACATCTGTCTGGTCATTGTGAAGATGCAGCACCCAAATCACCCCTTGGCTTGGCTGAGGATGAATTTTGGCATCAGGAAAGTGCTGCAGCCCCAAAAAAAGGCTGGGATTCCTGTCTAAAGCAGGTTTAAAGGAGGGGTGCCATGCCTGGCACACCTCAGTGCACAGCTCAGAGGGGAAATGAAGGGCGGATGAGAAGATGCTCCCATGCTGTCAATGCTCTCCTCACAACCCTCTCACTGCTTCCCAGCATTTCAAGCACCTCCATCTCCTCCTGGATGGATCTTCCATTGGAGATTGAGCTTCTGGGAAATAACAATTCCTTGGCTCAGGATTGTCAGACTCATTGTGGGGCCATGCCTGGAACAGCAATCTCAGCCTTTGATCAGTTCTGCTGAAACAACCTGTTGTCTTTTGTAATGACATTTCCATTGGGAATATTCAGATGCTGAGGCTGAAAAGAACCATTTCACAGCACACACACAACTACACACGCAGTGACTTTGCATTTTCATCTTTTTGATTTTCCAGTGGGTGTATTTGCCTGGGTTTTTTTCTGACCACATCCATCTGCTTCCTAGTTCTTACAAAAGCTAGTTTACATGCAATAATTGCCATTAAAACGTGAAAAGAAAGCTCCTTGCACAAATGCATTGTTTTGCTCCTTTTAAAGCCCACAGAAGCCACAAAACTAGATGCAGCTGACTGATGGATGGGTTTATTTAATTATTACATTCAGAAAAATGTTCTCTGTCTTGCCCATAGCAGGTGCAGGCTGTGACGTGGCATTTGCTCTGGTAATTATGCAGTTTTTTTGTAAATAGCAGAACAAGTGAGGATGAAAGATAGCACTGCCCTCAGGTTGTGGGGAATGATTCAGCTTTCTCTTTACCCGGTTTCCAATGATACACTGAAATGATAAGGTGGCTTTGATTCCTGTTGCACCTCCCACACCCCCAACTCCAGTGACATGAAACTGAGAGGGAGTGGGACTGGAGGATGGATATATGGAAAGGGCAGTTTGTGATGGATGCTGTTATTGCAATGAGTGATAAAGCTGATTTGGGGTACCCTGCAATGCAGTGTAGCATTAAATAACACTGGCATGTCCAATAAACAACAATTAAAGTGTTTTTTTGTAAGCCTGGAGCTTTCCCAGGTGAGGCACTGCAGCTCAGCACTTCCAGCCACGGGCCCACAGCCCTCCTGCTCGGGTCTGCCCAATATTCTCCATCCTGTGCCTCATCCTGCCCCTCTTCTGTGTTTGTAGGAGCCTCCTCTCAGAGCTCAGGCTGTTCTCCAGCATCCCCATCCCATCCTCATTTCCCTCAGCAAGCGATAAATACCAGGGGCATTTATCAGGTGGGTGGGTGCATGGAAATTCTTCCCTAAAGGAATGACAGCTTGCAAGGGATACCAAGAGAAATATTCCCCAGGCACCAGGAGATTCTTCCTCAGGGAAATGGGAGCTCTGAACTGCTGAAGAAGGGTGGGTTTAGATTGTCTATTGGGGATCAATAGGGAAAGGAAATATTCCTGCAACCCACTCAGAGCAGAGCCTGCAGCAGTGCTGGGCTCCCAAAGGTCTGAGTGGTGGGAAGATGCAGAATCACAGAACCATGGAATGATTTTTGTTGGAAAATACTCTTAAGATCAGCAAGTCCAGCCTTTAACCCAACACTGCCAAGTTCACCCCTAACCCATGTCCCTGAGCTGTATGAAATCTCCAGGCAGCATGTCCAGACTTGGGTGAATAAAATTTCCACCAGGGACAACATTTTCAAAGCCAGATAATGACCTTGTGGGCTTCTTTGAAATAATATCTGTCACAGACATCTTCTATGGAAAATCCTTTCCTTAGGATTTTTCCTCCTGAGAAGCTGAAAGGCCTCAGGAACAAAATGTAAACATTGATTATCTGCTGCTGTGGAATGCAACAGGTGCATCTGTGATTGGTCTCATGTTGGATGTTTGTAATTAATGGCCAATCACAATCAGCTGACTCAGACACAGAGCCCGAGCCACGAGCCTTTGTTATCATTCTTGTTGATTCTATTCTTAGCCAGCGTTCTGATGAAACCTTTTCTTCTATTCTTTTAGTATAGTTTTAATATAATATATATAATAAAATAATAAATCAAGCCTTCTGAAACATGGAGTCAGGTCCTCGTCTCTTCCTTCATCCTCAGACCCCTGTGAACACCATCACAAATATCTTTGGTCCCTTTGAAGAGGCTCAGCTGGGGTGCCCAGCCCCTCTCAGCACCCGGATAGGTCCTGGATCCAAGGCCACATTTGGGAGATTTGATATCTCAGCATCTCCACTCTCAGCTCGTGCTGCTGAGAGCTGCTTTATCAGATGCACTGATGTACTTGCAATCCACCTTGAAATCAATAGGTATTGATGGGTTTGGAGGCTGCAGAAGGCAAAGCCCTGCTGCTGATGGCAGTGTGTCAATAACAGCCCCTGGGACAGGCACCCCTAGGGAGTGTTGGCTCCTCTGCTCTCCATCCAGTGTGCAATGAAATGGGAACAAACCCCGCAGTGGAAATTTGTGTTGAGTTTATATAAAAGCTCAGCTGAGCAATATAATGCTTCAATGGAAGGTGCACAGTAGGTATATGAATGAAAATCAGTTGATTGTTACCATGTTTCTATCAAAAAATTAAAGTCATTCACAAATCTCAACATTTTATGGAGGGGATGAATTTATTTTTTTTAATTAGGATTAAAAATATTATCTACTTAAAATGTGTCCATGCATATAGTTCTGGTACAGCCTATGGCAACACCTATGGTTTAAAAATAAAACTGTTTTTTTCCAAGAAGGAAGTAATTTTGAGTGATAACTAATTTAGATAGTGCTAATTATATTGGTTGGCACTTGCGAGGGAGTCAATGGATAAAAAGTTGATTAAAGCAAAGTTATAAAACAACAATAAAAAACTCTAACTCTGCAGTTTAAGATGTTCTGAATATTTTAATGTTTGTTCCTGCCAGCTTTCTCAGCTGCACTGCACAGTGAATTTTTCTGTGTACCTGACTGAAATGAAATGACACGAAAAAAGTGAGAACTTCTGAGGAAGTTTAAGAGCAGTGGGTGTGTTCTACACGTTGAAATACCCAGCTGATCTTTTGATTTTCTGTGTTTTGAACCTGTGGTCAGTGTTTACCTGGCTGAGACAAGCAATGAGTAGCTGAGAGGATTCTTGAACAATTCTCCCTCTCTCAGGTCATTGCTGGGGCTGCTCACTATGGATCTTTATGGATCCTCCCAAGTGCATTCCATGTCTTGCAATGTGTATAACCACAGCTGCATCCAGCAGTTGTGTCATTTCTTCTGGAAGTGCTTTCCCAGCTTGGATCCAAAATGGATCATGTTGACTTCCAGCTGTTTCAGCTTTGGTTTTGCATCTGCAGTGAACCCTCACAGGCTTGCAGGTTCACAATTCAGGAGTGGACAGATCCATTCGTGGTTTTGTGGCCATGAGAAGCATTTGGGATTCCTCTTCCAGGCCAAAATTCCATATTTCTCTATCCGTAAGTTCTTCTGCTGGAAAACTGAAATAAATGACTAAAGCAGAAAGTGACCAAAGCCCAGACCTCCTCCAGAGGATGGAGTGACAAAAAATGAACGAGCTGTGGTTATTTCTGCTTTCTTTGTTTCTCAAGCCATGTGTTCTTTGCCCTCTCCTGAATAATTTGCACAAAAAAGTCGTGAGGTTGGTGAGTTTTGCTGAGAAACCAGAAAGACTTGACAGAGATGTAGAGAGAATCATGAAATCATGGAACAGAATGGTTTGGGTTGGAAAGATCCTTAAAGATCATCCAGTGCCACTCCTGCCATGGCAGGGACAATTTCCACCATCCCAGGGTGCTCCAATCCACATCCAACCTGGCCTTGGGCACTTCCAGGGATCCAGGGGCAGCCACAGCTTCTCTGGGCATCCTGTGCCAGGGCCTCATCACCCTCACAAGGAAGAATTTCTTCCCAATATCCCATCAATATCCCATTTAACTCTCTCCTACACAGATAGTCATTACTGTGCACACTGAAGACTGTGTGTGCCATTCTGATTAGGAACTGACTCTTTAATTTTATCTTTCTGGTTCTTCATTATTATTATTATTATTATTATTATTATTATTATTATTATTATTATTATTTTATTTTATTTTATTTTATTTTATTTTATATTAACATATATTTGCCTAATGAACAATCGATCGCACCCCATGAGTACTTTGGGAATTCAGAAACTTTCAAACCAAGGGATAAATGTTAAAAGAGAGGGAAAAACAAGTAAGAAATAGACATATTTAATGTACATCATTTAGGCTGCAAGCAGCCTGGCATAAGTTATCCTTTAATAGAGCTGTAAGAATAATTAATTTTTCAGTTCAGTGGTCAAACTGAAAAAACTGAGAGGGAGGAAGGAGAGGAGGTGAAAGGAGTGGGAAGAAACAAGGAGATGTGTTTGGGTCAACCTTAAGTAACAATTTCTCATTTTCTCTCACTGAAGCGAAACAAACACTTCCATTTATCTGTTCCTTTGATTAATTGCCCTATCTGGGTTCCTGAACAAAATTTTCCTTCTGGAATCATGGCCTGAAGGTCCTGCCTAGACGGTATGACACAGAACATGTTTATTTTCCTGGAAATTCTCCTTTACCTTTCCTTTCCCAGCAAAGCTCACACATTAAATCTGCCATCACTGTGCACTGTATTAACCATATAATTTGTCAAAACCTGTTGCCCACCTTCAGTTTGTATTATGTGCCAACACATCTCCAAGCGTGGATCTTGTAAGACATTTCCTGCTGGGAGCAAGACCCCTGCTTTTAATGCTATTAACTGTAAATTTAATCTTTAACAGGAAGTTTACTTGTATGGCTTTAATTAGGAATAAATTCTTGACTGTGAGGGTGGTGAAGCCCTGGTACAGGGTGCCCAGAGCAGCTGTGGCTGCCCCTGGATCCCTGGAAGTGTCCAAGGCCTGGTTGGATAAGGCTTGGAACAACCTGGGACAGTGGAAATTGTCCCTGCCCATGGCAGGGGTGGAGTTGGATGATATTTGAGGGTCCTTCTAATCCAAATAATTTCATGATTCTAGGATTCCCTTAATGAACTTTTCAGGGAGGTTCTAAAATGATCCTCCAAGCCCCCAGGGGAATGTGGCCCAGGTTATGGGATTCACTATGGATAAGTCTATGGATGAGCTCAGAAAATTTGGATTTTTCACCATGCCTTTGCCATGAGTGGCAGTACAGGCTTTGTCCCATCATCCTCTTCCTCCCTCTTTCGGGAGCCCCTCATTTTCAATGTGTACAAACAACAGAGTCCTCCTCCACCAAAAAAACCCTAAAAACAACAACAACAAAAAAAGAAAATATATGTGTATATATATATATATATATATAGGTGTCTGTCTGATAGACTCATAAGGGCAAATTTCTTTGTGGGTAATCATCAGTGAGCCAAAAAAATAGAGATATTTTAAAAGCAAGCAAGCAAAAGAGGTTGCTAAAAGAAAAAATCTTTGAAGGGGTATTATCCAATTAGCACTGATAGCTCTGCTAATATGGCAGCAATTAAAATGTTGTTTGTGAACTAAATAGGAGAAGACCTAAATATTCTTTGGACTTACATATGAATAATGTTCTAATATCTGGTGGAATAATTATAATGAAGCTGTAAGTATTCTCTCACGAGTTGTTTACTGAAATAGCAGTCTATTTAATCAGTAGCAATGCATTCAAGGTGACTAAATATTAAATATGATTGGCAGCTTGCTGCTTGGACTAAAACGATTAAGTAACATGAGAAAGAAAGTGACAGGTGACTTCAGTCCCCCGGAGGAAACATGCCCCAGCCAGAAATGGGCTGAGACTCCTAATAATATTGGTAAGAAATAAGTGCTGAAATGTTTGCTTGCAGCAGTCAGTCTGGAAAGGAATGCAAATCCTGTTATGCATCTTTTTCATCTTGGTGAGGTTGCAGTGGCAGCAGCCACCAGCTCTGTGCATTTCAACCACCCTGCAGAGGCTCCTGGGTGGGGTGTGCTGGGTTATCCACCAGGAAAGCCCCTCCAGCCCTGGTGCTGAGCCAAATCCAACCATCCCCGTGGATCTGGTGGGTCTGGTGGAGCTGGAGCACCATCACCCACATCTCCATGTTCACCCTTTCTGGGGTCCTTGCTCGTTTCTCATCCCTTTGCTTTGGGTTCAGTTGGACAAACAGGGGTGAGGGAAGAATTGCAAACGGGTTCCAGGAGCTCCTGGAGGTCAGCAGGGGCTGGATTTGACTCAGGCTCTGACCTCAGGCTTTAACATCTGCATGGTCTCACCCTTCACATGAGACTAAAATCTGACCTGGGATTGCTGGTTCAGCACTGGGAAGGGAACAGAGCAAGCATGGCATTCCCACCCCACTGTTTCACTGGGGGATGCCAAATGTTCTAAACATCATCTGCAATGAAAGCATTTGCCACTTGGGGTAACTCCATATTCCCATTTTTTAGAGGGATGAGAAGCCAGCCAGGATTTCCACAACTGGACCAAAATCTGAGTACAGTTCTTCTATTCTTGTGTCTGCCATCACAATGCTCTCTTTTCTAGCTGGTTCCTCCAGGTTCTCACAAGCATCTCCCTCTTTTCTGGTCCTTCCAGGTTCTCACAAGCATCTCCCTCTTTTCTGGTCCAGTGTGTGGAATAGGAGTGGAACCTTGAATCCTCTGCAAGGCTTGCTGTAGTCACTGCTGTTGCTCTTCTCTGCTGCTGTGCTGGAGTAGCCCAGCAAAGAAGTTGGGGAGCTTGGGGCAGCTCCAAGGGCACGAGGAGGGTCTCCCTTCTCCCTCCATGTCCCTAATGGGATCCTAAGTGTGGTGTAGACATGAGAGTCAATGCCCTTTTACACAGAAAGCAGAGAATGAATTCCAAACAGTGCTGGAGACAGCTGACCCTTTTAGCACAATGCTTAAATATTCTAGTGCCGTGCCAAGGCAGCATGTGCAGAGTAAATATTTTAATCCCTAATTAATCACTTTGGTTAGATTGGTAAAACAGAAGTCTAATGAAAATAATTTGAAATTTCCTTCATGAATAATTGCATTGTTCAGGGGATTCTGGGAAGAGTCAACTGGCTGACCTTCCATTCTTGAGCTGCTCTATTGCTATGAGACTTAATTTGTGTCCTTCAACCCTTTTCAGTCACCGTCACGAGATTAGAAATACCTTTCATGCAGTTCAGCAGCAACTATGCAAAAGGACAGTGCAGTCAGCAGAGAGGTAAGAAATTAGCACATGCTTCCCTGTGGTGAAACACATACAGTACAGCACACGGGACAGGGCAAAGCTTCTTTTCCACTCCGTGTCCCTTTATTGTGTCCTGGACATGATGGATTGCGTTGTTTATTGAAGTGCTCACGGCCATTTTTAATTAGAGATGTGAGGTCTGCGGGTGCCAGGGCTTTGGGTATTTGCAGGATTGGAAAAGAATTTTGCTTGTTGTTACATCCTGGTGGCCAGCACCACGGTTGGTCCCGTGCTTCCAGGGGAATTTATTTCCTCCTGCAGGTCCCGTCTTTCCGGTGGCCTGGGGTGAGGCACCAGCCCTGTCTGGACAAGAGGGTTTGGCTTGTAGCACCAAGACTGGTCCAGTGAGAGAAAAATCACTCTTTTCACTGCTCACTTCAGCTTGCATTTCTCTACAGACCAGAGAAATGATCTGCAGAGAAATGCATCTCTTCAGTTCTCTGTTGAGGGAAGATTTAAGTGCAGCAAGGTCTGTGGTCCTTCCCCAGGCTTTAAAAAAAAAACCACATTGGGCATCCTTTGAGTACCATTGTACTCAAACCTCAGTACAGCTTTTCTTGTGCTTGATAGCTGCAAAAGTATAGCTGAAATTGCTCATGAGAACAAGTTATGTTGTGCAGGCAAGGGTTTAAAACACACCTTCAGTTGATAGACCTGTGAGTGTCCTTTCCCTGGGTTGTTGCTGGAAGATTTGTTTGCAGTGGAGCTAAAGTTAATTCATCTGCTAAATCTGGAGTTTCTGTGGAAAGGCAGTGGCATCACACACTGCAAAGTTATTGGGTTTCTCTGGGTTTTGTAAAGTGTCTTCTCAGAATCGCAGAAGGGACTCATGAGCATCTCTGAGGTCAACTCCTGGTTCTGCAGGGACAGCTCCAAAAACCCTCGTCCAGGATGGTGTGTTCAGCATTTGGAGGGCCACCAAAGCCGGTGGGATCCATGTGGGAGTGCAGGGCAGGGCTGTACAGTGCCTGCAGCCATGAGGGAGGGCACAGACGGGGAGATGAGCTGTGTTATGGGGTGTTGGACTATGTCCTTTTCTGACTCAGAGATGGGGTAACTGAGAGGTGTTTTAAAACTTTTATTTTATTTTTAGTCTCATGGAGGGTGAGACAGTACAGATGTTATAATTTACACTATCAAAATTAGAAATTAACTATTTTTAATTATATTTATATTAAAATAGTGTTTAATTATATATTATTAAACACTATAAGTGTTTCTTGGGTTATCAGCTTTAGCTATGCCATGTTGTAAATGTTTTAAAACACATCATCTAAAAATCCCCCTTGTAATTCTTACTACAATACATCTTTCATAGTTCTATTTTTCTAAAGTGTCTAATATTTTTTATAAAAAGTATACAGTTTCTATACAAATACACACCATGTAAACCTTATGAGTTTATGAGTGTGGGCCAGATTTTATTTTTAGTCTCATGGAGGGTGAGACAATACAGATGTTTTAATTTACACTATCACAATAAGAAGGTAACTATTTTTTAATTATAACACACTCCAGTGTTTCTTGGGTTATCAGCTTTAGCTACACCATGTTGTAAATGTTTTAAAACTAATCATCTAAAAATTCCCCTCATAAGTCTTACTACAATACATACTTCATAGTTCTACTTCTCTAAAGTATCTAGTATTTTTATAAAAAGTATACAGTTTGTATACAAATACCATGTAAACCTTATGAGTTTATGAGTGTGGGCCAGAGCCTTGCTTTGGGAGAGAGAAAGGTGTGGTAGAAAATGATCTCTTGGTCCAGGAAACACATCTGTCTATTCCCTTAGAGAGCTGGGATTGTGTTTGAGCACAGCACAGAACAGGGGCTGGTGAAAAACTCCATGAGAGAGCATTTCTACCTATTAAGAGAATGATTTTTGAAAGGAACAAACACATTTAAGGTTTTCATTTACTTTTAGGAGACAAATATTAATCACCATTCTGCTACTGATTTTACCTGACAAAGCCAAACTTTTTGCAATGATTATCACTCCATAGCATCTTGCAGTCTCCACTTTCATTCTTTCATTTATGGGTTGTTTTTTTTTTTTGCTCCCACATTCACTATTTTATTTTTCTATTCGTCTGCGCAGTTGTTGCTTATCAGCCATGGAAATTTACAGATATTAAATTAGCTACAGGAGGGCTCTGATATTGTTCCCTCAATGCTAGAGAAACCTATTGAGAACTAAAGGGAAAATTATTAATGAAAACTGAATGAGAAGGCTATAAAGTTCAAACAAAGTGTGTTCCCTACCTCAGAAGATCTGGATGCATGCAAAATTTCATGAAAATTACTCATAAAATGGTGTATTATGTTTTGCTTCTTCAACCAAAAGCATTGGTGAAATATTTTCATTCAGTGCAAAATATATTGGATGATAATGATAATTAATGTAGTGAACCATTTAACAAGGAGATAATACCGGATATGAAGGGTTTATTATAAAAAATGTGACCCTCACCACAGGACTTGAACTTGCTACTTTTGACAATATAAAGCAAAGCCTCTGCCCTCTGGGCTGGAAAATGTCTTCTCCAGTTGAGATGCAGATCATAAAAGACTGTCATGGAAATGAACTTTGATTTTATGTTAAAAAGTGTGGGGAAAGACACTAAATCTGTGTGTGTCTGCACTGGTAGGATAAATATTCATCACTTTAGGGGATTAGGGTGGTTATGTCTGGGCCAAAATGGAGGACAAATTTTAAGATATTACCTCTCCACTGTGATGCTGAGTACAGTGTGATCTTTCTATGTGATGATAAACTAAAGCTAAATAAAAACAATTCCCACTTGTTAAAGACTCCTTTAAAGGCAGTCAGGAGAAGTCTGAAGCTTTTGAGTTTTTTGGACTTGCTTGGGTGAAGTGAATTTTGTTCTGTTACACAAAGTTCTTCCAAGACACAAGCAAAGAGAAAAGCATATTATATTGAAAAAATTCAAAAGATTCCTTTTCCAAATTCTCTCGTGTTAGTGTTTTGACACAAAGGATATAAAAGAGAACGGGTAAAGTTAAAATTGGGTTTTCAGCCTAGATTTACTAGCTCATTCCTTTGCTCTACATTGAAGGAAAATGGCTAGAGCTGTTACTGATTTTAGCCACAACACCTGAACCAAACTGATTATGAATCCAGGAGGCTGAAATCAGCTTCAATACCTCCAAATCAGCAGCCATCCACACAGAACTAAACTTCCAGACCTCTACAGAATATTGACCCAGCATTAACACACATGGACCTTACCAACAGCATGACCTCATTATCACAGGCAGAGTCATGTCCTGTCCTGAAATTCAGGGCAAGATCCATTGCTGGTGCTGGAGAGGCTGGAACCTTGTCCAGGATGTCAAACAGAGTGCAGAGAGGGTTGAAACCTGTCTGAAAGCCTGGGTGAGATACAGACAAATATTTTTACAAATTAAAAAACCTGCATGGCAAAGGAATATGGTCAGAAACTACAAAGGCCTGGGGAGGTTGATGCTCAGGGCAGCCTGCTGGCTCCAACATGCAGCTCGGAGCTCCTGGCAAGCTGTTTTAATTGAAAGTGAGAGCATCCGTGGCAAAAGGTTGGGAAGTCCTGCTCTAATTGACTCTTTCTGGGGTTAACCATGGCAGAGAACGATTCGGATCCCAGCTCTGCCGTGGGTTCAGTCCTCCCCCATCATTAATTACTTGGGTTGCATTTCTTAATCAGCTCGGCTGGGATCTATGGGAGCGATCCCTGGCGCCGCGCCAGCGCCGCCGCTCCGGCTGCATCAAACACACGGCACAGGCAAGGGGAGGAGGGCAGGCCTTGCTTGTTATTCCTTCTCCCTTTGATGCTGAACGAGTTGGGTTTCCAACACAGACCTTTCTGTGCAGCTTCCATCCCCACACCAGAGCTGTGGGATCGCTGCCCTCGTGGCTTCTCTCTGGTTGTGTCTTTAATTGACTTTCCAGCGTTTTGGAGGGTCGAGGTTCAAATGAGCTGGTTTCTGTCATGGCTCTGGCAGGGCACTTGGTCCCAAAGTGCCACAGATCCTGATGGAGCTGTAAATCAAGGCAAAGAGGCCCTTCAGGCTCCTCCACACTCAATCTCAGCTATCCCTGGCCATGGAAACCTGATTAGAACTTTTAAGGTCCTTTCCAACCCAAAGCATTCTATGATTCTGTCTGCCTATGGTGCTTGCTGGAACTGGAATTCCACCTGCACCTGCAGATTTTATGGAAAATCGGGATCTTCACAGCCAGACAAATCACAGACCTGAAAAGACAGGTTTGGAGAGTGCAGGTACCAACAGGGCACCGGGAAGGGGACAATTTTGCCATTGTGCCCTGCCTTGCTCAGGGCTTCTGCTCAGGAATTTTCTCTGGGTGTCTCACACCACGTTCATCCTCTTTCTCCACCACACTTATTTTTTCAACTGAAGACTAAACAGTTTTGTTCTCTTTGTCAAACAGGAGGCTACAACACACTGCACACAACTTTGAGGAGCTCACCAGACATGGGGATTGAAGGGGATGGAAGAAACGCTTTTATACCTTTGTGTTGCATTTCTCTTGCAGTCAAGACAGTAAATCAAGTCCATTATGAGAAGTTGTCCTCTGCCATCACATTCCTGGGAAGAATAGCTGTTTGGACACGGTTAATGGTTGGATTCCATGATCTCAGAGGCCCTTTCCAACCTAAATTATTTGATGATTATTAGGGAGGTTTTCATAGAATCATTTAATGGCCTGGGTTGGAAGACCACCTGAAAGACCATCCAGTTCCAACCCCCCTGCCACGGATAGGGATGCCATCCACTATCCCAGGTTGCTCCAAGCACCATCCAACCTGGCCTTGGGCACTTCCAGGGATCCAGGGGCAGCCACAGGTCCTCTGGGCACCCTGTGCCAGGGCCTCCCCTCCTTCCCAATATCCCATCTATCCCTGCCCTCTGGCAGTTTGAAGCCATTACCCACTGCCCAGTCACTCCATGCCCTTGTCCAAAGTCCCTCTCCAGCTCTCTTGGAGCCTCTTAAGGCACTGGAAGGAGGTTCCTGTCAGGGAAGGCTCCTCACTTGGATGAAGCAGCTCAAGCCCCTCCACTTCTCTTGTTGGAGGGAGGATGAGAAGCAAGCACAGCTCATTTCAGCATTTCCATCTCTCAGATTTTGTTCTCTCATCGCGAGACCAATCCAGGGGGGAGAGGAATGGTGCACCCAGAACAATCACAGCACATTTACTGTAAGGGATTAGGTGGGTTTTTTTTCCCTTTGGAACTTTCACAACTGGCTTTAATTAAGTTCTCCCAAGCCCAGCAGAGGCATTAGAGAGGGAGCGGGTGCATGAGCGCGCGCGTGTTTGCCGGATGGGATTTTTGAGAGTTTTCCTCCCTCTAATGAAAGTTTCCTTGGCTGTCCCCGTTAGAACAGGCTGTAGCCAAGCTTCTGGTGGGCTGACACCCCGTGGCTTGGCCCTGGGGTCACACACTCGTGCCAGGTGGTGAGAGAGCAGCATTTCTCTGCTCATGACCCAACAGCCTGTGCAAAACACGCAAAGAAGTTATAAAACTAGTAAGATACGTATTTCAAAGTCTTCCCTTAACATATTTTTATTATTTCTTTCAATATACTCTTTGGATTACTGATGGTATGTGTCTTTTAAACAACCCCTGGGACCTGCCTTCCTTCCAAAACCCCTAAAAGGTGCTGGTTTTGCTGTCAATCCTGATTGTAAAATGTGTTGTCTGAAACCACCTCTTTCCCAGCAGGATATTTTTCTGAGCAGTTTTCTCTCCACCTCTGCAAATTTGTGTGCTTTTCGTTTGTCTGCACAGGGGTTGCTAATCAAGGATGTCATGAGCTCTCAATGAAACAAAGTCTTTGGACGTGGGGACCCAGAAAAATGGACACAGTGTACTCCCAAAATGTTCTTAGCAGCACATGTGAATTTCTTTGCACTCAAATTAAGCAGGATTAAAGCAGCTAAACTGTTGTTGCTCAGTTCTCTTGGATCATGTGACAAAGCCTGAATCGCTTTTAGTCACTGGTATAGGCCTAAGTCAGTCCCTTGATCTCCAAATTAATTTTTGAATTGAATGATTGTGTGGGGTTTTTTTGTCCTAATTGAGTCTTCAAGTGAAAAATGCTTACCAAACAGATGGAAAACTGAGGACAAAAGGCTCTATTATGTAATAAAAAAAGGGAGAGTTCACTACAACAGTTTGAAATTAGTACTTGGAGGCTTGATTTATTTTTTTTTTTTTTTCCCCTCATAAAATCCCAAACAGTAAGCGATATGCAGCGTGTTTGGCACAGCTTGGTGGAAAACCATGAGAAAGGAAGAAGGTGAAAAATTCGTACCAGCAGCTCTCACAGCAGACACTACAAAACATCTCAGTAATTTATTGATCCACTCCTCATTTTTCATTAGTTGATGCGGCAGAAGCAATATTCCTTTTTCCCAGGAAGAAATAGGTTTCAAGGAGTAGCAGTGCAATGCTCAAAGGTGGTTCATGGATATGAAAAACCCCCAAACTTTTCCCTGGGAAATACACTGGAGTGTCTCAAGTTCTGTGGGACCCTTGGGGTTTTCTTGTTGCCCCCAAACACTGGGCTGGAATGATGGGGAAATACCTGGAGTTTCCTCAAGGAACTCTCTTTCATTCCTAGCTGCAGAGTTAATTAATATCCCTATCTGCTAATGAGCAGGAGTAAATGGGTTTTATTGACAACTACCAAGTCAATGGGGTTTATTGATAACTGCTGAAGTCCAATCAGAAATCCAGGTTAAAATGGGCAATGTTTAGCCAGCTGTCTCCTTGACATACAGCTAACAGGTGGAATTGCTTTTTGCCCCAAAAATCCCTTATTGTTGCTCCCTGTAGTTTAACACAAAGCTAATCTCTGTAGTTGTGCCTGTGCTAAATATTTCCCAATGTTTAGAGCACATATATTTGATAACTCCTTGCTTCCTATTCCCTTGGTAACTGAATGCTTTTAAGCCGTTCCAAGTTACAATCACTGCCTAATATTAAAAAAAGTAGAGAAGCCACCCAAATATTGATTGATTTTTGGTCATGATTATGGGAAGATCATTGGCTCTGGTGAGATGCAGAAGACACCATCACCACCAAGAAAGCAAAGTGCTGCCTCTATATATCATGGCATTTCCTGCAGGGTGCTGCTGCCACATTTTGTGGGAGTTTTACAGTTCTGTGGTTGGATGAAGCTTGGACAGGAACCATCACTTCTGTTGGGCTCTTCCATGGCCCTTCATGTTCTGGTCCATTTATTGTGTGAAGGTGATGCATGGAGTTCCTGTGTTCACCTAGGACACCATATTGCTCACAAATACTGTGCAAAGAGCTGGATTCTGCTTATTCCAAGAGTGCTCAAATCTCCTGGCATAACTTATTGATGAGTAATGGAAAGAGTCTGGCTGAGTAGGTTCATATATTTAAGATTATTTTTCGCAGTGAAGCATCTGGGAGATGCTTAGGACTTAAAGGTTCACAAAAACCTGTATGATTTCAAGTCTTTCTGCTGGCCCTCAGATCAGTGTTAGGATTTCCCCCTCACTGGGATCTTGTTGTGCTTCTGTTGGAGCAAAGGAATAATTCTTGCATATGGAGAAGGAGTAGGAGGATCTGGGCTACAGCCTCTGAATGAGGAAAACAAGGGAGCAAAGTAACTGCAGACAGAACAAGTAATGGCAATTTCTTTCCTGAGGTGAAAATGTGGCACTGAGCTCGGAACAAGTAGGACTTTGTTCAGGCAATTAAACTGGCAGAGGGCAGGATTAGATGGGTAACTGGGAAGGAATTCTTCCCTGTGAGGGTGGTGAGGCCCTGGCACAGGGTGCCCAGAGAAGCTGCGGCTGCCCCTGGATCCCTGGAAGTGTTCCAGGCCAGGTTGGAGCAGCCTGGGATAGTGGAAGGCGTCCCTGCCCATGACAGGGGTTGGAATTGAATGAACTTGAAGGTTCCTTCCAACCCAAATCACTCTGTGATTCTTTGATTCTAATTAGTGAAAGTGGAATATCAGCAGGATGGGGAAGACCTGCTGGGTCTAGAACTCTGCAGAGGGATATTTCCCTGGGCCCAGGGCTATGGTGGTACTTGTGGTTGGTCCAAATTGAACAGGGTCCATGCCCAGGGAAGACCACCAGGATGGGATGATTCCCACAGCAGCTGCCCCACTCCTGGCTGAGCTGGGCACTTGGGAACCCAGTGGGTTTGCAATGCCAAACTCAGCACCCACTCTCAGCAGAGCCCAACCACTGAACTAGCCCTGCTCCCTCTCTGCTCCAAGCTCACCCCAACAGCCTCCAAATCAGATCCTGTAAATCAACTCTGCTTAGTTTTCATTATTTTCCTGAATTAGAAGTTCAGGGGAGGCTTATTCTCATTTTGCCTGAAATAGCAGCGCATGAGCTGGGCAGGAACAGGTCTAACCTTTCAGCAGAGTTCAGGCTGTGCCACGTCAGCGATTGTTCCTTGCCATGGCAGTGTAAAACCCTTTTCCCTTTCACTTCACATCATTTCTTTCTGCAGAACTGCTTTCAGTGCAGATAATGCACACGGAGGTACAATGCAGGCAGTTGTCTGAGAAAAGAAACCCGTTTTCTTCTAGTGGGTGGTAGGTAAGAATTACTAATCCAATCTGCTTGAGTTAACGCAAAACAAGGATTAGGGTAAAGTTCCCGAATATGTTAATCTTCCTTTATAGGGGCAAACTTTAGCACCGCTATCAACCCCGTGGTTTATAGTTCATGGGAACAATGAACCAATTAAACTCGAGCAGAAAAAAAAATCTTGCACAAGTTTTCTGATTGTTACCTAATACTTTGAATTCTTTTGATTCTTAATTATTTGCCACTGTGTCGGTAGACAGGGGAAATAAAACATTGTTTATTATTCATTAGACTGTTTCTAAACATATCCATAATTAACTGCATCTTATTGTAGTTGTTCTTTTCATCTCTTCCTGTATGAAAGTAGGTATTAAATGACACATAAGGGCCTGGAGAACTGATATAATTGTTGGCAGTGGAAATGGATGGCTTACTGGAATTGTTGTGCCTATTCATAGCCAGCTAGTTGTGAAAAAAACTCAGCTTGTGTGAAGGAAAGAAAAGGGGACATTCAGAACCATTTCTCTTAGGTTTTCGGAAAGAAAAATTACCTAATTTCACTTTTTGTAAATGAGCACTCAACAGCAAAATGTCCTCTGGCCATAAAGAAACAAGCCTTAAATGCTGCTTTAGCCCTGTTGGTATCCAAAATATTCTTACTTACTGCTACTCTTACAGCAATCCATACAAATTGGAAAATTTTACTCGGTACTCTGGATTTTTTTTCTGCCTTTCAAATTTCTGACTGGGGAGCAGAGCAAAAGGAGAATAATTGGACCTTCTGCTTGAGACAGAAATGTCAAGGATTTACTTTTAGATGCTAAAGGGTCTATTCTCCTGTCAATACCTGCGTGTGGATCTTGGGAACATCAATTAGAGAAACGTAGTCCTACAGCAAATGTTACACTGCAGGATTTCAACAACTTCTGTGCCAGTGGGTCAGAAAAGGCAGTTTGATTTTTGAGTAATAATGTAGATGTTTTACCTAACCAGCTATTGATCCTGGCAATAAGTACACAGCAGGGTTGTTTTTGCAGTATCACAATGTACTTGTGCTTGTTAGAGACTGAATCCCACTGCAATCCAATGGAAAAGTTGTTTCTGGGAGGTTCTGATGTCACCACCACTTCTGGAAACCTCAGTAATTATTGAGGATTTAATTGGACCTGAAAGAGAAGTAACCCTCTACTAAATACATTTTTTGTTTACAACTTATGTTCCAATGCAATGCGCTTCACAAAAATGACTCAGGATGAGACATGTTGGATACTGCAATCCAAGCTCCAGTTCAGTTTATTAAGTCACATTTATAATGTTCTCAATTAAGAGAACTGCAGGTTAGGGAATACAACAGGTCACAGCAGGTCAGAGTACAGGCCTCTGTAGCAGACCACTTGTCAAAGGCTCTTTTTATTTAGTAAAAATTAGTCAGCTTTTACATCCCCTTGGTGGAAAGTGGGCCCTTGTGCAAGGCACTGAGCTGACTTCTTCGTGCTGGAGTTAAACTTCTCAGCAGGAAGCAAGGACTCCTCAGGGACCCAGTGTCTTGTTTTCAGTCCTTTTGTTCAACTCCCTTCATTTCTGCCTTTCACCTGAGAGGAGCAGACAACTCAGGCCTGGCCCTCCTTGGGTCTGGCTGCTCCATGCCTTGACCCTCCAATTCTTCTCTGTGCTCAGCAAAAACCTTTGGGAAGGTGCACTTGAGATTGGGGGACTTTTTTAGACTGACATCAGCCTGCCATTAGGAAGTGCAGTGCTCAGTGCACAGATAATCAGAGAATCCTTCAGTTGGAAAAGAAATTTGAGATCATCGAGTCCAGCTGATGCCAAAGCAGCCATTAACCCGTGTCCCCACGTGCCACATCCACATGGCTTTTAAATCCCTCCCTCCTGTGCCAGTGCTTGACAACATTTTAGATGAAGAATGTTTTCATAATATCTGATCTAAGCCTCCCCTGGCACAACTTGAGGCGTTTTCCTGTTATTCTATCACTCTTTACTTGTGAGAAGAAACCAACGCTGATAATGAGGGAGTGGATTTAGTGGGAAACAAAGCACACCAAAATCTCAACCACAAGCCAGGACATCTCTCCCAGTTCGCAGTGCTGTTTTCTGGGAGCTGAGGGAAGCACTTGGCTGGGGGGTGACAGGTTAAGTGTGGTCTGTCTGCGGGCCAGACACTCTGAGGTGCAAACTGGGAGCGCTCCCAAGACGCCGAGTTACATCTTCTGGAGAGCTGCCCTGCTCCGTCAGCCTCCGCCGAGCCGGGGCCCCATCCTGGGAGCTCTGGAGCCAGTGGGAACAGATGGCACTCATCACTTGGCAGCATTAGACCCCAAATCCCAGGTCCTGGGTCTTTTTTTTTTTTTTTTTTTTGTCTAACCACCAAAAAATCTCTTTCAGTTCACGAGCGGCAAAGCAGCAGCAAAACCCAGGTGGAGCGAGACGCACCGGGCGGACCTGGTTTGCTGCTGGAATAAATCTGCAAAAGTAGCGAGTGCTTTTTGCAAGCCCTCCAGTGCACACAGCAGAAATAGTCCAAGTTTGAGGCTGGGGGACTTTTCAAGCTCGTTTCCCTGCTGTGGCACATAACGAAGAGACAAAAACCCCTTTCTGTAGCCTCCGCTGGCTGCGACATTTGTTGGTGTCTGTGGATCTTATTCAGAGCGCTTTGTGCAACACTCGTAGTAATGTAACTGTATTGTGGCAGGAGACTGGAGAGGGCAGCGGATCACTCGCTCGAAAACATGACCTTTTAATTTAAACAAAAGACTTGAAAAAATGAAAGTGGGTCTTAAATGCAGTTTAATCAGTCAGGCGAAAGATGTCTAATGAAGCTGCCAGACAGATTTGTAGCCAGACTGTCACTTCACCCATCATGTTTACAGCCTCCAGTGGTGAGATTAGGACTGGGTGAAGGCACAGTCTATCCAAATTTCCCCAGTCTGCTCCTCTACCCTGTCTGTTGAGTTTTGACAATTTGACAAATTATTTTGTTGTGTTGTCTCTAGACCTGGAGGAGATGAGCGTGTCACTCCCACCTTTGAGTGCAGCTGAGCGTTGCCTGATGGAGCGATGAGACACCCAATGCTACAAAATCAAGGTAAACCCTCTTAGACTTTCTGCTTTATGACATTTTCCTCCTAGGTGATCTGTGCTAAACCAACTGACTCTTGAATAAGGACAGCTGAAAAGTTTTGGAGCAATTTCTAAACATCTTGATCCCCTCTGCTGTGAATCACTGAGTTGTTCTTTCACCACGATCTCGATTCCTTACTTAAAACCACTGGGACATTGCAGTGATGATCAGAGCAGCTGTGGCAACCTTTCAGCAGCTGTGGCTGTATCAGAAGATGCCTACACCAAGAAGGGACTTGGTTTAATGAGAACCTTTAAAATTCCCAGCTCTGTGACCATCATTGCGGCGGCAATCGCGCATTTCCCGCCAACACCAAACTGGTTCTGTCTTAGCGTTTCTGGATGCAGGGTTGCTATTCATTTTGCAGGGAATATTTTCTCCTTAAGAAGTTTTCTGTGGCTGCCCGTTGTAGAAGCCAGCCTCTGTGTTTATCCACAGGCTAAGCAGGGCTCAGACACGCAGCGTCTGAGCTCCCCTGCACAGCCACGGCGGTGAACTCCGGCTGGAAGGGGAGGAATTGCCTCTCCAGAAGATGAGAGGGGATCCATTTTCCATGCTAGCTCTTTCCTGGGGGGCTTTGCCAAGAAGAGAAAAAAATACTCGCAGCTTTCTGTCTTTTCACCCTTTTTTTAAAAAAAAAAAGAACATCAAAGTTATCATTCCTGCTTTCTCGCCATAATCCCACAAATCCTAATGTATGTCTCCCAGTACTTTCATGCTAAAAGCACAAGAGTGTGTTTTGCAGCATTTAGGAGGGTGCTGGCTGTTTCCCCATTTGCATACACACTGTGTCACTAAAAGAGCCAAACCAGGAAAAGCAGATCAAACTCAAACACTTCCTTATTTTTCTCAGGTATTTTAAAGCCAATTTTTATTTTAAAATCACTTATGTGACATGATGTCTAATTCTGCTTCAGTGGAACAAGACAAGACAAGTGGACAAAAATGACTTTTCTTGTGAGTTGCTTTTTCATCCTTCTCCCTTTCCCTGAACATTTTTTTTTCCCCTAAGTTTCATGCTTAGCAAAAAACCCCTCTGTAATTGTCTTGTCATGATTGTAGCTTTTCCCATTCACCGCCACTTTACAGGGAAGCCCCGGGAAAAGAATTCTCAAAAATGAAATTTCATGCTTGCATGTGTTTCTGTGATCTGCAGTGTGTATGATCTCCGAGTGGAAAAACTTCTCTAAAAATAACTGGATTACCCTTGCTCCGACGCCATCTGAGCAGATCCCGCTGCCCGCCTGTGATCTCTGGGCCACCACAATCGGGGTGACAGGCATTGAGGACAGGCCCTGGCGGTGACACCCCCCTGGGGACATGGGCTGGGGGCGTGGGTCAGCCCCTCTCAGCACAGCACAAAGCCCTGACCTGTGGCAAGCGGGGAAATAGCGTTGTTACCTGGTTATTTGGGAGCACCTGCAGCGTTTTGCCTCAAAGATTTTTTTAGATTTATTTTCCTGTCAGGTCTCTTCCATGCAGGGGTTTTTTGAGGGGATTGGTTGGGACAACACAGCTTGGGGTGTGTGTGTGTCCAGTGGTGTGTGCAGGGTGTCATCCCAACCCTCCCCATCCATCAGGAAGGCTCCCATGGAGCCCGAGGGCTGGGACCTGCCCCCTTTGGTTGTAAAACCCTCTTTTCTCTGCAGCGTCCAGCCCTGGTCTGGGGCCTGCAGGTGGTATTGCAGCCCAAGAAATAAACACTGATAGAGTCCAGAGATCCAAATATTCATCTTTCAAGAGGTTTTTCTTGTCTTACAACCCTTCTTCCTACACAAACACGCTCTTTGGCTTTGTTGGGATGGGTACTGCAGATGCCACAGCAATCAGCTTCCTCTTTCCCTGCTGCCCAGCGATTTCATGGCAGGTTTTCCTGCCTGGAAGTAGAAATGACTTTGTAAGTCCTTGCTCCTGTGATGCCACCCAGCAGTGGCACCTGCTAGCTGGGCCAGCGGTGCCCACAGGACAAAAAGAGTGTGTCCCTCTCTGGCACGGCTGCATCCAGCCCTGACCCACATAATAACAGTCCCTCAAGGGCTACCTTGAAAAGGGATTAGGTAGGAGTGGGCAGGAAAACCCACAGAGCAGATGAGAGCAGTAACACACTAGCAGGAGCAGGAAGGCTGGTCCGGTGACTGAACACCAGACTTGGACTCAGGAGATCAAGGTTTAATCCTCCATTCTTCCACAGATGTTGGCAAGTCACTTAATCTCTCTGTGCCTCAGTTCCCCATCTGGAAAAGGAAGATAATGGTGGTTCTTTTGTCTGCACTGTCTGTTTAGATTTCTAAGTTTTCCAAAGCCAGGGATGCTTCTTCAGGAGCCTATGGATGGCACCTACCTCTGCAGAGGGAATCACACTGCAGCCTTCCATGCTGGAAATGATAATTAATAACAGAACTATCAGTCCTTTAATCATCAGGGAACCCACGCTGGCTTGCAACAAAATTTGCAATTAGTGCATGATCAGACCTATAATTGAAGTTGAAGAAACACTTCATATGACATAATGGGCATTTCCAGAAAATGTTTTGTGGGATCTTGGGACTCTCTGTTTGCATCTTCAGGTGACCAAAACTGTCATCCCCATCCTGAAATACCTGAGAGCCATTTACAAGCTGGGTGTTAAGGCAGAAGTTGTAGTGAGGGGATTTTAGCTGACAAGGAATATCAGCAACAGCTTTGCCTGTGGTCCTTCCTAACCCACCATGGATTCCAAAGAAATCAGAGCAACTCCTGCTGTGGGGGTATGCAATCCCCCTGCTTTGGAACCTTCTGTTTCTCCATCACTTGAAAAGTTTGGGCTGAGTTCATAAATTTATGGAGTCAGAATATCCTGAGCTGGAAGGGACCCACAAAAATGATCAAGTCCAACTCCTGGCCCTGCACAGGACACCCCAAGGATCACACAATGTAACCTAGAACATTGAATTCAATGTTGTCAGGTTTATGTATATGTGATACTAACAATGATGTTGTTCTTACTTTGGGGAACCTACCACAGCCAAAATCACCCAGGTAACTTTTCAGGAGAAAAAGCCCAAAGTAATTATTTCTAGAACTTTTCCTTTGCTGATGTGACATGAAAGAACAATATTTTGAAGTCTGTTCACTCTGCTTTCCAGTGGGAGAGAACTGGTATCTGTCCTGATTATACTTAGCATCTACCAGAAACTTCACTGAGGTTAAAAGGAAATTTCAGCAGGTAGGATTATCTCCAACAAGTGCTACATCCTGCCAAATTGTGTTTGGATGTTGTTAGACTTATTTTCTTGTTCACAACCCCCAGGGAAGCAAAGACTTTTTTTTTTCTGTAAAGAATTTGGCTGTGTTTGAAGACATAGGAACTGTGTTTTTCAGGTGAATCAGACTCAGGTGGACTTTGACAAAATATTGATTTACTGGCTTTACCTCTCTCTTCTGCTGGATGTGCCATGGCTACTGTGAGCAGTGCTGAGCTATTAGGGGGCAGCAGGAATGCCTTCTGGTGGCAGCTTTGGCTCAGGACTGTTCACTTGAAGTTTTTTTGGGATTATCTAGTTTACGGTTGTGTCTTGGCTCCAGCCTGGTCTCAGAACTGTGGGATGTCCTGAAATTCCCTCTGTGTGTCCTCTCTCTTTATCTCCTCTGACTCAGTGAAAATGAGGCCTGATGGTGATGCCCTCACTGATGGTTCCTCACATAAACCCCTTGTTCAGCCCTCTGATCTTCCATCCATCTCCTGTTTCTCCTGTGCTTGTCCCTTGTGCACATCCTTGCTTTCCAACGCTTCCCATCTTGCTGTTCAATCCTGTATCCCAGTTTTATTGATGAGACATCCGGCTCTAAGTGAGCTCTGGGCTCTCAGTCCTTTTCTTGCTGTCTCTGTCCCTGATGAAGATCTTCTGTGCTCATTTTATGTATCAAAGGTGAATGGTTCTCTCATATATTTGTTTTTAAGGGATGATCTAACTGGAGAACTGCCAGACATGTGCCCCAGCTGCACCTTATACTTCCAAATCCTCTTTCATTGAACAGGTGAGGAGCTCAGAGACTCCTGGAGTCACAGCAAATTCCTAATGAAGAGGGAAGAGTGGGGTAAGTGGAGACATTGCCTTTGCACTGGGTTACATGTCCCTACAATGGAATAAATGCCCTGGAGTGAATATTCTGTGTGTGCATGATAAGCCTTAACTAGCCCTGGTTATGTGCATCTTGAAAAACATGGCAGGAAAACTACAGATATTTTTGTCTTTATTTTTAAATTCCAAGTGTCACTTTTTCTTTTTATTTTATTTTTTCGTATGACTAATTGCACTGAAATGTGGATGGGAGGGGGTTTTGGGTTTACCAGCTGGTTAAAAATTATGAATAACTAAAAAAAAATTGTCTTTTCCCCTATTTCTGCTAAAAATTGTCTCTCATTTATTTGAGCAAAACCTCTGTCATGCCCCCTGTCCACAGTAGTCTGTGTTGTTGGCATCCTCCTTGTCCCATGGGGTACTATTTTTGGCATCTTCCAGCTTCCTTGTGGTACTATATTCTTGTCTCTGAGTCAAAAGAACTGGGAGGGTTGTGGGGGTGCCAGGTGAAAATAAATCCTGGAAACATTTCTACTTTTCCTGCTGTAAATTTTCCATGAAGGAGGGAAATTTCTAAACAGCTGCAATTTACAGTGCTTTGCTGCACAAGGGGGTTTTAAAACATCAGATCTATTAGTTCTAGTCAATATAGGCCAAGTTATTCTGAGAGATGAAAATTCTACCTAGATCTTAAATCTTTCCTGGCAGTGACAGATGCCAAAGCCTTTCTGGAAAAAAAAATACAATTGTTTTGTCAAAGCTCACTTTATAAATACCTTTTGCTGGAATGATGATGCTTTGTTTGAAACACACTGCAGAAAACTGACAGTGGGGATGGAAAACGCTGACCTAGTTTTATCCAGAACAAAAGCAGGATTTATTTTTTTGTACAATTTTTCCTCTTTTTCTTTTTTTTTTTTTTTCCTTTTTCTTTTGCTTTCCTTGTAAGAAAAGAGAGTTCAATAAATGCTAGGGCTTGGGGAAGAAGCTGGTAGAGGGAAGAAAAGCCAAGCACCTTCATGGTCAAATGTCCACAAGAAACCTTTATAATCTGTCTGGAGCTCTTGGGCAGGTCAGTGCTGCCCTCTCTGAGATGTTGCTTTTGTTGTAACACTCTCAGCCTTCAGCCCTACAAAACACCTTCAGTTTCTGCTCTGAGCTGGATTTTTTGAAAAATAAGATTAAAATGTGAATTGAGGCACCCCCTTTAAATGAGGTGGGATCTGATTTGGCTGGGAGGGATGAGGAATCTGGATGCCAAGCTAGGGAATTTTTTGTTGGTTCTGCTGGAGGCCAGGGGGGCTCCTTCTGAGTCCTGACTTAAAAAAGTTGTCATTTTCCTGCCTCTGGGCTCAGGAAATCCTGTTCAAGTTCCTGGAAGGAAAGGAGAATTAATGGGAAAAAAGTCCAGCACAGCTGTGACCCTTTAAGGTTCAACTTCTGAATCTGCTGAGGGAAACACAATCCTTGCTCTTCTCCTTTCTGTATCAGGCACCTGCTCAAGTCACATTTTGTGGAATTAAGGGGATGGGATCTGAGATCTGGCCCTGCACTGGAAGTGCAGAATTTTCTATGACTCCGTGATTCTATGAATTCAGCCCAAACTTTCCAGGTGATGGAGAAACAGAGGGCTCCCAACTGATAGAGGGCACTAAGGGTCTAGATTTTGAGGGGAATTGATGCAGCTGTGATGGTGCTGGAGGCCAGGTTGGATGGGCTTGGAGTAACCTGGGATGGTGGAAGGTGGTGGAATGGGGTGGAATGGGATGGACTCTAAGGTCCCTTCCTACCCAAACCATTTTGGGATTCTATGGTGTCAACACAAGAGGGGTTGGAGAGGATAAATGAGCACAAATCCTTCTTCCAGAAAAAAAATTCAGGAGACACACATAAACTCAACCAAAGCTTTCCTTCTTGAGTCTGCCCAGAACATAATTACAATTAAGATATGCGATGAAAGAGCACTACAACACTGCCTAAATTTTTCTCTTCATGAGTACTTGGGCTCCACCAAACTCTTAATTGCAATGTCTTGGTGCTTACACCAGGCACATCTTCCAGAGCAGTCCAAGTCATTAAAAATTCTCTCTCTGCTTTTTAATCTCTGGCTGAGTTGTCAGCCTTGAGTGTGAGCTCCTCCCTGGGATGCTGCTCCTTTATTGCTCATTGTCAGGAAGGTTTCACTCAGAATTCTCCCCCACTGTGGGGCAAAGTTTGCATCTCAAGCCATCAGTTTCCATCATGGTGTTGGTCATGAGCTAAGGGCATTTTTATGAGATGAAACAACATGAGGGCAAAATGTGGTAAAATTCAGCCTGCCTGCTCCAGGCTGTAAGTGAAGCATTTTTTTTTTTTTTGTAGAAGAGGATAATTTGAAATATTGTAATATTATAGTAAAATTGTAATATTATTGTATACGAATATTTGCCACCACTGATTTTTCTTCTGTGTTATGGGTGATATTGACTTTGCAGCAGAGTGTTTTTTAAAATAATATTAAAAATTACTGGGTTTTATTTAATTTAAAATTATTAGTAGTTATTATAAAATTTACTTATTTTTACTAAAAAATTACCAGAATTAATGTTTATTAAACATTACTAGTTTTACTTGCTGATATTAAAAACAATATTTTCAGTAATACTTTTAAATTAGTATCTTAGTAATATTATCAATTTAATATTAAAATCAATATTAAATTTATTTAATATTATTTTAAATAATATTTAATATCAACTATTTAATGTTAAAATTAATATTAAATTAAATATTTTGCTAATACCATTTTGCTAATTTCAGAGATATGAAAACTATGGAGAGGCTTGTAGAGCATTGAGATCTACATGAATATAATGAAAAACCTCTGAACAATATAATATAATTTTAATTATTGATAATTTCTATGCATTTTTAATTGTTACAATTTTTTAAAATTTTCTTAAGACTGCACTGTGATCCTTTCAGAAAATCACATCCTTTATAGAAAACTTCATCCTTTGTGGACTGGAATTTCAGAAGGCCTAGGGCAAACTATCACTTGGAAATGGTTTTTAGAATAAATGTTAGAAGGCTTTTAAGCATTCAGTGCAAACAGCTGGGTTTTATTCAGTGAAAATTGAATTTTATTGTACAAGGAAACAAAAAATTCAACCTCTAACCTGCTGGCAATGTTAACTGCCATTTTTGTGCCCACCTTTTGCCTTTAATTGCAAATTCAAATTGTTAGAGGTCAAGAATATTCAGAGATCTGAGATTAAATGTGAAATACCCCACAACCAGAGGGGTTTTGCCCCTCACTGCTGCCAACACTGAGGGGTTCCAGTCTGGTGGGTGCCTGGGAGAGGCTCTGCCCAGAGGGGTGGGAATTGCTTGGGAACATCACCAGGGCTTCCTGTGGAGATGCTGAGGATTGTCCAGCTCCAGACACAGCCCCTGACACTGCAGCCAGTGATGGGCTCCCTCACCTTCTCCAGGTTGTTTGCACCATATTTTATCATTCCCACAAAACTGAGCGTCTCCTCCAGCAGGGGACTGGGAATTTATTTAGCACTGAGTGACCAAACACCCCCAGGAGCTTCTGCTGCTCTGCTGTGGGCTTCACTCCTCAGAAATCTGGTGAGTGACACCAGTTTGCCACAGGTGAGAAAAGGAGAGGGAGAAGGAAAAGGAGAAGAAGAAGGAAAAGGAAAAAAGGAAAAAAAAAGAAAAAAAAAGGAAAAGGAAAAAAAGGAAAAAAAGGAAAAGGAAAAGGAAAAGGAAAAGGAAAAGGAAAAGGAAAAGGAAAAGGAAAAGGAAAAGGAAAAGGAAAAGGAAAAGGAAAAGGAAAGGAAAAAAAGGAAAAAAAAGAAAAAAGGAAAAAAAAGGAAAAAAAGGAAAAAAGGAAAAGGAAAAGGAAAAGGAAAAGGAAAAGGAAAAGGAAAAGGAAAAGGAAAAGGAAAAGGAAAAGGAAAAGGAAAAGGAGGGAAGGGAAGGGAAGGGAAGGGAAGGGAAGGGAAGGGAAGGGAAGGGAAGGGAAGGGAAGGGAAGGGAAGGGAAGGGAAGGGAAGGGAAGGGAAGGGAAGGGAAGGGAAGGGAAGGGAAGGGAAGGGAAGGAAGAGAAAAGAGAAGAAAAAGGAAAAGCAGTGTCCCAAACACTTTTGGATGCCAAAGCTGTTCTTTTAAAAGGGTGATAATTCAGAAGGACACCACAGCAGACTGTGGAGCAAACAGAGTCTCTGGGTCTCTGGCTCAACCCATCATGGTCAATGCCTCATTAATCCCCTGCCTGTTGACCAGGTTGAATCACAGAGCAGGGAAAGGGGGAAATTCCATTTGTGAAGGCAGCAGAGGGACAAAACGAGGTGCTGGACACTCCCAAAGGCACCAGGGTGCTGAGAAAGCCTCGTGTGTCACTGGTTTGATGTGTTGGTTCTCCTCACAGAGAATTCAAAGCGGGGACACATCTGAAAAGGAAGATAGTCTAATGAGTAAGACATTTGGTAAATAAGACCAATTAAAAATCAAAAGCAGTACACATCTGAAAAGGCAGATAATATGGTGGGTAAGACATTTGGTAAATAAGAGCAAATAATGATGTTCTAAACCTCAACCTAACACACTCGTGTCAACACTTGCAGCCTCACCCACAGCAGGTTGGTACCATTTCTAAAACACACATAGGTTTTTGTCCTCTATGGGAAATATTGTGTTGTCTTCTAATCAGGTTTTTTTTACTTCACTTTTGGGGATGCAGTAGGATCCAAAGAGGGGAAAGTAGCCTTCCCTTTTTCCCCTTCTTTTGTTGGTTTGTTGTTGAGTGATTTTGGGGTTTTTTGTTACATTTAGAACATGTGCAAGAGGAAGCATTGGTGGGAATGCTTGCATGGCTTTATTTATTTAGAAGTGCTTTTAGGACCAATTTTTAGTGTTTAAACAGATGTATTTATGGGGCTATCAGGTTCTGTAGAAAATGATAAAGCCTTCATTACCCAAGATATTATCTGTCCTGGTGTAGAGAGCTTCTCAAGAGCTTCAGGCTCAGCCTAAAATGAGTCTCATCCTCAAATAATCCTTGATCCTGTCTTTAGAGCTGGGACAAACCAGTCCATCTCCTGAGGCAATGGCAGAGCCCTGTGCACACCTTTGGTTTCATGGAGTCGTCATTTGGAGTCTGGGGGATCCTTAGATTGACAAATTGATCCCAAACTGGATCTTCCTGTTAATTTAAAATCAATGTGAAGCCCACCATTCTGTGATGTTAAAATATCCATTCCTGATCTGAAGACCTCAGAGCTAGACAGTTCCCCAGTTTGCTCAATTTGTGTCACTGGAGTTAATCACTTTCAGCATTACAAACATTTACCTTATTTCTAGAATTTCTCTGGCTGAGCTTTCAAGGTGTTGCTTCTTTATACATCTCTCTTTTGGTGTCAGAATCCATGTTTCCATCAAGTGTTTTCTTTACATTAAAGTACCATCTAAAATCCTCTGTCTGGACAAGTGCTGCACACAATTAGACCAGAATTTCTGCCTGACATTTTTCACATTTCAATTCCAAATAATCTGTGCAGAGCTCAGCATCACGTGGCTCTTGATGGGAATTTTTTTTTATGGAGGAGTGGGCAAAAAAATAAATCAAATTTTTTCAAATTCACCTCTGCTCCAAACTGCTACTGGAGAGTACTTTGAAGGCTTTTTCCTTGTTTTGTTTGTTTGTTTAAAGCATGTCTTGCTGCTAGGAAGTGAACATTTGAGCTCAGCAGTGGCTGATGACAGATGTCACCCAGCAGTGCTTCTCTGCCAGCAGTGCCTGAGTGGGACTCCCAAGGCCAAGTTTCCAGTTTCAGTACTAGGGAAAAAAAGAAAAAAACAGAAAAAAAAAAAAGAAAAAAGAAAATATGAACTCACTTTGCAGTGTTCCAAGGGTTCTATGGGAAATTTTTGCTCAGCAGGTTCTTATTTGAGGACAATTCAAATTCAGGCTTTTCCCTGGTGGTAAAAATGACAGTGGAATAACTCAGAGAGGAATAACTCATTCAGGAACAGGAAGAAAAATCAAAGTATAATATTCCAGAGCTTATATTTTATTTTCTGGAACATGGCATGTGTTGATTTCAGCAAACCTGAATAGTGATAGTGCTTTTTCCTAGTCTGATGCTCTTCCTGAACCCACTTTGGGGCTATTTCCATAAAGGCACAAGCTGCAGCTGGTGCAGGTGGAGGGATGTCATGTAACATGCAGCTGGAAGAGTCCTGTGAATTCCTGGCACTTTCTGGAATTTTAATAGCTGTAACATTTTGCTGTATAGGCAGACCTTTCCCCACACTTATTTTGTTGCTGGGTCACAGCTCTCCATCCTGCAGGAGACAGTTTCCCCCCGAGGTGACCCCTCTCCCTGGCGAGCAAACACCTGGGAAATTGCCCATATCAGCCACTCCAGCCACAGGTCCTGATAAGGGAAATATCTCCTGCAAACTCAGGGCTTTGGGAGTGATTAGGGATGGATTTATTCCACTTTCAAGGGGCTGTGCTTTGCTCTGCCATCCTGCAGTCCCTTTAGGAGGGGACGCTCTATTTGGCTGCTTGTTGAACAGCACACCATGGACAATAAATCTAGATTTAATTCATGCTGTATTTATTTGTCTGAAGATTTCAGACATTTTAATGTAGACTCAAATGTTGTGTGAGTCCCAGATGACTTCTGGATATCACAGGACACAGCACTCCATCCTGAGATTCTCACCTCAAAACCTTTAAACATTGGTAGACCTGAGCAAAACTTAAAGGAAATTTTGCACAACTCCTTGAATATCTATAATTCTTCAATGAGAATTTTTTTTTAGTCCTTCACTTATGAAGTATTTAAAAGAATTGTAGATGTGGCACCTGGGGACATGGTTTAGTGGTGGCCTCGGGGGAACTTTTGGACTTGGTGACCTTGGAGGGCTTTTCCAACCTGAGCAATTCTATGATTCCATGTAGATACACACTAAAAAAAAAAAAAAAAATCAAACAAAAAAATTAATAAAACAGTTTAACACTCACTGCTAAAATAATGACTGCAGGTACAAGTGTGCACATGGAGACAGAGTTCACACATGAGTGGATACAGAAGCTGCTATTTTGGTTCAAGGAAAGGACATATCCTGTGCACAAATATATGTACAACCTCAGCAAATTCATTGTAAATTAAACCCATCACCAATAATGCAAGGAAGAAAGAAAGATTGTGTGATAATGAAAGATATGACCCGATGCAGTTATCTTTGTTCCCATCATTAGAAGTACTGAAAAAAAAAAATTAGAATTTAAATCTCATCAATAAGAACACTGTTGCACACCTGGGGTCTAAACATTTGGGAAGTGCTGTATTAGTGAAACCATCTCCAGGGTTACAGGGTGGATGAAAACTGAAAGCAGCAGCCACCTGCAATTTTAAATCTCTAATTTGGGAAGACGTGTCTGTGCCAGCCTGTTTCAAAAGCCCCAAACAAGCTGCATCATCATCATCACTGGGATCACAGTGATCCAAACACATCCCCATCCCAGTGCACAGGGATTTGGATGCACACTGTGACTCTGTGTCTTAAGATGAGGCTCTGCACCCCTCTGAATGCCTTGAATTCCAAACCACCAGGGGTTATATTCCCCTCTTGATGTGCTGGGATTTATATCCTGGTAATACTCATGGGAATGGCAAACATGAATCCCTGTTGGAAAAGATGAATCCTCACAACTTTTAGTTGCTGGAGTTTTCTCATGTTTCTGATCCATCATGTTTCTTGTGCTGATTAGCAAGCTCACAGTTTGCTGATGAGAACTATTGAAATCTACATATTTCTGGGTGAAATTCTGTTATTTTAAGGTAGGGAGTGCTTTTCAAAGCAGGCAGCATTTTGTGGATACTGATAATGACATTAAAAGGTGCACCTGAGCACCCTGAGAAGGGTGACGTTCAAAATAATCTGCAGAATCACATTCTGATCGCCACCTGGGCTCTCAGGTCTCACCAAAAGAAAAGCTGGTGGGTGATTTCTCACCCTGAGGAGCCAGGGTCATAAGGTGTGTGCAAAATGGCTGTCAAAACACTGAAGAGAGCAGGCTCCACACAGCAATTCTTGTAGTAGCCTTAATTCAAGTTGCACCGAATTAACAGAGCTGCTTTCTGGGAGCAAAATGACTTTTATTCACTAGCCCACAGCTGGTCTTTGCTCCCAGGGAGCAGTGCAGTTCTCTCAGTCCCTGAGAAGTTCTGGATGGTGTAAAAAATCCCTCCTTCCTCCCTGTCCCCCAAAGTTAATCCAGCCCAAGCCATTTCCATCCCACGGACAAGAAGGGAACCTCTCGCCTTGTGGGAGCTCAGTCCCAGCTTAGTGCCTCCCATGGGCTGAGCAGGCTCTGCACTGAGCCAAACACCAACCAACGCCCCCAGCAGCTGGTTTTGATCCTGGGGACCATGTGGGCTTGCCTGCTTGTGGCAAACAGGTGTCAGGGCTGCAGCACAAAATCCCAAAACGGACTCAAATAAAGCCGCGCCCGCGAATCCTTTGTCGGCGGAGTCTCCCATAGATCCTCTCCTCTCTGGCCTCTTTCAGCATCTCTGTGAAAGCCAGAGATAACCTGATTAGGCAGCATCACTTGGAGTGCCAGCAGCTCAGATAACACACACAGCCTTTCCCATTTACCACCACGCTGAGCTGCATCCCTCACATCAGGGCGGCCTCGCCGAGGGACAAGAGCTCATTGCAGCCCAACCTGAGCGCGGCACAGGCAATGCTGCTGCTCACAGGAAGGGATTTCAAACGCTCTGGAGCTGTAGCACTGTCTCTTTTTTTGTTAGAGGTGTCAATTCAGCTCAGCCTGCCCTGACAGTAATAGCATCCACAGCCAGCAGTATCCTCTGCTGCTCCCTTCCAGCTCACACTCTCTGTCCCGTCTCCTCCAGTGGTGACCTCACCTTGTCCCTGCAGCATTGTGTCATTTTGCAGGAAAACTGCAGCACTGTCAGGAAATGGAGTGGAAAGCCACCAGCTTTTGGAAAGCTGCAGCTAGTATGAAATGCCATCAGGTAGTGTCACCTTGCATTGTTCCAGCCACTTGAAGTCCTTCAAGTGGCTTTTCAGAGAGTTTAAAATCCAGTTCGTAGTCTATTCTTTGTTGACAAAATCTAGCAAGCTATGAAAAAGGTAAAAAATAAATATATCATTCAAGGACCTCTAAGATCTATTCTTGAGGATTTTGCTCCTCTGAATCATGGAGCCCTGTGTAATTGGGGTGAGGGATCTCAGAATGTCCTGAGCTGGGAGGGACACACCAGGATTGTGTGTCCCTCCTGGCCTTGCAGAGGACAAAACTTCCCTGAAAGCCAGGGCAAAGTTGGCTCCCTGGAGAAGAAATGCGCACCACACACCTCACTCCTTTCTACTCCACATTCATTTTTCAATCTTGCTTTATTTTGTACCCGAATCACTCCAAGTAAGATTTCTCTTTCTGAAGAAAACCTAACCAGTGCAGCCAACTGCACTGAAATAAAAGGAATTAAGTGCCAACAGCTCTGCTTTTGCGGCCACAGAGTGAGTTCACATGCTGTGGCCTGATCAAAGTGAATTTAAACCAAAGTGAATTTAAACCAAAGATCCCATAGCAGCAGAACTTTAATCCATGTGAGGAGCCCTTCTTGGCTTTGGCTCTTATGTCCTACTTTAAAATGGTTTTTACTGGTGCCCTCACTTGTGGAGAGTAATGATGGTGGAGTGCACCAAAGTGTTGGATATTTAGCAGAAATAACCTTTTCCCCATCTATTTTCTAGACAACAAGTTTAAATACTCGCTTCTGAACACAAAGAAACAAAAAACCTTTGAGCAATCAAACCAGCTGAACCCCCTCAGTTGCCCTGCGCTCACAATCTAAATTTCAAAAGCAATGAGTGCCCTCCATGCCAGGTCAGGGCTGGATCTTCACCTCCAGATGAAAATAAAAATGTCTGCTACCTTTTCAGTGTAGAGCTAAAACTCCCCTCTGTCCACACAGCATTTTTCTACGAGCAGTTTTCCTCTTAAAATTATCCAGCAACCCCAAGCCTGCCTCTCAAAGGATGAGATATTATTGTTACCCTTAAGCTTATCTGCCAGCCAGCAAAGACATCCTGCTTGTTTTTCCCTCTCCAACTGAAGTTTTCTCAGAGTACCTGCGAGCAAGGATGGCTCTGAAATTTGCTTGTACGTCAGATGAGGCTGCAAACAAAGATGAAGTGCTGTGACAAACACATAAAAAGTTGGTGTTTGCCTCTGTCTCTCTGCCTCATTCATACTTAGGAACCTCTGGATTAACTGACCTGCGTGTCAAGTCTGAAAAAAAAAAAAAGCAGATTATATTCTGTCAAACGGAGAAAAAGCAATAAGTAAGAGTTTAGAGAACTAACCACAACACGTCTAATTATTTGGGCTTAAGATTTCACTTACTGGGCTTTTTTTTCTCTTTCTTTTCTTCTCCCAGCCCCTGCCTGATACTTAAAGCACAAAACCCAGCAGGGAGAGAGGTAATGGAATTTGGAGGCAACTGGTGTTCAAAGCCCTCTCTTGAAATGGGTCTATGCTAATGACCAGGCTCTGTGCAAATTGGGTCTGTGTCCTGCCCAAAGGGGCAGCTCCATCAGGACAGCCAACGTGGGGCAGGATTGTCTTTCACAGGGCTGCACCTCTGAGCCAAAACCTCAAAGGGTTTGTGGCTCTGAGTGACCCAGCCAGAGATGGACACCTTTCATCCCCCGAGAGTCACTGGGTGTGTGTGTGTGGTCCCCAAGCTGGGCACAGGGATCCCCTGATGGAACTGAGTTTAATGCTGCCTCCTTGTTGGGAAGGATGAAAGTCTGACAAAAAAGTCTCACATATGTGTGTGCTTAGCAGAAAAGATTTTTAAATGTGGAGCCTGGTGAAGGAATAGAGATGGAAGCAAGTTTTGGTATAGAGGAAAAGAATTGCTGAGCCAGTCTAGTACCAAGGAGGCAAAGGGTGTGTTGGTTAGAAGGGGTTTTTATGGCTTAGACCAAAGGATAAACACACCTCACGTGAGTGGCTTTGTGGTTGTTGGGAAGGATGAAAGTTTGACAAAAAATTCTCACATATGTGTGTGCTTAGCAGGAAGATTTTTGAATGTAGAATCTGATGAAGGAATAGAGATGGAAGCAAGTTTTGATGTAGAGGAAAAGAATTGCTGAGCCAGTTTTACTGGATAACCAATAAGGCAAAGGGTGTGTTAGTTAGAAGGGGGTTTTATGGCTTAGAACAAAGGATAAACACACCTCTAGTGAGTGGCTTAGTGGTTGTTGGGAAGGATGAAAGTTTGACAAGAAAGTCTCACAGAAATGTGTGCTTAGCAGAAAGATTTTTGAACGTACAGTCTGATGAAGGAATAGAGATGGAAGCAAGTTTTGATATAGAAGAAAAGAATTGCTGAGCCAGTCTTACTGGATAACCAAGGAGGCAAAGGGTGTGTTAGATAGAAGGGTTTTTATGACTTAGAGCAAAGGATAAACCCACCCAAAACAAGATGTTTTTACCAAGCAGAAAGATAGCATAGGCAAACAAGTCAAATAGGTGCAAGTAGAAATCCAAAAAATCAAGGAGGAAGACACAGCTTGGAGGGGAAGATATGAGGGACATGGCATGCATACTGAAAAAAAAAAAAAAAAGGAAAAATCTTTGTTGAAGTGAAAGCCATGAAAAAGCATAAAAGCATGGCATACAATGTAGAAAAAAGGTCTCAAGTAGAAAAAGGTCTCAAAATTTTCCACTGTGAGAAAACTGAAAAACAACTTCTAGCTTAACTTGTAATGCACTAACTTTTAGTGATTGGAGAAGAGTAACAAGAATATGGTAATTACGGTAGTTATGATAGGCTATAGGTAAAAGTTAAGGTATAGATTGGTTCTACTGTATTAAGATTCTCAGCAAAGTATATAATGCAATGTAACCAAAATAAAAGTCTATAATGCATTTATAACCTAAACTAAGGGTCTCCAGGCCTGCCTGCAGCTGGAGCTGACAGCTGTGGGCACAGCTCTGTTCACCCACAGCCCTGGACTGCTGTAACTCTTGGATGGAATAAACTGCATTTTGAAGAGCCACCTCGAGTCCCACATCCCTCATTCAGGCTTTTACACCTCCTGGCTTCTGAGAGAAGGAATCTGTGCCCAAAGGCTCAGAGCCTTTTCCCTGAACTCTCTTTCCTCCAGGCTGAGCTGATGTGAGTCCTGGAGGGAATTATGTTGGTGAATTATTGCTGAGATGCAGAATTGAGTTTGGTGCTGAACCTCGTCATGATCCCTTTTTTGTCTCCTCTCTGGGCCTTTATGAAATATTAAATTAATTAAATTAAATAATATTGCACATGTGGTTCTCATGCAAAATATTTCCCCACAAAGCTTAAAAACTTAAAGGCCTCACCATAAATTTAAACAGGCAGTTTTGCATGAGGAGCAACTTTCTTTTTTCTGAGGCAATGTTTTTTCAGAAACAGAGAAAGACATGGCACTGGGTGCTGGTAAAATGTGAGCTGTAATTCAAGTCTCCCTGTTGAAAATGTGGGTGCAGGCATTATATTGGCAGCATTTCTTTAAAAATAGACATCTCTAAGCAATACTGCCATAACCAGCAGCTTGCTGGCTTGGAGGAGAGGCTGTTGTGCATCCCTGGAGGGAAATGGTGCTTGGTTACCCTGGCCAAGAAAGCACCAACCCATTACAGAAACCTGTAGGTGCAGCACAGCACCTACAGCTGCAGGCCCCTTTAGGATAAATGGAGGCATTAAATGCATCATATTCACAGTGAGCAATAAATGCAGGTAATTATGGAAATGAGAGGCCAGGGTGAGGGGAATGGGTGAAGTGCTTGTTCATATGCAGAGCAAGGCCCAAACAAAGGCAGCAATTCCTTTATGGAGTCACCACTGCTGACCTTTGGTTGCAGAGGGAGTTGCAATTTTTCAGGGTGGTCCAGGTTCTCCCATCCTGGAAAGAGACAGCAGTGGGAAAGCCAAACTTCAGAATCCCAGAATCCCAAAAAATCTAAATTTTTGGATTAGAAAAACAATGACAGTTTTTGTTGTGAATGTGGTTTGTCTGTCCTATTTCCAGTTGTGCCAGCTGAGCTTTACCCTCTGCCTGCAGACATTGCCCCTCTCACATTCTTGGGTGACTATAATTATGTCACTGTAGAAAAAAAAAAAAAAAAAGATTTTTCACTTTTTTTCACTTTTTGTAATAATGGGGTTCCACCATACTTATCTTTCCTAGTAAATTCACTGGGATGTTTTGCCTCCACAAAGCAGTTTATAAGCAGACATATCCACACCCCCTGCTGCCCTCAACATTTGCCCTCCACAATGCAGAATGACCAGAGCCTGGTGTTGCTCCTTGAGGCATAAACGTGGCTATTTCAGATGAAATGGCTAAAAAAATCAGATATAGCCTTGGAAAAAGAGATACATGAAGTGTGAGACCTCCTGTGAGTGTTGGGGGTGTGTGAGGCACCACAGGTTGGTGAGCAGCTCCTTTGACCGATTATTGCCTGTGAACTCAGCGCTGATTCCACCTAAAGAGTGTGCAGGACCTTCAGAGAAAGCAGTGTTTTCCTTTTTGATCAGCTGCATCTCTGGCAATATAATGAGCACAATTACCCTTGCTTGACTGTGCAGCATCGTTCTGGCTCGCCCATTAATTGCTGATGATGTTTCTAAGCCTATTAAAACCAGGCAGTGTATTCACAAATGTCTAATCAGAAATTTCTGGTAACATTTAGAATAAAATCTTTGGTCTTTTCCAGCATTTGACTTGTTTTATTCATTTTTTTTACAAACAGACATCAAAATCCAAGAAAGACTGTTTAGTGTCCTGAAGTATTCCTGCTTTGAAACATGAAGGAGCTAACATTTTATATTAGTGCCTGTCAAATAACCATGTTTGTTATCTGAGGCTCAAATCTCCAAGCTTCTCCATACCTGAGGATGCTTTTGGAAATTAATTCTTCATCAAGGTATCAAGAGAGGTTCAATTCCAATTACGGGGGTAGCTGCAGCAGCAGGAGGAGAAATATCACAGTTGCCACAGCCTGTTTGTGGCTTTTAAAGGGAAAAAAAAAATCCCTCACCAACAAGACTTTTTATCCTCAAAGAATGTTCAATCCAAGCAGAAGTTTAGGGATGAATGAAGAATGGATGAAAATGGATGAAAAATCAGAACTTTCTGAGACAATGCAGATCAATGTGAGAGGTAATGGTCTCATCAAACCTGCTGCCAAAGGCTTTGCCTTGGATGCACGAAGGAGCTGCTGCTCACACTTGTGCTGTTCATTAGTGATTGGAACAAAAGGGCCTGAGGACACCTTGACTACCAGGACTGCAGGAAATTCAGTTTCCCTTTGGTCTGTGGGGCGCGGGAATTGCCCATCCCCATTCCCCACAGAAGCATAGGAGGTGTGAATAGCAGGAAACACCCTTGCAACCCAGAATCATTGTTATAATTATAAATTCAACAAGGCAAGAGCAGCTGTTTGTGCTGCAACAATTCCCAACCACTGACTGAGTGGTGGGACATGAGGACACTTCAGCTGTGCCTTCTCCTGATGGATGAGATGGGCAGAAATCTCCTTCAGAGCTCAATGTTTTCAGGATGAATGTCTCCATTTCCAACCTTTCTACCCATTTGCCAGCCACAAGATCCATATTTCCCTTTAAACAGGGAGCTGGCTCCAGAAAACAACTACCCCAATGATTAAAAGCAGAATTCTGGACTGATTTTCAATAAAACATTGCTAAGTTTTTATAGTTTTGTTCAAAAAAATAGTGGTGTCTTTGCTTAAGCAAGTTGATAAAGGATAAGAAGGCTGATAAAAGATACCAGGAGAACAGTGATTTATTTTAACTTCATTTATTCTCCTCTGCTTTAGCAAGTGATTCATTTCTAAGACATTTTGGTGTGTGTTTGCTTCTTGCACTGAAATCTTTGGTAACCCATGAGCTTTGCCCATTCCTTCCAGAACAGCTGAAATACCACTCCCAGAACTGTAAAACCCTAAAATGGTTTGGGTTTGAAGGAACCTTAAAGACCACCTAGCTCCAAAATTCCAATCCCCACAGCTTTCCCTAAACCAGGTTGCCCAAAACCCAACCCTCACTAAGTTGCCCTGGCCTTGCTGAATGGGGTGTTTTGTCCCATGGGGTTGGAATCCTCCTGATCTGGAGGGATCTGTGCCACCCTGAGGACTTCCCAATCCCTCTGGATTTGGTGGGAGATGGAGGTGCTCCCCTATCAGCAGCCCAGAGCCTGTAAAACACAAGCTTTAGAGTGATAATCATGAAACTGAACATGGGCTGGATTGCAAGGCTAAGGGGGAGCTAAACATAGTTCCCCCTAATCTCTTGGGATCTGGGAATTTATCTCTCTCCTTAATTGAATGAATGGGAAATTAGATAAAACTTTGCAGAGTAAATCTTTTAGCAAATGTGATACCCAAGTAGAAAATTTTCAGCAGACTCTACATTTTCACAGCTGCTCCTTTGTTTTGTGGAAGTGTATTTTGAATGTAAGTCCTGCTTACATTGCATGCCTATTAATTCTATTGTACATATTAAATGTCCTCTTTGTAGGGTGTAAAACCAGAAGGGAGTCTAAAAACAAATAGCATGTGTTTAAAATGTTTTATGGAAGATGGCACCAGTATTTTCTGAGAGCCTCCATGAGTCCAAGGCACTGTTCTCTGATAACAGCTTTACTGTTCAAGGCCAAAACTGGAACCTAAAATTAAGCAGGAAATAAGGAAAGAGAAGAGAGAGAATTTGCTATTTAGCTTTGCAAGAGACAAAAAAAAAAAAAAAAGCACCCAAAGCCAACCCCAACATCTAGAAAAGACAGAAAAATTTGTCGCTTGCTTCTCTGCCAGCCTACTTGCTTCTGGGACAATTTAATTCTAATTTGTTCTCAATAGTGAAGAAGTAAATTATATTTTTATTTCAGCAATTCCTGCAGGTCATTAGGAACACCATCAGTGCTGAGTGTTGTCACCCATAGAAATGTGATGTCTCACCCTGTATTGCTGCAAGACGCACCAAAGATACCTCGGCTCCCCTTTTGTAACAGATCTGCAGTAACAGTTACCTTTTGTAACAGATCTGCAGAGTTATTCTCTTTCAAGTGATTTGTCTATATTTGTTGGATTTTAAACTGGCAGAGGGGAGATTTACATGTGATGTTAAGAAGAAACTCTTCCCTGTGAGGGTGCTGAGGCCCTGGCATAGTTTGCCCAGAGAAGCTGTGGCTGCCCCATCCCTTGAATTGTTCCAGGCCAGGTTGGACAGGGCTTGGAGCAACCTGGGATAGTGGAAGGTGTCCCGGCCCATGGCAGGGGGCTGAAACAGGTGGACTTGAAGCATTCTTCCAAGCCAAACCATTCTGGGATTCTATGATTCTGAGATTTTGTGGAAAAGGTTTGCATGAAACTCTTCATAGCAGCCTTTATCAGGAGGTTCTCCTTTATCAGGGGGCTTTCCACATGGAGCTCCCATCACAGGGAGGATCCACAGCAGGGGTGGGATCCTGAGCTGCTCTGCTGAGCTGCTGGGCTGGTCCCAGGTGGTTTTCACACCCTCTCTCATGACAGGACACACATTTGCACTCCCAGGTTTGATGCAGAGCAGGGGCCATGGCATGGGAACTTCAAATTACTCCCTGAGTGGCAGGGACCAGCCCTACCAGAGGACAAACACACAGGGGTGTTAAAAAAGGATGATGATCCAGCCATTCTAGAGACAACACCTTGATATCTGTGTGATATTTAAAACCTCTGGCAGCAGCTTGGCCAAGAAACAGCAGACATGGCCAAGGTGTCCCACATTTTTAGCCATCCCTGCCTGTCCTAAGGGAGCCAAGGCAGCTGCCAAAATTTAAGGCATCTGTAAGGTTATTAAATTCTGTGTTAGAAGGATTGACTAATACACAGAAGGTTGGAAAGAATCCTTTCTGAGTGGCAATGTGCTTTCTTTGGCTGCAGCTGTGACTCCAGGTCTTCTCTTACCCAAAAAAAGGGTAAGAATTTGTCCATCAAAGCTGCTACAGCAGGAAAATACCAGAGACACACCCAGGGAGAAGAGGATGGACCTAACACAGGTGCAGGGAACTGGGCTGAGGAGAAGAGGAGCTTTGCCATTCAGGGGAGATGCAGAATTTACCACCTGCCACCACAGAAGTAATTAAACTGCACTCCAGAAATGGATAGTCCTTCTCCAAGCGAGGCAAACCCGATCTCGCACAGATCAGTTCCAGCCTGGAGAGTTATTACATCTCTCTGTTTCTAATTATGCTGTTACCCAGTGTGATGCCAACTCCAAAGGCAGAACCTGTGTCACTAAAGAACCTTTTCTTTGTGGGAGCAATGATTAGTGGAGGCAATTATTTCTCATGAGAAATTTTGGAAACAATTCCCTTCTCTTATCTGAAGCGCCTATCATTATTTGACCATAAAAAAAGGAAGAAATCTGAGAACTAAAACTGATATATTTTTTTAATTTCTAGGATAAATATTCAATTTGAGATAAGTCTTTAATAAAACTTTTACCCAAAAATGGCAATTTTAAAAGAAAGGAAATATTATAGGGGTTTTCCATACACAGCTGTGAAGTATCAAAAGAAACAGAAGTGCCAACAAAAATTTCATGTCTGTCCAAAAAGTTCGGATTTTTTTTTTCATAGACAAATTTTGATTAAGAGGTTGAAAGAGGCACTTGGCTTACACACTGTCTACCTCTTCCAGAGATCTGTCTGTCCAAGACTTTGGTCAATGCACACCTGCTCAGGTGGAACAGTGCTGCTGTGACACCAGTGAAGGTCAACACCCATCAGAGCAGGCTGGTTATAGCAGGTGGAATCCCATTGTACAGGATTATAAATGATCCAGGATTTTTAAATCCCAACCAAGATTGTCCCTTGAGTGAGTGCACCTTGATTAGGAGTCCCTAAGTGTCATCTTCATCCCCTTCCTCACAGATAACACCAGCAGAAGTGTTCATGGCTGGAGCTGCAGGCACCAGCTCAGTGAGTGACTTGTGGCACAGAGGGTGTCCCTGATCACCTGTCCAGCCTCACAGACAGGTCCACAAGGGTAGTTCCTACTCATGAACCTACTCAAAACCCTGCATTTTGGGGTCTCTGCCTGTCCAGTGAGCTGTGTTTGAGTAAGGGGATGAATAAAGTGCAGATGCTTTTTGGGGTAACTTGGATGTACTTTTGGAGTGCACCTCAGAGATGTTTTATTCCACATGTCAGGAGATGGGCTCTGGGCTTTGCTCTTGACCCAAGTCAAATGTCAGTAGGAGAGACCCCAATTTAAAGCCTTGTGTTTAAAAAGGACATTTCCAAACACATCACCACCACAATGTCTATTCATTTATTTACTGAAAAGTGCTGTTTGGACCTGGTTTGTGGTGAGGGGATGCAGGATGAGCATCTACCTGCAGAAGGACATGGGCAGGCATCTCTGGACCACGGTCTCCAGAGGTGACATTTCTGGAAAAGCAGCTGCAGAAGGGGCACTGGTGACTGCCCCATTCCACCCAGAGCTCCACCTCTCTGTCACACCCCCTGCTCCTCAGCTGGTTGGTTGGTTGGTTGATTGGTTGGTTGGTTCGTTGGTTGGTGAACCCTCCACAATCCATTTTGGGCATTTCCTACCCCTGTCTGCCCATGCCAGGTCCCACCAGCAGGAAGGTCCTGTCTGTGTGGTGCCTCCCATCCCCTTGTCCCCAGCAGCAATCAGAGGATGTCACACTGGTGCTGGCGGGACGAGGAGGTGGTGGTGCCTTGGTGGCATCAGGGACATTTCCAAACATGTCACCACCACAATGTCTATCCATTTATTTACTGAAAAATGCTGTTTGGACCTTGTTTGGGTCCCTTGCTGGGACAGAGTGAGAGGATGCAGGGTGAGCCTCTCCTTGCAGAAGGACCTGGGCAGGTATCTCTGGACCATGGTCTCCAGAGGTGACACTTCTGGAAAAGCAGCTACAGAAGGGACACTGGTGACTGCCCCATTCCACTCAGAGCTCCAGCTCTGCATCACACCCCCTGCTCTGGTTGGTTGGTTGGTTGATGAACCCTCCACAACCCATTTTGGGCATTTCCTACCCCTGCAACTCCGCATTTACAACATGACTTCGCTATGCCAGGTCCCACCAGCAGGAAGGTCCTGTCTGTGTGGTGTCTCCCATCCCCTTGTCCCCAGGAGCAATCAGAGGATGTCACACTGGTGCTGGCGGGACGAGGAGGTGGTGGTGCCTTGGTGGCATCAGGCAGTGACACCGAGGTGTTTTTGGAAGCACTGCCAGCCTTGCCAGCAAGGGCAGCGCTCCGCCTGGCATTGTTCTGCTCCCTCATCTCGCTCATGTGCTCTTTGCCACCCAGATCCCGTCCAGCTTTGATATTTATTCTGCGTCGTTCCATCAGCTCTTTCCTGCCCCTCCCCTGCTCTTCCCTTCAAAACGGGCTGGATACAAGGAACCAATCACCAAATCGCTCCGGGGAGGGAAGGAGGGGGGAAAAAACCCCAAGCCCGGAGAGGAACGGTGCGGCTGTGTTTTACTGACCCCAGAAGGGTTCGGGGTGCCCTGGGATGCCACCCTCAGGTGATGCTCACACAGTACCATCCCACCCTCGCACAAAAACTTTTTTTGCTGCCGTATCACAGGACAGGAAAATCTCCCATATCCCGTGCCGGCAACCCAGAAGCCGCCTCCCCCTAATATTTTACATATTCCCTAAATTCGTTTGCAAGGGGGCAGGAGAGGAGATAAGGGCGGCGAGTTGAGCCGAGTGGGAACTGCTGACTGACAAAGTGTGTAGTGCAGTACGGGTGCTTTTCTGGCTCTCTAATTATCCTTTTCCTTCTTGACTCCAGTATCACATGTAGCCATGTGTAGAATCATAAAATAATTATGCAGTGTACAAGCTTTCTGGGAGCATGTACCACTGTTTTCCTAATTCTTTATCGCTCCCATTGATCGTGGCGTGTGTGCATTGATCCAAGTCGGCCATCTGGTTGGGGAAGATAAGCGTGCGAGTGTCTTTGCATTGCACTGTCACTCAGGGAGGGGGGTACATTTTGGCTGTAGGGAATTACAGGGGCAGGATTAGCCCTCTTCCTAGGAGTAAACTGAATTTTAAATGCAGTGTTGCAGCTGCATGGACCATGTTGCTAACTTCTGGTTTTGCCCATAGACTGGGTGCATTTATTATTATTATTGTATAATTATTGTACAATTATTGTATTACTATATTAATATTGTATTATTATTATTATTATTATTATTATCATCATCATCATCATCTCTTCCCTGCTTTCTCTCTTTGGAGATAGAGATATGCTTGCATTAAATGGGAGGAAGAGAAGGGAAAAGCAGGAGTGCCCTTCCCTCCTGCACACACAGGACTTGTGAGTGGCAGGATTTCGAAATGGCAAAACCAGCTTTTAAATGCAGGCGAGAACCTGCAGGATTTTGAATGCGTTTTGCAATAAGATTCATTGGTCCAAAGACAGGGAGAAAAAAAAAAAGGATGAAGTTATCAGCCTATGACAGGAAATTATAGAGTGGATATTAATCAGCTCCCTTAACTTGGGCTAATCGAGACAAATAACCCTAATCACGCATTATCGGGATGTGTATGTTTAATAATCAGCAACAAAACAATGGAGGGTTTTTGGTTGTTTTTTTTTTTTTTTTTTTAATTTATTTATTTTCCTGCCTGCCAGCCTTCCCCCTAACAATGGGCACATCCTGCAGTGGCTGGAACTTGGCTGCAATATTTTCTGCTGACGGCCGTGGTGCGTGCGCGCACCCGCACCCCTGGTCGTCCTTTTGTCCAAAATGTGGTGGTGGCCATTGTTGCCTCATATTCTGCAAATGTATGGAAGGTGCCTCAAAAGCCTTTCCTCTAAAATTGAACAATTCTGTCAAAAAAGATTAGTTCTATTTTGTCTGCTGCTTGCTGACTATTCATGAATGTAAAGAGAGAGGGCTTGGGTGTCATACTAAGTTGCTAAGGTGGCTGGCTTTCGGCTATTGACTTGAGGATACCAAACCAGAGCCTACAAAAGAGCAGCCAGAAGGAGAGGAGAGAACTGGTCTGCCATGTGTTTCAGCTATACCTTCTTTAGCTGCCCATTTATTCCTTTTGTTGCCACAACTTTTATTGTCATACAGTTGAAAAAAATGTTAGACACAGGCTTCAGGCTGCACCAAGCAGAAAAAAGGATTAGCATATCACTAGGATCATCTTACACTGAACCAAATTCTTTTCAGGATGTATAATTAGTGAATACAGTCTTCCCCCCCCCCCCCTTTTTTTTTTTTGAGGGCATGGGGGAGCCTATGGATAAGGAAAATTAGCCCAGATCTCTGGGTAGGAAACAAGAAGAAAGGATGGAAAAGAAAAAGTTCTCTAGTTTCAGGGAGGATTTTATAAAGGCTGTTTCATCATTTTAGGCTTCTGTACTGAGAAGCCTTTTTTCACTTTCACAAAATGTGTGGCAATAGCTTGTTAAGAAGAAATTTTTTTTTTTTTTTAACAATAATGGGAATCACCTTCCTCAAAGGGGGACCAGGAGGAGAGAAATTGATTCCAGAAGTGGGTTCAGACATGGGCAGCTGGAGCTGGGCAGTGCTCCTGTGGCCCTCTCCCTGACAGGGGCTCAGCAGAAGATGTGATCCTGCAGGATGCATTCCCTTCTTCCTCCTCACGGATGCTCCCAGCTCCCTTCTGCCATCTGGGAAGCACACACTGCTCTGTGTACTGCAACAAAAAACGCTTGGATGGGTATGAGTCACTCACAGAACTGAAGTATGGTATGTTGTACAAGCATTTTTAAAACAGCGTGGCAGAATTAATGATCTATTTTTTATAATTATAAGCCGTTTTCAGTGATAATAGAAACAGGCATGAACCAAACAGCAGGACTGAGGGTTTGGGGTGCTCCCTGCCTGTTCAGGAAGCTCCCAAATGTGGGTGGTACTGATGGAACATGCAAAGCCTTTGCTGGTTCTCTGGACAATTCAACCCACAGACACTTGGCCCTGAAAATCTTTGATTGGAATCACGTTTACACCAGGGTATGCTTGCAAAATTCACACCTGCCTTGCTCCAGCTGGGGTGGAGGTGTGGTTCTGCAGGAAGATGAGGGTGAAGAGGAGGATTTTGGCTTGGTGCACCCTTAGCAAAGCTCCCATGAGCATCCCTGTCCGTGCTGCCCCCAAAACTCAGCTGCACCATTGCCCCTGACAGATCCGGGTGTTCCCTGCTCCCATCAGAGCAAAACTCGAGAGGAGAATCACCCTGGGAGGGAAACAGAGCTGCTCTTTCAGCTGAACGGCTGGTAATTTCGCCGCGTTTAATCACGCCGCACATTTGACATCATTGCCTTTTCAAAGTGCTCAAACCAATTGTTCCACCCGAGGAGCAATTGGACGTGAATATTCAGGAGCTGCTCTGGGGCGCTCGGCGGTAATTGGTCACATCACTCACATGGTCCCCTTCCCTTTCTGATGAGGAGAGGGTAGAAATTTGCTTCATGCAGATACTTAAACACCCACACATAAAAATCTTATTTAGCACAACTGTTGTTTGTCGATTTTGGGGTTTTTTTGTTTTTTGTTTTTTCCTGGGGGTTTCTACAGCAGCGAGAATGCTCAGTATTGGAGGGCAAAGGAGGGGAGCAAATTAAGAAGGAGAAGTCAATTAAAATTGTAAATGCAGATGATGGAAAGTGTTTCTCTCTTCACCCTCACTGTTGGTGGCATGTGATTTTGGCTGGGGGTTGGAATGAGATGATCTTTAAGGTCCCTTCTAACCCAAACCATCCTGTGCTTCCATGACAGAATACTCTGTGGCCAGGTGACAGGGATGAGGTTTAGGTTTAGGTTTAGGTTTAGGTTTAGGTTTAGGTTTAGGTTTAGGTTTAGGTTTAGGTTTAGGTTTAGGTTTAGGTTTAGGTTTAGGAGTATCTCCCAGCTGCAGCAGCACCCAAGTTTCCAGGCACCCAGAGCTCATAGTGGGAGGTGGTCGTGGCAAACCAGATGTGAAATTCAGGAGAGCGAGCATGGAGTGTGGTCTGGGCAATTCATACACCATGAGGCTGAGAAAAGACATTTCACAGCCAAGAAATACTTGAGGAGAAATTGGAGAAATTACCTGAACCATTTAGGGAAAGGATGCTGGGTATTTTACAGCTGGGATTGATGCCTCAGGTTTAGCTTTTATAATTTTCAGGTTCTGTGCTGCTTTAGTGTGTGGGTCTGGGATTCATATGAGGGGATGGTGAGCTCTGTGCACAGAGCAGGGAGACAAAACAATTCCTGCTCCAGCTGGGCACCAAGGACAAATGATCCAAATCTCAGCCCCAGAGCACAAACACCATGGGCTGGAGGGAGAAAAACAAGCAGGGTGGGACTGCCTGGGCTAAAGCTGGAATGGGACAATGAACTGCAAGGTGCAAATGGAGCAGAACTGATCAAAGGGAGAGACCCTGTGACCAGTTGTCCATTTTGTGACCATTTTGGCTCATCTTGGGTGCAGCCCTGGCTGGGCTCTTGTGCTGCCCAAGGTGGATCCATTGAGGCCTTTCAATAAATCCCTACTTTATTCTTTAACTCAATCCAGTCTCTGTTCTAGGTCAGCCTTCCCAAGGCATCAGGAGGGTCACACATGTAGGTGACCATCTCTTGTCCTTGTGGATCTCCTTGATTTCAGAGAGGATTTTTGGTAAGGGATGCCTGTGGAGAGGAGCACCAGGCAAAGGAACTGTGTCAGGCACTGTGACTTGTGATATTCTTCATATTGACTCTGAACAGAGTGTGAAACCATGAACCAGGGTGACTTGAAAGCTGTTGTTTATTTACAGTGTAAAATAGAAATACTGATGTTCCCCATGCAGAAAACAATTACTCATAAATAACTCACTTTTTATTAATAAAGAGGAGATAACCCAGAAGGGCTGGAGGAATCCAAAGGTGTTAATTCTAGAGACTGGTTAATGTTCACTATGAGGCAGTAGTTCATCTTACTCAACTCACATGTCCTCCTTCCTTCTCCTTCCAGTAAAACCTGGCTGCCACAGGAGAAAGAGTAAATAAAAATCAGACAACATTAAGGACAGGAGCAGCAGACATTGGGATGTTTGCAATCTACCTCCTGTAATTTTGCAATCACATTTAAAATGCACTTCATTTGCAGATGACCTAATTTGCCCATACCTGGGGCTGGACTCCTTGGAAGCAGCTAAAAAAAGCACATTCCAGCATTCCAGAGATCACCTTGGGGCTTTTGGTCGGGGCTGGAGCTGGATATCCATCCCCAGTGCCAGCTCTGCCTGGGGGTGTGGCCCCTGAAGCCTGCAGGATATTTTTTTTCCCTGTAAATAAATGCTGTTTAATAAGTATTCCGTGTGCATTTTGTCATTAGCCTGATGCTGTAGAGCCACGCGGACCCAACCTTGATTTATAAAGCTGTTAAAATGTTTGACCTTGTTTAAATAAAAGCCTCAAGGTTAATTACAACAAGCATTCCAGATATATTCTCTCTGTTCTGGTGGCCCTGATGATTTAGAGGAGGAAAGGGTAATAAATTCTCATCTTTTAAAAGTGCAGTGCAAAAGTGCAAGAGTTTGCTTTTCTGCCATTTTAATGTTTCACCACACTTTGATATGTGATATATTGAGTGATGATTAGTTGCCTCTTCCTCAGGAGCACTAGAAATTTGGTATTTTTGCTTAAAGTATGATAAGAAGCATGTGAGAATGGAAAAAATAAAATAAAGGTTGTTGGGAATAAAGAGTTTGAGCTTCACTCCTGCATAGGATGTATCCATAATGAGGTAAACAAAGGCATTGTGGTTTTCTTTTTTTTTTTCCTTATTGCACAGAAAACAAATTTCACAAAATAAAAACCAATTTAAGTTTCTTTTAAAAGAACTGGGAAATATTGAGGAAAGTTAATTGAAGCACATTCAAATTACAATAAACACATAGAGGCACAATTATCTTCTTTTGACTAGTGTGTGGCTTAGAGATGTTTTTATCTTTTGTTTATTGCACTATTAAAAATATGGAGAAGCATCAAGAAAGGGTAGATAGCCACCATATGGACTTACATATTTTCCCTATTTATATTTAAATAACTATCCATGAGAAATTATGCACAAATCGTGCAATAATTCCCAACTGAAATGACTGTTTAGAAAATAAAAATTCTGAGGCACAATATTCTTTTCATATTAAATTGCCCATTTTCTGTACACCGTGTATGTTTGTACAATACCAAAAAAGAAGAAAATACAAAAAAACCTGCTGCATTACAGCCCAATACAATTTGCTCACAATGCTAATGAAGATGGATAGAGGACATTGTAATATACTGGAGTAATTCATGAGCAGTGTGGGAAAACAAGACAAACAGGCTCAGAAAGCCAGGGCATAATTTTTTGTTCCCATTTCCAAGAGCGAATGGTGGTGATTTTAATAACCTGCTGCTCTGACAGATTTAATGATGCTGATTAACTTTCACTGCTCCATTCATGCCATGCTCGCGTTTGGGGTGGAAGTTTGGGCTTGCCAAGTTTTGTGTCTGGGTTTAGGTAACCCAAAAGAAAATCCTGGCACTCCCCAAAACTGGAACCCCGTGTTTGGGATGACACCCTGTCCATGGAGAGGTGAATTCTGAGCCCATCTCTGCCTCACTTTGCAGCAGAGAACCTTGGCCATGGACAGAGGGTTCTGGTGCCCACCAAAGGCCTCTGGATCACTCAGGTGGTTTAATTCTGGCCTCACCTGCAGGCAGAAACACCGCGTGGTGTCTGATTGCACATTCTGATTATCTGGATTAAGCTGAGATCATTGTCACTTCTGATAACACCCAGAAGAAGAAATACTTTTCCAGCAAAATACCCAGCTTCAATCTGTACCTTCCCCCAAAAAAGGAAAGCTGTGAATCCAAAATCTTTTGAATTCCTAAAAGGGGAGTGAAAAATTCCAAATTAGATGGCATGTCCTTGCACGCTCAATACAAGTCAGATTTTTCTTGTCTGTCTGATAATTCTAATAAATTCAATTTCGTGATTCATTCAACACCTCTGCTCTGCACCCTGGGATCAGTCCCTTATAAATGCCTTGCTCAGCCAGATGAGGCAGCTGTGCCTCCTCATTCTGGAGCCTGGCACTCTGGGCTCCTCTCCCACATCCAAATCCAGACATCCTGAGCAAAGTCTTGCAGAATCAAATCTTGCAAACTGATTTTCTGTGGGCATTTTATCTGTATACATAAGTGTGTGTGTGTCTGTTTATGTAAATGTATGGGGGAATGTCCTGCTGTGGCTTTAAGAGGGTGGTTTATTTATTTCTTTCAGAAGAAACTCTCCCAAGAAATGTTCAGGTCTGTCAGAAATAAGCAAAACGATTCAGAGTCTTTGATCTGAGTTTTATGGCTTGTTCCTTTTAAAAATTTCATTAGATCCCCTCTTTGATGCTGCCTTGTAGATCCAAAGGCTTGCTTGCTGCATAAACTCCACTTTGTTACCAAGGAGTATTTCTGGTTGGCATTTTGGGAATTATAGGGGCTCTGTAGTACGTTAAAAATAGAGAAAAGAGCTTTCAGCCCAGCAAAAAGTGAACTTTGTGGAGTGCTGTTGTCACACTCTTCTGGGAAAATACATCCCTGTGGTCCTGCTGCTGCTGATAAAGGTGTCTGCTCCATGCTAAACTCTTAATTTTCATCCTCTCCTTGTGCTTCCAACTCTCATTCACATAATTCATGCCCAGCCTCTCCATCTGTTCACATCAGCTTGGAAAGCTGGAGCTGAATGCTCCTGTGAGGGGCTGAAAGGTGGGATGGGGCCACCACAGCAGGAGCTGGGATGAGCTTTTGTGTCCCCATCCAACACCACACCCAGCAGCCACCTCCTCACACAGGTGAGGCTGTCTGGAGCCTCATCACTGGGAATTGTACAGAAGAAAAAATGGGAAAAATCAATTTCTGCTCTCACCCCTGTGGCTTGGTACTGGCAGCACCAGAGCAGTTCCCAATTGCCATCTGTAAAAAAAAAAAAGCCTCACAAACCTTTCCTCCCACATTTAATTAGCAGTTGGCAGCAGTGTCACTGTAACCGTGGTGATCTAAAGATATAAATGAAACAAATCTGGCATCAAGGAATAACATGGTTTAATAGAATGACTGATACCTTTTCATTTTAAAAAACTTCCATGAAGCACTGTAGCATTTATTGAAAAAAATGGAAGGGCAGAAAAATTTGGCCACAAGCTTTCTTAATTTTACCTTTTTTTTAAAGTCTATTTTATGTTACGATTTTTTTCACTTCATTTTGTTTAATTAAATTTAATTTCATAATTTAATTTAATTTCATTTCATTTAATTTAATTTCATTTCATTTCATTTCACTTATATTCCAACAAACTCCAGAATCTTTGCTGCAGAACTAATTAACTGGGGAAAAAAATGTCTTTTTATTGCTTTGGACCAATCTTCACCAAGGCTGGGGCAATGAATTGCCAAAGTGTTGCTCAGAAGTCACCATGCCAAAATAACCTCGTGTTTCCACCTGCCCTCAATGGCAATGAATGCCAGAGGTGGAGGAGGGAACTGTGGCATTCCCGAGCTGTGGAATGATGAAGAGATCTCCATGCTGGTGCCAGGCACAGCCAATTTTCCCACTTTCCAACTTTTTTTCCCCTTCCTTCTCTCTCATTCCCTGCAAACACTGATGGGGATTCCTCATGGCAGTGGTGGATGCTGCGCCGTTTGAATGGAGCCTGAACAAATCAAAGTATGGGATGGCTGGGTGTGCAGCTGGAACATTCCATACCTGTCCTGCTCCTCATCCCTCTCCTCCCTTCCCTGTTCTTTGGTTTGTCCTGGGAAGAAACCAGAAAAGTGCCTGGGAGGCAGGTGGGGTTGGCATTGTGAGTTTCCAGAGGTGAATTCTTCCAAACTCCAGGGAAGTTTGGAAAAATTTCTTTGGGGTTGCATCCATCTGCTGTCGGTGATGGAGAGGGACAGGGATGAATCTTCTTGCAATCCAGGTCTAATTTTCAAAGATTCATTTGCCTTTGCCAAGGCATCCTGTTATCAAATCTCTTATGTCAACCAAAATCCATCATCTGTCTTGTGTCCCCCAACATTCCAACAATCCACCATCCCTTGGTGCTTCTTTTCCCAGGGAAAGGGGATAAACTCAGGTGCCATTCAGGCAGTAGGATTCAAAATTATTTCCTGCAGCACTGTCCAGCAGGGCTGCTCACTGGGAAACACGGGTGAGCAGCCCCAGCATCCTCATCCCCATCCCCATCCCCATCCTCATCCCCATCCCCATCCTCATCCCCATCCCCATCCCCATCCCCATCCCCATCCCCATCCCCATCCCCATCCCCATCCTCATCCCCATCCCCATCCTCATCCCAGCTGCCAGGATTCAAGCCTTTTGGGTTTTATTGGTCAATCCATTATTCAGAAATTACCACATATTTCTCTTCCCCTTGATAAATTTTATCTTTTCCACAGGAACAGAGTCATAGGATGGAAAGGGATCTTAAAGCTCCTCAGCAATGGGGGATTTTTAGGCACAGGATTCCCTGAACGCAATTAAATCCAGGAATCTGCCCTGCAGGACACAGAGCTTGGTGTTGTCCTGAGCACAGGGTGGCCCCGGCCTCCGAGTCAACACAACTAAATAATATGAAGCCCTGGAATGAGCAATTCGTGGGCAGCACACCTGCAGCACAGGGCTGGAGAGGCAAATAGAACAGCTGTAACCCAAGCCTGGAGGGTGCTGGGCACTCGGGGCCTTTCAAATCGCTGTAACCCAAGGAAGAAAATCATCAGCCCGTATGCCTTTCACAGCATTTGATGACAAAATGGTTTGTGGCTTAGCCATTGTTTAAAGGCCATTCCTCAAATTCCGTGTTTACTGTCAGCAGGGTGAGTTGTGGACTCTGTGACTTTAGCTGTTAATGGGCCTAAACACTTCTGCCAACAGATTAAGCTCTGCTGAAACGTTAAGAAAATTGGCCCAAACAGAGATAGGGAGGATTCTTGTTTAGCTGTTGTTTCATTTGCATGAGAATCATTGTCCTCAGACAATGGCACCTCCCTATCACCCGGAGTGTGGGCAATTGGGTGAAACTCATTCAATTTCTGTGAAACGACAGAAATTGTTTGTTTGTTTGTTTGTTTCTAGAGGAAAAGAAAAATGCTCATTTTCAACTGCAAGGAGGAGTAGATTAGCAGTGAAATCCAACCCCCAAATACCTCCAGCCTGTGAAGGGCTGGGAGCTAACAAGATGGGATGACCCAAAAGAAAAAAAGAATATTAAGCTGTGAGTGTGTTTGAAACAATTACTGTCAGTGGAAGAAGAGGAATAAGAAAAATTAGTCTAGCTGGGGAAGGCAAAGAATAAGTTCCTTTCTAAAAATGCTAGATGTGGTTTTGTTATGATTTGTGCTGTGGAAGTTCCCAGGGGATAAAAATCCTTGTGATGTTTCCACACACATGCTTTCAGCATATAACATATACCATACCATATAAATGGTACTGCCAGCACCTGAACTTCCCCCAAGTTCAGTTTATATAAATATTATGTAATATATACACATATATATAATATATATAATATATACATTATATATACATATATATACATATATGTGTGTATATATATGTATATATTATATACATCTATAAACTGAATATTTATATATAATATATATATGTGTGTGTGCATGCATATATATGAATATATGTATATAGGTGTATATAGGTGTATATATGTGAATGCATATGTATATATTTATTTATTTGTTTATTTGTTTATTTATTTAATAAATATATACACATACATACATATATTCCCCTCTACAACAGAGGGGAAAATGGGAAATACATACATGTATATATATCTATATATATATGTGTGTATATGTCTGTATATATATATGTGTGTATATATATATATGTATGTATGTATGTATATATGTATGTGTGGACTGGGGCCAGGCACACCTGTGACCCAGGTGAGTGCTTGGCCAGGTGTGACAGTGTGCCACCCCGTGCTGCTGCAAGGAAGGATGAACCAGCCCAGCTCCCCGGGCTGTTTTCTCTCTTTATTGCTGATTAGTGATGTGGGATTTAATCCCAGCACCATTCCACATCTCCTTTCCTCAGGAGATCCTGCTGTTTTCTTTCTGTATTCTATTTTCCTTCCAGCCCTGACACTTTTGGCCATCACTGCTGTTCTTGGCAGTTACCTGTGGCTGCTTTAAATGCCACTGGATGCGAGGGGATGTTTACATTTCCCCAGTTACATTGTCTTTGAGCGGTTCTAAACTTGACTTTGATTAAACATGCTAATAACAAGAGAGGCTCCTTTTTTTCTTTTTCCTTTTCCTTTTCTTTTTTTTATGAATGTCACTTGCCTGAGTTGAAAAGACATGCTCTTAATACTCGCTTTTCATCTAAATCAAGAAAGCAACACTAAGCAAAAAAGTATTTAACTGTAGCATATAGGATTGTAAAGATGGTAATCAGGGACACTGGTAATTGAAGCTTTTGGGGGAGAACCTTTCTTCTGAATCCTTCAGTCTGTTTAATAGGATAAAATTAGCTTGAGTGGCTTGGTGTTTGAAGAGGTTATGATATAATTGGAGCTGCCTCCTGGGTTTGCTGCTGGACAAGGCGATCAGGTGGAGACATGGGAGGGCATGGGAACCTCTGAAGTAGAAGACTCAGCTTCTGCCATACTAATTAGCCTAAATTAGCTATGCCAGTTTTCTGCTTGCTTTTGAATTTCCCTGATAATGCTTTTATGGGGAGTGTAAGGAAAAGGAATATGGAAACACGTGCAAAGTTCGCTGAGGAATGGCAGGGGCGGTGACAACTGCTGATGTGAGGCTCGGGCTTATTGCTGCAAGCTTCAGAAAATAAAAAATAAAAATTAAAAAAAAAAAAGAGAAAAAAAAAGATTGAATGGCATTAGGAAATAACAAATGGATATCAAGTACAAGCCCTGGGGATTTAGAAAGTACTATGGCTTGCGCTCTCCAACACGGAAGTTTACAAAACATCTGTAAGAAATTGATTATCTTGAGGATTATATTCACATTATTTTGAGGCCAGCCTCCTCCCCCCACACCCCAGCTTTGCTCTGGAGTGTTTAAGCCAAGGTGCAGGAGGCTGTTCTCCTGCAGGCAGAGCCAGCTCCAGCACCTCTGCTGCTGCTCCATCACCCACAAGGCATAGGAGAGCCCATGTGCGCTCTGGGAGCTGCTGCCATTTCTTAATTTTCACTTCCCGCCCCAATTAATCAACTTTAACCATGCAAAGAGATTTGTGGCACATTCAGTATAGCTTGCATAAATCTATTTTAATTGAAAATGTGCGAGGGGAAAAGAAAATAAGGAGGGGTTTTTTTTTAAATGTTTTCTTTTTGCCCTGGGTGGATAGGGATGGATTCTGTTGCCAGTGATGAAGCAAGTCAGGGGAGGTCTTCTTCAAAGGCATGTTAGAATGCATTTTCACTGATTAAAAAAGCATTGAGATGGGGAGATACAGTTTTTTCTTTCCCATTTAGTACCAGGCTTGATTTGGGGATGGGTATTTGGGGCCAGAATCGTCCATGTCTCTCATTGCACATTCAGATATTAGAAACTGCAGGAGAAAGCCTCACCTGAGCAATCTGCTCACCTAGCAGGGCCCACCAGCTCCAGGAGGCCTCCAGTCACAGGATGAGAGCAGGGAATGAGGTTCTGGATGAGCCCTCTGAGGGTGTCATGGTTCAGGAGCTCAGGCAGGAATTTCCTTCTGCATCCCACGAGCCATTCTTCCACCAACACCTCTGGTTTCTCCCCACCAGGAATGGTTTGGAAAGGCCTGTGTGAAATAAAGAGAGGGTCTCAAGGTCATTTAAAGAGCAGAGTTTGCAAGGCTCACCCACAACTTGGTTTGCTTGTGGCTCCCACTGCAATTCCCGGGTCACATCAGAGGTTTTTAAACAGATTTGTGTCAACTCAACACTCAAAGGAGAATAATGGGGTGGGAGCTGATCTGAGGGATGGTGATGCACAAGGGGTGACTTGTGCTCCATGGGACAATTTCTAGTAAAACTGGACTTGTTTAGACACATTGTGCATCTCAGCATAAGCAAACCAACCCGAGGGCACTGCGCTGTCCCTGTCCATCACTGCCTGCTGCCCATGGAAAATCAATAGGGATATCAGGGTTCAAAAACTCTGCTAAGCCATTTCATTGTGTTTTATCTTATTCTTTCTGGAGAGGCAACTGGCTGAGCTCACATTTCTAACAACTGCTTGAGAATGAGTTTGGAAGGACCCAGGATAATGAGAATTTCCTTCACTGTCTCCTCCATTTCTGTGCACAGGGGAATTGCTCCTTTGGTCCCCTCTTAGCTGGATGCACCTGGTCCTCAGTGAAAAATACAGCTCAGACTCTGGGTTTTAGGGCAATGAATGTCTCAGGACAAAAAAATGAGTCTTGACTTCTCCTCTGCATTTGTATTTTTAATTTTCCTGATAAAGAAAATTATTGTTATTCCTGCTCCCATATCTTTGCCTGAGAGCCCCTTAATTTCAAAATTATAACAATTTGGAGGGAGGGGGGTTACATTTTCCATTTCAGGGGAGTCTCCTGCTTTCCTTAGCACACACCTGGCTTTCCAAACCAAGACACCTGCTCAGCTTTACTGGGAGCTTGGAAATGTTTCTTCACAGGAGCAGCATCACTCATGTGAGCAAGTCCTCCCCACACAGGCCTTGCAGAGGTGGGTTTTTATCACTCCACTCAGTCTCTTACATTCACAGGGTTTTGTTTTGCATGGCTTGTTGGCTTCTCCAGCTACAGAATAAAGACAGTGAAATGGTTTTTAAAATCGCCTCAGTCCAAACCCTGGGTTTTTAAGCTTTCTGCTCTAAATTCTGCAAGGGAAGTATTCTCTTCCTTAAAAGTACAGCACCCAGATTAGATTTTTGAGAGGTGAGGGAAGTAATTCTTAATTAGAGAAAAAAGAACCAGGAAATATTTCTGGGGGTTTTTGTGTGTCAGACTTTCTTCTTTGGAGCACTGTTCTCATTTGATAGAAATGTTTAGCTGGTAGGAGCCATGATGCAAACTCCTGACCGACAGACAGCTGAAGAAGGGCCCTCAAGCTGTTGTCCTTGAAGCCAGTGGAGAGTTTCCCCTTGACATCCCAGGGCACATCATCCAGCACTGCCCAACTCCAGACAGTTCTGTCCTGCAGCCAGCAGAGATTCCTGCTCTGAAAAGGCAGAACTGCTCCCAGAGGAGCTGTGCATCGCGGAAAAAACCTTGCACAGGGTAAAGGCTGGGCCACAGCCCCACCAGAGCCTCTCAGTGGTCCCACAGAGCAGGATCCCATCAGCAGTGACCAGACACTGATGCAAATCCAGCGAAAATGAGGTTGAGCACAGCTCTGACCCAGCCTTACACTTATTTGAGCAGAGGGGGCTTTTCCTCAGCTCATGGCCCAGAGTATTTATCCCTTCAGCCCTTCTGTGCTCTTGCTGTTGTACCCAGGAGAGAAAGGAGCTGCAGAGCATGAAGCAGCTTTTTGGGAGAGCTCCTTTCTGTGTGGGCAGTGCCCCCAGCTCCCCTGACAACACTTGTGCTGTGCTTCTTGCTTGTCCAGCCAAATCTGCTCCTCCTCAGGCCACCCCACACACAAAATAAACCAAGAATCATTTCAGCAGTTTTTGCTGACCCTTGAGCTGAACAAAAAATACCCCACAGGTCTGACAAAGGGGTCACCTGGCTGGTGTCTGATCTGCAAGTTGCTACCTTTGGGATGCCCCAGGAGCATGGTGATGTGAAGTCAGGATTTTGGGCCAGAAAAAAGAGAAAAAAATTAAAAAGAAATATTTTTTAAAAAAGAAGTATTACTCCTAAAGACACAAGCAGTGAGTGGTAGGGAGTGTTTGAACCTGTCCTCAAGGCCACACTGCAGCTGCAGGAGGGCAGAGGAGATGGAGCTCTGTTCCATGGGCACAGCAGGAGAATCTGTGACAGTGTTCACAGGGGTCTGAGGATGAGGGAAGAGATGAGGATCTGACTCCATGTTTCAGAAGGCTGATTTATTATTTTATTTATATATATTATATTAAAACTATACTAAAAGAATAGAAGAAAGGATTTTATCAGAAGGCTAGCTAAGAATAGAAAAAGAAGGAATGATAACAAAGGCCTGTGGCTTGGACAGAGTCTGAGCCAGCTGACTGTGATTGGCCTTTAATTAGAAACAACCACATGAGACCAATTACAGATGCACCTGTTGCATTCCACAGCAGCAGATAATCAATGTTTACATTTTGTTCCTGAGGCCTTTCAGCTTCTCAGGAGGAAAAGTCCTGAGGAAAGGATTTTTCATGGAAGATGTCTGTGACAAGAATCCCCAGCTCCCATTCCTCCATTCTCCCAACAACCCACAAGGCAAAGCCATATGAAGCTGTTTTCCACCTTCCAAGGTCTTTTCTGTCTCGTCCCTCATCCCTCCGTGCACCCAAGACCTGTGAGAGACAGAAATAAAGCCTGACCCTGCTGCAGGTTTGCTTCCTGCTCCCTTCCAGGAGCAAGGACTTCCAATCCCAGTGGGCTGAAATTGTTGGCTATCTGGGGGAACAAAAAAAAAAAATCCCCTGTGCTTAAAGCAATTCCCTCAATTGAGGAGCAGCAAACCAAAGTGTGTGTGGGATCCAAGGAGCTTTCAGCTCAGCACAGCACGAGGGAGGGCTGGCTCAGCAACCAGAGCCCCTCCTTGGCTCCACCAGGCAATCCAGCAAACAAGTCATGTCTCTTAGAAGAGCAAAAAAAAAAAAATCTATTTCAGAGCTCTCTCTTTTTTTCTGTGTGGGTGCTTATCTCTGGTCACTGCTGTTCATCATGTAGAGAAGTCTCTGTGGCGTGCATTTCTGAGAGGGCAAACTGTCTAAAATTAGCTGTTAGTTTAAAATAAGAGACTGTGCAGTCCTCCAGGGAGGGGCATTCATCCTCCAAAGGAAACTGTCAAGGATTGTTCAGGATTACTCTCCAGCTGTTCGGGACTGCTGCATCCTTTTAAATTATAATGTCAACATGTCGCAAATAATATGGAATGACAATGTCTAATTTCTGTCCTGTGAGGAATGAAAAGGAAGGGAAATTGCTAGCATACTAGATACATACCAGATTTGAGAGACCAGGTAACCTTTCTAGCTGGCTGTAGGAGAATAATTAGCCAAAAACATTAATGCAAATGCAATTTTCTAGCTAGCCTGTGAAATCTAGAGGCGTTACATTAAGCATTCCAGGCTAATGCTCTCCAGAATAGTTTGTGTTATCTCTGGGGCCAAGGGATGTAGCAAGTCCTCCACTGATTGGATTCTTTTTGTTGAGTAGCTGGGGGTTTATTTCCCAAAAGTGCTTGCTACCAGCACTGCTGGCTTTCAGGGAGGAATTTCAGTGCCAAGTTGTATGAATTGCATATGTGGAAGTGCCCAAGGCCAGGCTGGATGGGGCTTGGAGAAACCTGGGATAGTGGAAGGTGTCCCTGCCCATGGCAAGGGGTTGGAATGGGATGAGCTTTAAGGTTCCTTCCAACCCAAACCATTCCGGGATTCCATGAATGTGGAAGAGGTCATGGTTTTCAATGACCTTCACACCCATGTGAATTTATCCCCCACAAAAACCATGAAATATTTCACCTGACTGCATGAGAACACAGGAAATAATGAGGTTATTGCAGTTCATGGGCAGCTTGCATCATGTACATGCATATTCCATCTAAATTTTAATGCAGACCACCAAGAACAGGGAGGTTTTTAACACATTGTACCTGGTTTTTTTTAGGTAATTGTAGCTCTGAGGACTGAAGCAGACACCCACTCTGGGTTATGAGATGAATTTCTGGGACTCAGCTGAAGAACAGACAACTCATGAAGTTGTGGTAATGTGGTTGTTTCAATCAGATGCCCAAATCCAGAGCTTAAATATTCTCTCAAGCTCTTGGGATGGCTGCCTATAAACTATAAACAATGCAATATGAGCAAGAAGTGTCCCAGGGTACAAATTTTAATGCTCACATTCCATGCAGCACTGTATATTTTTCACGTTTAGTTAAAGAAGGAAATGAAACAGAAAGAATCCAACATGTTTTGCATTCCCTTGCAACAGGAAGCTGTTTTGATAAAACCTACAAATGATCCATATTGATGTTAACTTTTTCTCTTTTTTTTTTTTTTTGTAACCTTAATTTGAATTTAGAAAGTCTCTAAATGATAATTGAATCACAAGTCTGGATTAGGATTCTAGCAGCAACACTTGACTTGGTCAAAATCACTGTTATGAAGAGATGCAATTTTTACACAGTACTTCACATTGATTAAGTAATGTGCGAAAATGGAAAAAAAGCATTCGAATCTTAATCATAGTAATTTGCATGAAATAAAAGTCTCTGTCAAGGGAATGCACATTATAATAACTCCTGGGTGTTTTGGTTGCATCAGTGAGCAAAGAAGTTGCGTGCATTTTTTCTTTGCCCTGATATGCAAGAATTTCCTCTATTTTTAGTGCACCTTCGATTATGTGAGGATTTAAAAATGCAGTTTTGTGGTCAGTGAGACAAACAGGTATTTTAAGAGCAGCTGGGGTTCACAGCTGGCTGGCCATACCTGAATGGAGCACAGAGCTATAAACCAGGATGCTGTAAACACGGGGAACTGAGTTTGAAGCTAATTAAGGCTCGTTTGGTTTTTGACCTGCATCAAACAATAGCACTAAATCGGAAAAGCAGATGCATTTTGGGAGCTGCTGAACTGAAGAACCTTATCTGGAGCCCAGTGGAGTCAGCAGAGACCTTCTCACTGACTTCAGTCAATCAAGGCTCGGAAATGTTGGTGTTTATTTGCACAAATTGGTCTGGAATAGAAGGGGGTTTAGAGGCAGCCCCTGCCCCATTGGGGACACACCTCAGTGCTGCTCTGTGCCGTGCTGGTGGCACTTTTATCTGTCACTGGAGCAGACCTGGGAGCTCAGGCACATTTCCCTGGCTGCCAGGACCATTGTGCAACCTGCTTCGTTTTAAAGAGTTGCTATTTCAAAAATCAATGGGCATCAGCTGCTAATTACAGAAAATCTATGCCTTGGCCCTTCAGCAGGTTTTGCTTTTTTTCCCACTCACCACGCTGCCTCTGCTGAGGGCTGGCAGCTCAGATCTGCAGCCATGAGTGATGACCTCCTCCAGACACGTTTTTTACATTTCTGGGATTCTGAGCAGCCTGGTCCAGTGTCCCTGCCCATGTCAAGGGCTTGGAAAGGGATGGTCTTGAAGGTCCCTTCCAATCCCAAACATTCCAGGATTCTGGAATCCCCTCCAGCTCCCTTCAGGGCAGACTTTGCCAAGTGGAGTTTCTGGTGAATGGTGTTTGCCCAATGGCACCTGGACACCCCACACTCATCTGGAGATTTACTTGTATCTTCTGGTGGTGCCAGAAAATAGAGAGTTGCTTAAAAAATGCTTTCTGTTTGGGAGCTCATTTGTCCCAGAAATGTGATTTTCTGTCCTGAATGAAAGTCTGAGAGTTTGAACCTTTTCTTCATCCTCCAACAATCTTAAACAAGGACAGAGACTCCTCAGCATTTATGAACTGTCAAATAACTGAGTGTTTTACCTTTCTTAGGGATTTGCACTTGGTCCAAATGCTCCAGGCTTGAGATTTTGCCATTTTCTCTTTCCTTTCTGCAAGCTGTGCTTTTAACAGGGGGCAGGTTCAAAGACCACTTAGGAGGAGGGCCCTTTTATTTTGAGGCATGCTGCACAAAATCTGTTGAGACCTGTAGAAGCCACTGTGATATCAGTGCCTTGTATCAGGAGGGATATTTAGTTATCCCCAGCCACAATATCATTTGGGTAATTGCTTCTTGCAGGGGATCAAGGCAGGTGTGGGAGGAAAAAAAAAAGTAATGAACGACTAAGCTTGGAAAGAAAACGTAGGTTGAAGTTTATCTCTTGTTGCTGAAGCTGCCAGTTAAGCTGGGAGCAGGAGGGGGGCTTGTTTGGGATTTATTCTGGGGGAGAAAGGCCCTGCTGTCTTCAGAGTGAGATGAGATCAAGTTCTGCCTGCAATGCCTCTTACATGTTGTAGTTGCAGGCCAGGAGATTTTTTTACATCAAAATAAAGGAATGGATGGACCTGCACTTGTAAGAGAGTTGGCATTCCTACAACAAGCATGTAGGTTGATAAGGATTTTCTTTATTCTTTTCAAAAATAACCTTTCCTGTGAAATGCAAGCTCAAGAACATTATCGGTTACATAGAGAAATCACATGAAAGGCTGCATTACAATAATGAAGGAAAGAGATTCTGAGACCAGAGCAGCAGCAAAGGTACTCGGTGCCTCCTTGGCTTGAGCTGCTCCTTCTCCACACAGCTGAGCCTTTCAGACCTTGGGTTTTGGCAAAATCCCATCTGGGGGGGAAATTAGTGTACACAAACCATAACATTGGGATCCCATCCTGCTTTGCCCAGGGAGTATCCAAGGTGTGGGGCAGCCTCAGGGTGTGGGAGATGTGTTTGGTCATGGGGGTTTCTCAGTTTGTGGGGTGAGGGGGATGATAATTTGCTGTGTTTCTCCTAATTTGAGAATGTGCTCCTTACCAGGGGGCATTAATGGGGTGATGGCCACATCCCAGGTCCTGCAGATGGTATAAGGAAGGGAAGTCAAACCTACTTTTCTCAGAAAGCATCCTATGGAAAGGGGAAGAAGAAATTCATAAGAAATAATCCTACTAATTAATACCCAAATCCTGGTCCCTGTGCACAGCCTGTGGCAGAGTGTGTGCTGAGGAGCAGAGGCAGAGGAAGGGAAGGAAACACCACCTTCCTCCTCCTCCTCCTCTTCCTGCTTTCTGCTCTGTTCTGCCCAAAGCAGTCCCAACAGCTCCCACCAAAGCTCAGAGCTTTGTCTGGCCCTCGCAGGACCATGGTCAGGAGCACACAAGATATCAGGGTGAGAAAAATTGTGTTTTTTCTTCACATGGCAGTGATGTGTCACAGACATCTTTTATGAAAAATCCTTTCCGTAGGATTTTTCCTCCTGAGAAGCTAAGAGGCCTCAGGAACAAAATGTAAACACTGATTATCTGCTGCTGTGGAATGCAACAGGTGCATCTGTGATTGGCCCATGTTGGATGTTTCTAATTAATGGCCAATCACAGTCAGCTGGCTCAGACTCTCTGTCCCAGCCACAAGCCTTTGTTTTGATTCTCTTTTTCTATTCTTAGCTAGCCTTCTGATGAAATCATTTTTTCTATTATTTTAGAATAGTTTTAATATAATATATATCATAAAATAATAAATCAGCCTTCTGAAACATGGAGTCAGATCCTCATCACTTCCCTCATCCTCAGACCCCTGTGAACACGGTCACAGTGATGAAGGTGTTTTGTGTGTCCTTATAAAGAGGGGCAGCTGTTTCTTGAAATCCTCCTGGCCCTGCATTCTGGTGTGCTCTGGCTTTGGACATTGGGGTACTGATGTATTTCAAGGACAGTCCAGATGCACTAAATCAGGAATCAGTGTGGAATGCAAAAATACCTGAGATGGTCTAAGGACATTGGGAGTGCCTGGAGCAGGAAGGATTCTGGCTTTGCAGAGCCAAGTTAGAATTCTGGAGGCAAGAGATCCAGGAGAAATGTGTTAAACTGGCTCAGACTCACTCCTCAACTGCTCCCCAAAGCCTGAAGAGTGGGCAAGGCTGTCCAAGTGCAGAGTCCTTTGCTCTGGAAGTGAAACCTCCTGGTGAGCCAGCAAAACACCTCTCTGACTCCAGGTACAAGTCCTGTTCCCAAAACCAATGCTGAGCTGTGCCTTTTCCCTCAAATAACTGCAGTCATAAGATCTGATGCCAAATAACCAAATTTCAGCAAGAGATGCTCTATTTTTCTAAATGTTTTGTAATTTTCCAGTTGGGAATGTCCATATTGAAGTCATGGAGAATATAAAAGGAAGCTTCAGCACAAAAGGTGTGATGGGAAGGGATGGGAGCTTTGAGGGTACAAATCTGTAGGAATGCCACTTCATCCATTCCCAGACTGGGAGAAGAGCCTCTTTGACTGGTTTTTCTTTAATTGCAGAGGATTTCTGCAAGTCCTGGGAGCTCAGAACGTGATTTTTAACAGCCAGGAACCATTCCCATGCAAGGAAAGGTTTTGACTCCCAGTTCTGCAGTGCTGCCCTGCTAAGGAAGTGTAGCAATGACCAACACTGATAATAAATAAATTACCCAAAGATTTTAACTGTGAGAGGATCTGCCCTTGGATGGACACACATTTATTATTATTAAATTGCAATTTTTGCCATTTATGGAACTGGCCCCTGGTGTAGGAAGCAGCAAGCACAGAGAGTGGAAGGTGATATTTGGCTTCTCAGCAAATATTTTGGAGAGCTGCACTTCCCATTCATAATTTCCCATACATAATTTTCATGTGTATTTCTTTTAATTGATTTTTTATTATTATTAAATTGCAATTTTTGCCATTTATGGAACTTGCTCCTGGTGCAGGAAACAGCAAACACAGGGAATGGAAGGTGATATCTGGTTTCTCAGCACATATTTTGGAGAGCTGCACTTCCCATTCATAGAAGCCACCTTTCTTTTTGAGCTCCACTTTCTGTTCTTATTAATCCAGAGATCCTTCCCTTTGCTAAACCACGAATTGAGGGCAGGTCCCTGGAGAATTGCACAAATCTTGGATCCCCAAGCCCATTCAAGCTGTAGGATGCCACAAGGGCAGTGTGATCCCTGCAGGGTTTTTAGCAGCATCCATTCTTCTAACCCTGCCTGAGCAGCTCTGTTTTAAGGGATGCAAGAACTGGTATTAAGATATTCTGAAGCATCATTAGCTCTATTTACTGAGCCTTTAGATGTGTGAGTGACTGCAAACATCTGGAGTGAACAGGTGGAATTCCACTGTACTTGCTGTACACATTTCTATTTTTATGGTGTTTGGCTTCTCTTTTAACTGAACAACAATTCTTCCTGCAGACCCAAATGTTACTACAGGCATGTCTGAATTTAATTTAACTGGCAATGAATTAAAAATTATTATTTCAGAGGAATTTTTGATGCCAACTAATGAGGCATCATTTTCTGTGCATATTCCTGCCATTTCAGGCTGCTTCCCTGAGGAAGCACAGGTTCTGCAGTACCATTGTCCATCTGCAGACTGTCCTGGGCACTTTTCACCCTGTTGATGAGCAGGCTGGGGTGGAATGTGGTGCAGTGGAGAGGTGGAAGATCCTAACTATCCACAGGGCACCTGCTGCAGAGCTGGGCTGTGGCCCTGTCTGAGGTGGGAAATGGGGGAGTGTTTTCAATTCCTATCTGTCAGAGGTGGAGCAGTTATCCTCTGTTCATTGGGCAGTTTTTTCTTTATCTCTGCCACAGCCAACCCTCCCTCCAGGAGATCTCTGCTGTCCATGGCCACTGAGTGTCCCTGCAGGGCTGATCCAATCCCAGCATCCCATGGGGAGATGCTCCGCCCAGGGGAGGAGCCAAGCATTCCTACCTGGATCCAATCTGAGGCTGGCACAGCACAGCAGCCTTTGCCCCCTGCATTGCCAGAGGAGCAGCTTTCTGCTGCCCTGCATGGCCAGAGGGAGCCCAGGCCCATCTGCAGCAGCCCTGGAGCTGCAGAGGAAAACTCCCCCCTTGTGCAGGATCCCTGCTGCAGCAGAGCCACAGCTGGCACTGCAGGAGGGCTGAGCCCCCTGGGATGGGGCTGGGACACCCCCTGACACACAGGGGGCAGGGACTGCTCTGACTCTGGCAGGGATGTTTTACTGCATTGCTTATTTTTATTTTATTTTATTTTATTTTATTTTATTTTATTTTATTTTATTTTATTTTATTTTATTTTATTTTATTTTGTTTTGTTTTATTTTATTTTATTTTATTTTATTTTGCTTTACTTTACTTTATTTTATTTTCCTCCGTAATAAAGAACTGTTATTCCTGCTCCCATACCTTTGCCTGAAAGCCCCTGAATATCAAAATTACAACAATTTGGAGGGAGGGGGTTTACATTTTCCATTTCAGGGGAGGCTCCTGCCTTCCTTAGCACACACCTGTTTTTTCAAGCCAAGACGTGCCCCAGGCCCCTCCTGCGGCTGCCTGGTTTTGCTGTGCAAGTTTGGCCACATCTGGTTGGCAAAACTGTGGACATGGGGTCTCATCTGACTGGCTGAAACCAGCAGGATTCACCCAATCCTACTCCACAATCAGAGTTTTTTGGCCTGTGGAAATTCTGCTTTTATAAACCTTACACCTGGTATAAACTGCTGACCTCTTGCCTTGAGCCTGATGCTTCATCCGAGGTGAAAGTCCTGCTCATGGGGCTGTTGGTTCCCAGTTCTTTCTGTGCTTGGCTTCAGTTCAGTGGGGAAAAGCACCAATTCCCTGCTCTGTGCTGGAGCAGACACCTGCACGTTCTCATCTTCTTCATCACCACCCTGCAGCTGGACCAGAGCCCTTCTGGACCCTCCCACATTCAGGCAGGACAGCACTGGGAAGGGAAACATTATTTTCAGTTTAAGTAACAAAAAAGCGACCCTCAGGCTCCTTGGGTGAATTATCCAGGCTGTCTCCTGCCCTTTGAGGCATCTTCTCCAAACACCTTCAGCAATTCTCTGGGACCAGGAGTTGTCTGATTTACACCACTCACCTTTGCTGTTTTTTTGCAAACGTGCCAATCTGAAAAACGCTGTCTCAGAAAGATGGGGAGAGAATTTTTGCAGGGGTATGGAATGATATGAAGGGGGAATGGCTTCAAACTGAAAGAGAGTAGGTTTAGGTTAAATATCAGAAAGAAATTCCTCCCTGTGAGGGTGCTGAGGCCCTGCCACAGGGTGCCCAGAGGAGCTGTGGCTGCCCCATCCCTGGAGGGATTCAAGGTTGGATGGGGTTTGGAGCAACCTGGTCTAGTGGAAGGTGTCCCTGCCCATGGCTAGGGATGGCAACTGGATGATTTTTAAGGTTCCTTCCAACTCAAACCATTCTATGTCTCTGTGACTGTAGAATATTTTTACCACTTGAAGTTGTTGGGCGGTCTTATCACAACTATTAAAAAATCAAGAAAATGATCACAGTTTCCACAGACATGTGGAGGCTGTGGCCCAGCATCATGTCTTCCCCATGCAGGTGAATATTGGGCTGAAGGAGAAGGAATTCAGACATCCCACTGGTGTTTTTAGCATCCCCCCTGAAGAATTCCCATTAAATGCTGGAAGGATGTTGTCCCTCGTGCTCATGGAATGCCATGTGATATCTGGGAATCCTTTTCCCCTTTTCTGCAAAGTGTCCCTGCTAATATCAGCCCCTCCAAGGCTCTGCAATGGCTGATTAATTCATCCTTGTAAATTCTGCCTTCTGATCATCAGGAGATGCAAAACATTAATTGCTGGTGTGGTAATGAGATGTTAGGATGCAATGGGAAATGCAGATGTCTGCACCTGTTTGCTTAGCTGGATTTCCACTGCTCAACAAAACCCACCCATATGAGCTGGGGAAAGCACAAATATTCTTGCTATAGACAACTCACTCCAGTCATTTTTGCCACATGGAGGCAACAATTATTTTTCATATGTATTTCTTGTAATTGATATTTTTATTATTAAATTGCATTTTGCCATTACCTTAACTGTAATTTATTTATTTTGTGATGGTAGATCCTTAAAATGGACTGTTTCTTTCCAAATCCACTTTCCTTATTCCATATCCCAGTTACTATTTCTTGCATCAAGGGAAAAAACACCAGCCCTGGTTTGCATTTTGTTTGCTCCTCCTTTCACCCCAATTCTGATCTGGAATTCCTCACGTGGTGGTACCCAAATCACTCACTGCTCCTCAGAGGTGGGTCCTGCTCAGCTCCTCCTTGGCCTCCACAGCTCCAAGCATCCCTCATGGCTAGTGAATATTGAATTATTTATACAGAATAAATGGTGCCTCCAGGGAGAGCTCTGCTCCTAAGACAGTACTTGGGACATCAGGATGTTCAGCTGCTTGGGGAGACCCAGATTTGTCTTTCTGCTGAGTATTTGAGCCTGGCCTTAGGGTTAGCTGTAGCCACGAGGGATCAGTTTCTCCCCAGAACAAAGCAGAATCACAGAATCTGCTGAGCTGAAAGGGACCCACAAGGACCATCCAGCCCAGCTCCTGGCCCTGCACAGAACCATCCCCAAGAGTCACACCATTATTGAGTTTTATCTCCTTTTTGCCAGGGTCAGGATTAAATGCTCTAGACAGAATTTCTTGTTTGGACTCAGATGTTTTTTAGTTATTTTCTATGTCACAGTCTCACAAACCCTGAGTTCTACAGCACTTCACTCTAACAAACTAAAAATGGAGACCTATCTCTCTTTCTACAAGGCCTTTTAAGGATAAACTGTCCAATTAAGAAATGACACCTCAATTATTTTTACTTTCAACCCAATAACCAACCACCCGTGCTGGGTGGGTTTTTATCCAATTACACAAAACCACGCAAACCCATGGAGAAGATGAAGGACCAGCCTCCACCCTAAAACCTCCATCTTGCTTTATATCTATTTCTATATTCTAAAACCTTAAACTCTGAGTTTTCCAGCCTGTAATATCACACACTTCTATTGAAACTCCACACCCACAGTCCCAGTTCTATCATTCCATTTTGGAAGCCTTCTCCATAGCCTCAAGTCAAATGCAGTGTTCTCTTGGTCAAAAATTCTCAGTAACCAGGGTTCCAACACAGCACGAGCCCAAGGTTATTGCCCATACATTGTACTCATCGAAACATTAAGGGAAAAAAAAGTTAAAGATGAGGAAGGAAGGTGCTGAACGTGGTTGGAGGGTGGAGCAGAGTGGGGCTGCCCGGCTGTGCCCCGTGTCCCTCCTTTCCCACGCCACGTCCACATCCGCACCTGCTCCAGGCTCACACCGCAGCCTCCCGGTGGATTTGTGTTTGCACAAAAAAAGGTGAGCAATTACCAAGCCACACCCCTGCACGCAGCTTCTCATGCCTCTAAAGTTTCTAAAGCCCCGAGGATCAGGTTCCCAAAATCACACTGCCAGGAGGGAGGTGTTGCACAGGCTGCAGGGATTTTCCTCACCTGACTGCAGAGTTGGGCGGCTCTATGCTACTTTTGGACTATCATGTTATTCAAACTTATTTTTGCACTGTCTAACCTACTTTTTAAAGAATATTTTAAAGACTATCTTTGTTTTTTAAGGGCATTATCTCGTTCGTAACATTAACCATGGTGCTTTTTGCCTGCCTTTCAATTTTAATGGTATCCTGTGCCTCTTTTCCTTCCTTTCTCTTTCTTTCTTTCTTTCTTTCTTTTTCTTTCTTTCTTTCTTTCTTTCTTTCTTTCTTTCTTTCTTTCTTTCTTTCTTTCTTTCTTTCTTTCTTTCTTTCTTTCTTTCTTTCTTTCTTTCTTTCTTTCTCTCTCTCTCTCTCTCTCTCTCTCTCTCTCTCTCTCTCTCTCTCTCCCTTTCTCTCTCTCTTTCACTCTCTCTTTGTCTCTTTCTCCCTTTCTCCCTTTCTTGGTCTCTTTTCCTTCCTTCCTTCCTTCCTTCCTTCCTTCCTTCCTTCCTTCCTTCCTTCCTTCCTTCCTTCCTTCCTTCCTTCCTTCCTTCCTTCCTTCCTTCCTTCCCCTCTTTTTCTTCCTCTTTTTCTCTCTCTCTCTTTCCCTTTTCCATTTTTACCCACATTTTAATGCAAACAGGCCCTTCCCCACAAGCAGCAGCTGACATCTGGTTTTCCATCCCTCTGAACCCAGCAGAGCTGCTGCTCCAAGTCCCAGCTGGTTGGAAACCTATAGGCAGCAAACATTTACATTCAGCATGCCTAACATCATCTGGGACTTAAACCCAGAACGTTGGTGATGCATGGAGATAGATATTTAGTCACATCAAAGCTATTTGCTAATTGCAGACACTCCATTCTTGTTTAATGTTTCATCTGCAAGATTAGTTGGTTGATTTAATTGGTTCAGGAAAACTTATGTTTTAAGGCAAAACGTTAGTTAAGATGTAATGTATTCCCTTATGGAAAATTCCCATAAAACTGAATACATTGGTTTGTGCTTTGTAAGTCTGGTTTTGATGCTGTAGTCAGTCTGCCTATAGAACTGAATCAAAACTGCACCTTTTTACTGGAATTCTATCATTTAATACCAATCCAGCTAGGTATTCAGTCTTGTAGGATTGTTATAGACCAAAAAAAAAAAAAACATAGGAAGGGGTTTTAATTGGTTTTAAACAGTGTGGTTTAGTTGGGTTTGTATTATGTGAATGGGGTTGTAATACATGAATGGGCTTGTAATTTAAATTGATACAGAAAAGGAACAAAAAGTGATATCAGGGTGCGATGCATATAATTCATATGAAGTCCATGTCCAGGGTTGCATGTCTACAGGAATATATCAAATTTATGTGCAAATATACCTGTTCATACATGTCTGTGTGACACAGGATCAATGTAAACATTTACATGTGTGTCCTGTTTAGGTTCACAGAAAACTTAAACCCTGCTGCTGTAATACAGATGGCACAGGAGGTTCCTCCAGACTCAGCATTTCACCAGAAAACACCCCAAATATTCACCCAGCTTCCCAGCAGTGCTGCCCAACCTTCAGGGAAGAGCAAAATTTTAGAGGGAATAATTTGACCCCAGCACTGGAGTCAACCCTGAACATTGGAACCCACAGCTGAACTCCCCTAGAATGGCCAGGGATTTCCATTCTGCATTTTTTCCTGAAAAGCTTCAAGAGATTCTGAACTCATTTTGCTGCTAAAGGGACATTTTTGAAGCCCAAACCCTCAGTATGTTTCCATGTCTGCATATGAATATTAAAATGTTGAGTACATGGACCACCAAAAGTTTGTTTAGCTTGAAGTTAGAGATTTGTTTTGCTTAGAATTGAGTCTCTTGATATTTGGCTGATCTCTTTGTACTGGCTTTTATCTTAATTGCTTTTTAAGCTATAATTATGGTGCCACATCCACATGGCTGTAACACCATTGTAGTTTGTGTGCATTTCTATTGCAACTTCCATTTTTAAGTATTTGGGTTTTTTAAATTCAGATGTAAAATTTACATACTGCAGCCATGAAACTTAGCAAACAAAGTCTAAGTCAGGGAGAAAATCCTTTTTATTTTATAATGTTTGAGAAAATAAAATAATTTCCTGGATATTAATATAGAGGAAAAAAAATTAGTTATCTCCAATGTTGCAATTTAAAAAAGGGAAATATGTTCCATTTAAATATCCAGCTGGAATTTTGCATGCCATTACCCCATAAATAGAGACTTACACATTTTAATGTGTATATACCAAAGCCATATTGACACTGCAGACTATCATTGCTCCTTAAGGAAATGTCATGGGCTTTCCTTTCTTGTTTGAAAGAGCTGTGAATTTATAATTCTCCCAGCCAGTTGGTTTTAATAAGGTATCGCTCCATTATTCACATTTAAACCATTCTCTAAGTACCTATTTAAAGACTAAACCACATCAATCCATTAGGCCACTAACACAGCCCAGCTTTTAAAAGGTCCACGCAGGGCTGTTAGCACAGTGTCCTGCCAGCTCTAATCCCCCTTCCTGCAAAAACATTTCTTCTTTTTCTTGAAACATTTCTTCTTTTTCTTCATTTGGGAGAAAGAGAATTTCCAGCCGCTGTTCCACAGCATTCCTTTCTCCATACACGGATGGAGGAAATAACACCAGGAATGTGTCCAGCGTAGGTGAAAGAGGGAGGCAGTGCTTTCCCCTGCTCACCTCATCCATGTTTTTAACCCCACTAGTGCATATGTCAAATTTTTGCAGGATTCTGGGAGTAAATTAAGATTTATCCATCTGCAGGCCTCGGGGACAGGTTCTTGCCCTCTTACCATGTCAGAATAATGCCATATTGTGCAAAAGAAGATAATTTCATTCAAGCACACTTAATTTACATTCAAGCACACTTAATATTTCGTTTCTCTGGGTGCTCCTGTCCCAGTTTTATTGAAAAAAGGAGATCTGTTGTGTTGGACTCGTGTCATGTTAGGCGACAGATCATTAGCAAGCAAACAAAAGTTACTCTTATTTTTAACCTTCTCTCTGCACCAATTTTAGCTCATTTCACAAGGTCCAAAGGTTCCAGACCAAGTCCCTGTTCGACCATTTATTTTTTTTTAATTTTTGCTTAAACCATGTTAAAAAAAAAAAAGAAACAGCCACAAACATCCCATTCTGTGGAGGAGACCGGGACAGCTCTTGTTGCACGCAATCCGCTCGGAGCGCGACGAGAACGAATCCACCGCCGCTCTCTTTTCCTCCCACCAGAAAATCCCTCCGAGCAGCTGTGTGCTCCCCCCTCCCAGCCTTTATTTCCCGCTCCTTTTCTGTGTAAATAACGTGCTTTTTTCTGTGGAGGGGGGGAAAAAGGTGCCTTTCCCTGCAAACGAAGCTGCCCCTCCCGACCCCCCGTGGCTGGGGACACTTGGCCCAACTCTCCACCGCAGCAGATGACGAGGACATGAAGCCTTCCCAACAATGTATTCCCCAAGATGCTGTCGCTCCGTAAACTCTCCCAGCCATTTCCAGCCCCTCAATATCCCACCCCCCACCCCACCAAGCCCAACACGCCGCCCCGAGCACCTCCTTTGTGCTCCATTCAAGGTTTTTCTGAAGTGAGACAATCTTTCCCGTTTTTTTGTCCTCTGTCTGCATCAAAGTTAGGACTTTGTTAGGGATTGGTGCTATCGGCATCTGTTACCTCTTTTTCTCAGGGGCTAAGGAGGAGGCTGCTGCAAGGCTGAAAAAGGCTCTCATTCAGCCTGCAATTGCTTCTCTTTGCTTTCCTGTCACACTGTCAACCTCAATCAGAAGGCAATGAAAGTGATACAGAAGCAAAGCTTTGCTGCCTCCTCCTAGAACAAAGAGAGTCCCATAGCCTAGTACAGATTTCACATCCAATTTAACTCTTTGGAAAAGGATTTCAGGAAATACATAGTCAAGAGTTGAAAAAATGGAGTTGGGTCTACTATAAAGGCTAAAAGTATTATCCTGGCTTAGATAAGCTACAAAGATAGGTTGATACTATTTTCTAGCATAAACCACATTAGCTGGCATTACACATTGAGCTTTCTTTACTCGTTAAGTTGCAAGGAGATTTGAGAGGAATTTAGCAGCTACATAAAATGACTCTTTCATGATTCTAGCTTTAACAGTCATTTTAGTTGTACAAGGTGCATGAATAGCAAGGACCTAAATCATGTTGTTTAACAAATCTGGTATTAGAGGGTTAGTCTCAGTTTACTTATTAAGAATTTAGTTGAGTAAAGGATTTTAGGACTCAGTTCTTTGTGTGGATGACAATGAAACAGGCCAGTACTTGTATTTTTGGGAACCTAAATCAGCTACACATGTTTGAACTATGCTTTTGGGCCTATAATTGCTCTTTTGCCTGGAGAATATTTTTTCTGTTTGGATTCACACTAAAAAATAAGGCTCATTGGGCAGGTTGTAGAGTAATGAGGTATTTCTCTGCGTTATGTCAGAGCAATATTTCTCAAATTTACTATAAGCTTAAGAGCCCTCTACTCCCCTTTGCCTGCAAACACAGAGCCTCATGCACAATGACAAACTTTTTTTTTTACACCGGTCCTACTGAGGGAAAAAAAAGAAAAAAAGAATAATTCTTATTTCCATGCATTTTTCATTGTTAAAAGAAGTCTTGTTTTACAGAGGCAAGGT